>NC_056743.1:471149020-471521520 GCF_019279795.1 Protopterus annectens
TTCTTTAAAAACAAACAAGAAGTTATGTACTCACCATAAAGCTCACCCTAAGCAATCTGTGCTGTACAATGTCTCTGTTGCTTTAACATGTATTTTGTAGCTGTTTCTGTAACATAAATGTGACTTACTCGTGCAGGAAATCATCTATATTTTACTTTATTGCTGCAATCTTATGAAAGCCACTTTAAGTCTGTTTCATTGCAGAGAGTTTGCTATTTATGATGTAAGCAATGTGTTTTAAGCCTATGTTTGGAGGGCTCTTGCCTCTAGGGCAATGTGTACCACTTCGTCCTCCTCCTCTGGAGGAGTCACCCTGTGCATCCTGGAAAAACATCTGGGACTTCTTGAACCACATCTTAACGCCCCTCTTACCCTTAGGGTATCGTCTAGAGGGTACAGTAAAACGTACTCCCACGGCAGAGTGTTTTTCCTTCTTGCATGCACCAGGTGAGTGTTCTTTACCTTGGGTCCAAACAATGAGGAACCATCGAAGGGGGCATTGGTAAAGGTAGACTAACTGTTCCACAAAATTACACAAACGTATTCAAGAATGACGCCCTAGGGAAATTAGTGAACCCGCTACTCTACTCGCTCCATCGGCTGCGTAGGAGATAAGCCTCATGGACGAGTTGACGATAGAGTTCAAGGTGGACAACTGGGCAGACACCTTGTTAGGGACTACCTCAGTACATGTAACTTGCTGAGACTCTCAACTCTTTAAGGAGAACTCTCTAAAGCCTCGTAAAGTGTGTAAGGTAGTTCAACGATCAAAGGGTAAATGCCGCTGAAGAGAAGATATGCTTCCTGTATCTGTCCATCGTTCAAGACTCCTTATTTGGCAGGTGAACAGTAGAAGTTTCTGCTAGCTCCTTCTTAGTGGCCGCCGCCACCACCACAATGTCATCTATGGGACCACCTTTAGACAAGAATTCCTTTTCCGGGGGTGCAGAAAGAAACTTATTTTGTCTCCTGGGGACTGGCTCCATGGCATCAGGAGTATCCCACACCTTTTGACTAACTAGCTCCATCAGTTCGAAGGGTGGAGACACACAACAGGCTGAAGTTCAAGACCCAAAAGCCTTCAGGTACACTGACTCCTCATCCAAAGGGGTGACAGTGGGCCAGCTGCACCTCTGCTTAAGGATTTACAGAATGTCTACAGAGGAGACATCAGAAGACTACTTGGGGGACCCTTCAGACTCCTCAAGTTCAGTGTCAGAGGTCAGAGACTCCTCCTGGGAGTCTACATGCTTCCTCTTACATGTTCTCTTCCGTGGGGGCGCCTTGGCAGGATATTCCGGGGAGGTCTCGGAAGAGTGGGGACCACCAGCCGGTGGCTCCTGAAGCTGCAGTTCTCTGCTGTCCAAGGAGAGAATAGGAGCGGAGACAGAATTAGGTGCCCTAGGGGGAGGAGTGTCAGTTCCCCTGGTAGGAGCTGAAGATTGGGACAGCACAATCATCTCAAATACCAACTTCTCCAGCTCCAAAGACCTCCTCGGCTCAGAGGACAGAGGATGCCATCTGATCCAGAGCCATCAGCTCCAAGACAGACGTAGGATTCCATCTCACCCTCACCGACGCACCAAGAGGGAGGCTCGGAACTGAAGAGGTTCGGTTCTTGGTGTCCCTATCTGGGCAGACCGACGAGCTTAGGCTCCTAGACACCATGGAAGGCACCGCGAGTGTCGGAGTGGAACTCTGTTCCGAAACAGCCACAGGGTGAGCTGGATTCAGGGGTTCCACCAGAGATGCCAAACACACTGGCTCCAAAAGGCCAGCATGGCTCAGAGGAGGAATGACCGAAGGGGGCTTAACTGACTCAATTGGCCCCGGAACAGACTGGGTCGGTGCCAACAACAATTTCAATAAGGCAGAAGACTTCAAAAGTCTCAGCACTACCCTCTCCACATCTTCTTCTGATAAACTCCTGAAGACCTGGAGGACAGAGTAGGAGAACGGGATCTCTGCAGAATTGCAGACTTCAATGTAGGGGAGACTAGCAGAGGTTCCATAGACCGGCTCCATAAAATACTCTGAGGTCGGCTCCAAGCTACTTGGCACTGACCCTGTAATCACAGTACAACTCTCAATCGGCTCCGAACACTATGGAGCCGATGAGACAGTGAACTTATCAGACTTAGTAATTTTAAGAGGTGGCTCCGAGACACCAGCCAGTGCCGGGGAGGGCCTCTTAGAGGACTTTTCTTTCTTAGATCCCCGAGATCTAGCAGAGGAGGAAGAGCTAGCCAAATCTTCCTCAAAAGAAGGTTTTAAAAGACCTTTAAGATTAACTTTTTTTTCTTTCTTGCAACACCCTAGCACTGAAAGAGTGGCAAAATAAGCAAGTTTCCTGTTAGTGGATGGCCCCAAGACAGTAAATGCAGTTACTGTGGCCATCCATTAGACATCTTCTGTGAGCATTTTATGCATTTTTTAAAACCAGATGGCTTATGGTCCTTGCTTTCCTTAGACATTTTCACAGAAGATGAGCTCACACACAGAAAGAGAAAAAAGGGAGGACTCGGTCCACTAACTAAAATGGGCCTAGCCCGGGCAGGAAAAAAGGAACAGAAAACCAAGTCTTCTAAGTAAAACATACCTAGCTGTGGTATAGAATAAAAAAGACTAGTCACACACTCAAGACAGGAATAAAGTCTAAATTTTAGAATTTACTAAACAAGGAAATGCAATAAATTCCAAACATGCACATAAAAAAAAAAAATATATATATATATATATATATATATATATATATATATATATATATATATATATATATATATGTAAAACAAATACACCATAATAGATAACCCCAGCTAGCTATGAGAGGGATAAGTACCCAATAAATCCCACAGAGGGGAAGGAGGGAGGGTAAACCTGACTGCAGATGCATACCTATCGGACATCTACATTTATGGTAGGTACAAAACTGTACTATGTCCTTCAAGGATGCATCTGCAGTCATCACATATGGGTAGAATACCATAGCCAATCTGGGGGTGGAGGATCTATGTGAAGGATGGTGTCGCTAAAATGCCCTGCAGGACTGCCGTAGCAAAGCCTGCTCTGGATCTGGAATATAAAGGTAAATTGTAATGCTTGGAAAATGTATGCACGGAGCTCCATGTAGCAGCTTCTAGAATGTCCTTGGTAGCCACCCCTCTTAAGAAGGCTGTGGAGGTGGCTGTGGCTCTGGTGGAATGAGGTCTAATGTTAGCTGGCACAGATTTTCCATGAAAGGAGTAACAAAAACGAATGCAATTCCCTATCCATTTTGAAATTGTCTGTTTTGAAATTGCTTTTCCTTGTGCACCAGCAGCATATGCTACAAACAGCTGGTCAGTTTTTCTATAACTTTTAGTTCTGTCCAAGTAGTAGCGCAACTGCCTGTGTATGTCCAGGGTGTGCAGACGTTTTTCCCCTTTGTTTTGTGGATTTGGAAAGAAGGTAGGCAGGTGAATAGCTTGATTTAATGAGACCCTGGATACCACCTTTGGCATAAATGAAGGATTGGTTCGCAATGAAACTCTGTCCTGATGAAAAATAAGTAATGGTTGTACTGCCATGAGGGCCTGTAACTCAGATACTCTTCTTGCTGAGGTTATGGCCAGAAGGAAGGCAGTCTTCCAAGACAGGAACTGTGGTTCTGCAGATGCTGCTGGTTCAAAGGGAGGCAGTGTTAGTTTTTCCAACACGTCATTAAGGTCTCAAGTAGGCACTGGTGGTTTCCTTGGAGGATTGATGTTTTTAATTCCTCTTAGAAACTGTCTTAGGAGAGGATGAGAGAAGACAGGTGGATCAGTATTATACTCTGCTGAAATTGCTGAAGCATGAATTTTAAAGGAAGAGTAAGACAGGCCATTGTGAAGCATTTCTGCCAAGTATTCCAGAAGATGTGCCATGCTCATCACTGTCGGATCTAGGCCCTTTGTGGTGTTCCAAGTGTGAAATCTTTTCCATTTTGCTGAATATGCCTTTCTTGTGGAAGGCCGGCGAGCTTCCATGATGATATCCTTCACTCTCTTGGATAGCTTATCCTGTGGAGGAATCAAGGTATTTTCCAGGCTGTTAGTTGCAGGTTTTCAGGTTGGAATGCAGAGTCTTGTAATTGTGCTGCGTCAGGAGAAGTGGCCATTGTAGAAGAGGCCATGGTTTCGTGCATGACATGCTCTTTAACAGTGGGTACCAGTGCTGCCTTGGCCAGTCTGGAGCTATCAGAATCACTTTTGGCTGCTCTGTCCTGATCTTCAGTAAGACCTTGGTCATTAATGGAAGAGGTGGAAAAGCATACACTGTTAGAGTTCTCCAGCTGAAAGAGAGAGCGTCCACTTTCCATGCTTGTGGGTGGTATGTCCTTGAGCAGAATTTCTTCAGTTGATGATTGTGGGGGGAGGCAAAGAGATCTATGTCCGGCCTTCCCCATGTTTGTGTTATTTGAAGGAAGATGTCTGGGTGCAGCATCCATTCGTGTGCATCCATTAGGTTTCTGCTTAAGCTGTCCGCCAGTATATTGTCCTTTCCTGGCACAAACTGGGATTGTAGCTCTATATTGAGTTTCAAGGAAAGTTCCCATAGATTCATTGCTAGTCTGCAAAGAGGGTAGGAATGGGTGCCTCCTTGCTTGTTTATGTACCTCATAACTGTGGTGTTGTCTGTCCTTATTAGCAGGTGGCCTTGATGCAGAAAGAGTCTGAAGGCCTCGACTGAATGTATCACTGCCAGCATTTCCTTTTGGTTTATGTGCATGCGTAGCTTTTTTTGTGACCATAGTCCTTGAATGCATCTGCCCTCCATGTGCGCTCCCCATACGTGGTCTGAAGCGTCTGTTGTAATGGTTTGGCTGGCTATTGGTTTGCTGAAGGGCAGACCCCTGTTTGACTGGCTTGCTTGAGTCCACCACAGAAATTCCTTTTGAAGGCATGGAATGAGTGGTATCAAAGTTTCCAAGCTGTGACTGTGCTGTGTCCATAAACTCCTTAGGTACCATTGTAGTTTCCTCATATGCAGCCTTGCTTGTGGAATCAGAAGAATGCAAGAAGCCATGTAACCCAGGGCCTGCAGGATTTTCCTTGCAGTCAGCTGAGTTTGTCTTGACAGATTTTTGAAGTAATCCGGTAGTTGACTTTGTTTTTCTTCTGTGAGGAAAGCCATTTGGGTGGTTGTGTCTAGATTTGCACCCAGAAAAGTTATTCTTTAGGATGGAACAAGTCTTGACTTGTGAATGTTGACTGTATATCCCAAGGCCTGAAGAAGACGGATGGCATAATTCGAGTGTTTTGCCAAAGCTTGACTGTCCGCTTGTATAAGGCAGTCGTCCAGATATGGGTATAGTTGAATCCCCTGAAGTCTGCAGTGTGCAATTACTGATGCCAGGCATTTCGTGAATACTCTGGGCGCATTAGATAAGCCAAAGGGCAATGCTGAGAATTGATAATGCTCTGAACCTGCAAGAAATCTGAGGTGTCTTCTGCAACTTTGTCTGATAGGGACATGCAGGTATGCCTCCTTGAGGTCTAGAGTTACCAGCCAAGACCCCTTGCCCAGCATGGGAAGGAGTTGCTGTAGAGTCAGCATTTTGAATTTTGGCACAATGAGATAAGTATTCAGTGCGGACAAGTCGAGAATAGGCCTCCATTGCTTTTCTTTTCTTGGGACAAGGAATAGTCTGGAATAAAATCCTTGGCCTTGTTCTGAGAGGAACCTTTTCTATAGCTTTCATTTGCATTAAGTTGGAGATTTGTTTCAAAGCCTCTGCCCTTTGATTTGGTGGCAGGTCTGGCATGCCTTTTCTTTTTGGTAATGTGTGAAAATGGAACCTGTATCCTTTGTCTATTTGTAGTGTCCATTTGTCCCTTGTAATACTGTGCCAATTTTCTGAGAATAAAGAAAGCTTTCCGCCCAAAGGTGCTTCCAATTGAGCCCTGGTTGGCGGTGTCAAAGTAAAGTAGAGTCTGTCGTTGTGCAGCAGTTGTAGGTCCTGCACTACCTCTCTGGTTGGGAGGCTGCCATTGACGTCCTCTGTAGGAGCCTCTAGCTTGCCCGCTACCTCTGGCATGCCTGTTCTTGCCTCTCTGAAATCTCTGTGTCTGGAAAGAACCAATTCTTGGAAGGCCAATTTCTGCTGAATCTTGGTGGTTGGACTTGGAGAAAATCTTTGACTGTTTGTACAGATTTTGCCTTTTCTTCAAATTTCTTTAAGACCTTCTGAGCAGTGGAACCAAATAACCTTTGCTTCTCCAGGGGAGCATCAAGAAGCTTTCCTTTAACATGGTCTGGCAGAGATTGTTCCTTCAGCCAAGCATGCCTACGTATGACAGCACCTGTCATAGCTGACCTACATGAAGCTTCCAATGCATCATAACCACACTGCAAGAAATGGTTGCCAACCTGTTGGGAGTTATGTACCAGATCCTGAAGTGATTTGCGATCTAGGGGTTCAGGTGAAGACAGTTTTTTATGCAATTCATCTAACAAATACTCTTGGTACTGTATCATATGGAATTGACAATTTAAAGTCCTCATAGAAAGAGTAGCAGAAGTATACTCTTTTTTTACCCAGTCTCTCTAAAGCCCTGTACTCCCTTTCAGAGGGGAGTGGATTTTTGGAAGTGGCAGCTGCAACCCCTTTAGGGCCCTGGGAAATAGTTTCTGGATCAGCAGAGTGGGCCTTATAAAGGAACAGATGAGAGTCCGGGACCCTGTAGTACCTATCGGGCTTAACAGGAGCCGGAGGAAGAGTGTCAGGGGTTGTGCTAGACTCGAGTACACATCATCAATGACATTCAAAACAGGTGGAATAGCCAGAGGTCTATGCTGAGGCAAATGTAAGAAAGTCCTTAATCTCTTCCTGGAATCAGAAAATTCCTGGCTCTGCCACTGGAAATGCTCTCTCAGTGTGAAGTGTCTCCCCGAAGGACAGCTCTTCAGGAGGGGAGGCCGAGGGGATAGATTCCTCTGCATCAGAATCCTCGTAGGCCAAAAAAACCTCCTCCTGGGGGCCCGAGAGAGTAGACCCATCAGAGGCCTCATCTGAAGAGTGGGGATCAGAGGGCTCAACCCTGGGCCTTTTATCTGGAGGAGGTTGAGAGCCCCTGTCCGGATGAGGTTGTGAGCCCCTAATCAAGGAAATAAGGTCCTCTGCTAAACTTAGGATCTGTGAACCTGTAGTGGGCCCCTGAGGAATAACCCTGGGAGGCAAAGCTTTTGAGTGTTTAGCAGCTTTAGCCCTAGAGAATGCCTTTATGGACATGGATGCAGGAAGCCTGGCTGCACCACGTGCTGGTGTAGTCTTGTCTAGAGGAATGGTGTCGGAAGGTTCCAAGACACCAGTTTCTGTTGGAGATTCAATAACAGACTCCATAGGGGCCTCCGGGGCAGAGGTTGTCGGTTGAGCGGTATCGGTAGTCGGAAGTACCAAGGACTCTGTTTCAGCCGAGACCGAGACACTCGCGGTAGGCCTGGCCGTGGTTTCATCCGAAACCGCGGCCCGCGTGCGTCGGTCCTTGTCCTTCCGTTTCTTTGTTAAATGAAAAGTCGGAGTCTCCGACGGCATATTGTAAGCAAAACTAGCCCCAAAGAATTCCTCTGCAAACTCTGCCCGACGTCTAAGAGTGCGTCGGTTGAAGGAAGCACAGGCTGAACAGGCCGAGACGTCATGGTCTGGGCCTAGGCAGGGGAGGCAGTAAGAGTGGAAATCCTTATGAGGTATTTGTTTCCCACAAGTTAAGCAATTATTAATTTTATCTGACATCGGCTGAGGCAAGAGAGAGTCCCCAACGGGGTACTTAGCTTTTGAAGTCTTCAGTAGCTGAATTACAGGAGCTGGCCGACCGGCACTTGCCAACTGCTTCTGCTTCGCGCACCACGCGGCAAGAAAGACAGAGGAAGATGGCGTTGGCTGATGCTTTTATACCCCAGGCGCTCTGACGTCGGGGAAAGGGCGACATCAGCCGACGCCGGACCCAGACTTTGGAATCCGGCCGACCGAAGGGCTGCCTGAGGCAGGACAACCCATATGTGATGACTGCAGATGCATCCTTGAAGAACATCCACTCAGAACTCTGAAAGCTAAGAAATACAAATGCAAAAACCTTAAATTATTGCCACTTTCTGCTTCTTCAAATGTATTTAAGCAGAAATGACTGGTTCAGCTATCAAGGCACATATGCCTTACTGGCCAGTTACTTAAAAAGCCTGCTAATGACAAAACTCATATGACTAGGTTTAAGTGTCCGTCCAAAGGAAAGAACCAACAGTGTGCAAGTTTTAGGATAACTTTTGTAACTGATCTCTCTGCTGTTTAAAGATGGCAGACAATGCATTCTCTAAAAGATAAAACATGGTGTTGTGGGTGAATTTGCAACTTATAAACTAGCACTCATTCATAAAATACAAATAACTAGGCTACCACACACACCTTGATATTATCTGCTCTGGCTCAAGCAGGAGAAAACATGCATATGTACAGTAAAGAGGTGGATGCTTTGTAATGGGCAAAAATAAGAGACTTTAATTTCCTAAGGTGCTAAAGGACTAAATGTTTCCTATATTGGTATGAATTGGACACCAACATGAGTGGATCAAAGACTATTTACTTAAAAATTTCATAAGTACCTGGGTTACAGACACTACAAGTCAGACACATGTCCATCCCATTTGGGTGTTCAGTGTAGCCTATTCCATCTGCACAACGGAAACAGGTCCCAGTTGAGTTCTCCTCTTTGCAATATGATTTCACATATGTGCCTGCAGAAGGAAAACAGACTGTAAATGCTATCAGAATATACACAAGTAATTACTGTATAATTGCAAGAAACTATTACCAAACATTGGAATGGCAGTTCATGTAAGCATTGGTCTACTCTTAAATTAAACTAACTTCTTCAGCATTTTGAAATATGCAACATATGGGTAGTATTTAAACTCGCCAATTAGTAATGGCTGCTTTGTGATCAAAGTAATTTTGATTTTGCTGTCATAACAATCCTTGTAGTAAATGAGCTAGAAAAATCATACTGGACCAACAGGCATACAATAACAGAAATCTTGAGATTCTAGACTTTTGGAAACCTAACTTAAGTGGGGCATTCCTATAGCCAAAACGTTTCACCACCTGATAAAGGGTTCATACAACACTAAAGCTTACATTTTCTAATTTTGCAATAGTTTTAGTGGAACAAGCGACATGTCAGAACTAACATCCATATGCAGCACTAATTTTCATACTAAGTGTATACAAGAGACTCTCCCAAAATCACAAAGCATACTTTGACTAACTCTAACAAGCAGGAGTAAAATTAAACACATTTATATAGTTATGTGCAGGGCTTACTATTACAGGTGTGAGACTAGACACAGAGCTTCAACCCCTTTAAAACTGTGCAGCGATTATAGCAAAACAAAAACAATAAATTTCAAACTTTGCTCAAACTTTTAAGGTTTTCAGACCCTGTGACATCAATGCTTATGCTCTCAGCCTACTGCTACTTGTACATATCAACTCTGAGACTGATGCATTTCAGAGCAAGGATACTCTGACACTCTGCAATCCCCATATTTGCACTTAAAGTCTTAAGGTTCCACAGATCACAGTTAGGGTCCAAACGCATGCACCAGGCATGTGCCAACTTTGCCATTGGTTTGCTAACTAAAATATATGTTCACATACTACAGAAGTTTTGCTTTTGGATTCATCACATAATAGAAGCTGTCTAAACATTAACATTTCAAATTAAGTACTTTCCATTCAACCTGTAATGGTCTACTGTGGAAATAAATTGGCTCACCCCAAACTTCCAAACTCTGCCATATGAAAAACATCGAGTTAGATCATACAGTGTGGATCCATCAAAAGGGACATTGTGACTTCAGAGAAAGCTTCAAGACATCCTTTGTCAAAGACGCATCCTAGTATGATGGCAAATGGTAATGCTGGTGCCTGCTAACCTGGCCGTGTTGTTAGCTGCACTAGAAAGGAGATAAATTGCTACGCTGGAAGTGGATAACTGGATATCTGCAGGTAATATACCCGAAAGGTATTTGGAAATTTTAGTCAGTCAAATACCTCTGAAATCAGCTGCTACTTGAAACTTATCTTGAGAGCAATAACTACATGATTATCAGCTCTGAGAACCAAATCATTCCATGCACTGGGTATGATGCACTGCAGTCAAACATATACTGATGTTAAAATATTAAAGAAACAGAACCACCGAACGAGAAAGTACAGTTTTGTACCTACCATAAATGTAGATGTTCGAGTGCTAATACAGCTGCAATCATAACAGATGAGTTCTCCTGCCATCAGGCGGGTCCTCGGTCAGCCGAATTCCAAAGTCTAGGTCCGGCGTCGGTTATCGTCGCTTCTTCCCTGATGTCAGTGCGACAGGGGTATAAAAAAAAAAAACAGCCAACGCCATTTTCTTCAGTTTTTCTTGCCCCAGATGTCAGGTGCCCCCAGAAGGAAGGCAATACATAAATTTGTGTAAAAAAAAACAATGTCATATAATCAAAATACATTAGTTGCAAGCAAATACACCATAAAAGAATACCCCAATCAGGTAGTATGAGAAGATGTTAGCCAATAAGCCTGTCCCAAGAAGGGAAGGAGGGAGGGAAACCTGGACTGCAGCTGTATTAGCACTCGAACATCTACATTTATGGTAGGTACAAAACTGTACTATGTTCATCGTGCATACAGCTGCAGTCATAACAGATGGGTAGAATCCCAAAGCTAAGAAAGGGGTGGTAGGCACTAGCTGGAACTAGGAGGAGCCAGGATGCCCTGCAAGACTGCAGTGGCAAAGCCTAATCTAGTTTTGGAGTATAATGGTAGGTGGTAGTGCTTGGAGAAGGTATGCACAGAACTCCAAGTGGCCGCTTCCAAAATATCTTTGGTAGGAACTCCTCTGAGGAAAGCTGCAGAGGTAGATGTGGCCCTTGTGGAGTGAGATCTGATGCCCGCAGGTACAGTTTTGCCATGAAAAGAGTAACAAAAGCGTATGCAGTGGGCTATCCATTTTGAGATTGTCTGTTTGGAAATAGGCTTCCCTTGAGCTCCTATAGCATAGGACACAAAGAGCTGTTCTGATTTTTCTGAAAGGCTTTGTTCTGTCCAAATAATAACGCAGTTGTCTGTGGATGTCCAAGGAATGTAATAATCTCTCCCCTTTGTTTTGAGGATTAGGATAAAAAAGGTAGGTAAGTGTATAGCCTGATTCAAAGCTACCCTGGATACCACTTTTGGCATAAAGGACGGGTTGGTTCGTAAGGAAACTCTGTCCTGATGGAAGATGATAAAAGGCTGCACAGCCATGAGGGCTTGTAGTTCCGAAACCCTACGAGCTAAAGTAATAGCCAGAAGGAAAGCTGTTTTCCATGACAAATATTGTAAATCTGTTGAGGCAGCTGGCTCAAAAGGAGGCAAGGTCAGCTTTTCTAGTATAAAATTGAGGTCCCAAGTAGGTATTGGTTGTTTCATTGGGGGTTTTATATTCTTGGCCCCTCTGAGGAACGGTCTTAAGAGGGGGTGAGAGAATAAAGGTGGATCAGTGTTGTATTCTGCAGAAATGGCTGAGGCATGGATTTTGATGGAGGAGAATGAAAGTCCACTGCTTAGTAGTTCGGCCAGATACTGTAATATTTGAGGTAAATTCAGTTTTCCAGGATTCTGGCCCTTTCTCTCATTCCAGGCACAAAACTGCTTCCTTTTTGCAGCGTAGGCTTTTCTAGTAGACGGCCTTCTGGCCTCCAAAATGACATCCTGCACCTCCTTGGAGAGTAGGGTCTGTTGTGATGTTAAGGAATCTTCCATGCGGCCAGATTGAGTGTTTTCAGCTGATTGAGTTTTGAAGCTGTGCTGAGTCAGAAGAGGCATTAGAGGTAGGGTCCATGGTGGTGAATGCGTCAGGCTCCTCAGGAGTGGGTACCAGTGTTGTCTTGGCCAGTCTGGAGCAATGAGAATCATCTTTGGTCTGTCTGCTCTGGTTTTTAATAGGACTTTTGGCAGCAGAGGAAGAGGTGGAAAGGCATAAACTGTCATTGTTGTCCAACTGAAAGAGAGCGTCCACTCTCCAGGCCTTTGGATGAAAAGCCCTTGAGCAGAATTTTGTCAATTGGTGATTTTTGTGGGAGGCAAAGAGATCTATGTCTGGCCTTCCCCATGCTTGAATTATTTCCGTAAAAACTTGAGGATGCAACTTCCATTCGTGTGGATCTGTCACATTTCTGCTTAGGTTGTCTGCCAGCGTGTTTTCCTTGCCTGGCAAGTACTGGGCTTGAAGCTCGATTTGTAATTCCAGAGCCATGTTCCAGAGTGACATGGCCAGTCTGCAAAGGGGGTATGAATGGGTTCCTCCCTGTTTATGTACCACATTACTGTCGTGTTGTCTGTCCTTATCAATAGTTGACCTGGATGCAGAAGGTCTTTGAAAGCTATAATAGCATTTATTACTGCTAGCATTTCCTTTTGATGTGAAGGTGCTTTTCTTTTTGGGACCATTTGCCCTGAATGCACCGATCTGTCATGCGTGCCCCCCAGGCGTAGTCCAAGGCGTCTGTTGTGATGACTTGATTTGCTTGAGGCTTGCAGAATGGGAGACCTGTGTTTGCTTGGCATGCTTGAGCCCACCACAGAAATTCCTTTTGAAGACATGGAATTAGTGGTATTATTGTTTCCAAACTGTGACTGTGTTGAGACCATAGGCTTTTCAGGTACCACTGAAGTTTCCTTATATGCAGCTTTGCACATGGGATTAGTAGGATGCAAGATGCCATTAATCCCAGAGCCTGCAGGAGTTTCCTTACAGTCAGCCTGGTAAAATCTGCTAGTGTTCTGAAGTATTGAGTTAGTTGCCCCTGCTTCTCTGGCGTGAGGTAGGCCATCTGGGTGTTTGTATCCAAGTTGGCACCCAGGAAAATTATTTTCTGAGAGGGTATCAGCCTTGATTTCTTTTTGTTGACAGTGTATCCCAGAGAATTCAACAACATTATTACATAAGCCAGATGTTTCAGAAGAATGTGCTTGCTGTCCGCTTGGATCAGGCAGTCATCCAAATATGGGTATATTTGTATCCCTTGAAGTCTGCAGTAGGCAATTACTGATGCCAGGCATTTCGTGAATACTCTGGGCGCAGTAGATAAGCCAAAGGGCAATGCAGAGAATTGATAATGGGTTGAACCTGCAAGAAATCGGAGGTATCTTCTGCAATTTTGTCTGATTGGGACATGCAGGTATGCCTCCTTGAGGTCCAATGTTACCAGCCAAGACTCCTTGCCCAGCATGGGAAGAAGTTGCTGTAAAGTGAGCATCTTGAATTTTGGTATGAGTAAAAATGTGTTTAGGATGGATAGGTCCAAAATAGGTCTCCAATCTTTTCCCTTCCTTGGTACCAGGAATAGTCTGGAATAAAAGCCTTGACCTTGTTCGTGAGTAGGTACCTCTTGAATAGCTTTCATGTCCATGAGATCTGAAATCTGTTTTTGTGCCTCTGCCCTTTGATTGTGTGGCAGGTTTGGCATGCCTCTCATTTTTGGAAGGGTGTGAAAATGGAATCTGTAGCCTCTGTTTATAATGTCCAGGATCCATTTGTCTTTTGTGACAATATGCCAATTTTTTGAAAATAATACCAGTTTTCCACCTAAGAGTGCTGCCATTTGAGCCTTGCTTGGCATGCAAAGGGGAAAGTCATTGGGCTTGCTTTCTGAATGGCTGCGAACTGTCCTCACCACCTCTGTGTAGGAGCTTGCCATTGTCTGCCTCTATACGATCCTTGAGATTGCCCTCTGCCCCTCGGGCGCCTGTATCTACCTCTTTGGGGTCTGTCCGTGGCTGGAAAGGACCAATTTTTGGAAGGCCAATTTCTACTGAAACGTGGAGGTTGTACCTGTAGAAAATCCTTCACTGTTTGCATTGATTTAGCTTTTTCCTCCATTTTCTTTAATACCTCTTCAGCTTTAACACCAAATAATACATCCTTTTGAAGAGGGGCATCTAGCAATTTAGCTTTGACATGATCTGGTAAGGTTTGTTCCTTGAGCCAGGCATGTCTACGTATCACTGATCCTGTAACCGGAGCTCTACATGAGGCCTCTAGAGCATCAAAACCACATTGCAAGGTATGTTTACCCACTTGTTCTGCACTATGCATCAAATCCTGCAACTCCTTCAAGTCTGGTTGTTCAGGTTGTGATATTTTACTTCTCAATTGTGATAACAGAAACTGCTGGTACTTTAGCATATGGAACTGGCAGTTTAATGCCCTCATGGTTAAGGTGGCCGAGGTATATACCTTTTTTCCCCACCTTTCTAAGGATCTGGAATCTCTCTCGGAAGGTAATGGATTTTTGGCAGTGGAGGCCTTAATTCCCTTTGGGCCCTGTGAGATAGTTTCTGGGTCAGCCGCATGGCTTTTGTATAAAAATCGGTGTGAGTCAAGAACCCGGTAGTACCAGTCAGGCTTGACAGGGGCTGGAGGTAAAGAATCCGGGTTAAGGCAGGCCTCAGAGTACACATCATCTAGTATGTCTAAGACAGGAGGTATAGCCAGAGGCCTGTGCTGAGGTAGCAAGAGAAAATCCCTAAGCCTTTTCTTGGAATCAGAGTACTCTTGGCCTTCCCAGTGGAAGTGTTCCCTTAAGGTATGCAAGGTTTCCCCAAATGAGTAATCCTCTGGGGACAGAGGGAATGGACTCCTCTGCATCAGAATCTTCAAAAGGGGAGTAAGAATGTTCCTCTTCATCAGAGTGCTCTGATATAATGGAGGCCTGGTCAGAGGAGGGGGATTCTTCTTCCACTCTGGGCCTTTTGTCTGGGGGGGGGGGTTGAGAACCCCTGATAACAGTAATTAAATCCTCCGCCATTTTGAGCATCTGTTTTTTTAGGCATGGGGCCTGGAGAAAGGCCCTGTGTAGCTGGTCTCTTAGAATGCATGGCTGCTTTAGACTTAGTGAAAGCCTTGATGGAAAAAGAAGAGGAAGGTCTGAAGACACCTTGAGAGGAGGCAGACCTGTCTACATTTTGAGATTCACCACCAAGAGTGGCTTTGGTATCTGTAGTCAGGGTGTGGGCAGAGAAGCCAGCGATCTCAGGCACAGAAGACACCGCCAAAGAAGTGTCGTCTGTAGTCGGGGGCTGCATAGGCGCCTCGCTGAGAACCGGACCACCTGTAGTCGGCTTTGGCGTGGTGTCGGTCCTTATCTTTGCGTTTTTTAGACAAAACTGGAGTCGGAGTATCCGACGACATAATATAGTTACATTTTTTGCCAAAATAATGCTGGGCGAACTCCGCCCGACGTTTAATGGTGCGTTTATTGAATGTAGCACAAAAACGACAGACGGAGACGTCGTGGTCTGGGCCTAAGCAAGGAATACAGAGGGAATAAAAATCCTTATGCGGTATTTGCTTCCCACATGAAATACAATTATTAACTTTGTCTGACATCGGTCTGAGGCAAGAAAAGTTTCCCCAACGGGGTACTTAGCTTTCAAGAAGACTTCGGTTGCAAAATTTTCGTAATTTCAGGAGCTGGCCGACCGGCACTTGCCAACTGCTTCAGCTTCGGGCACCGCGCGGCAAGAAAGACTGGAGAAAATGGCATCAGCTGGTTCTTTTATACCCCCTGTCGCACTGACGTCAGGGAAGAAGTGACGACAACCGACGCCGGACCTAGACTTTGGAATTCGGCCGACCGAGGACCCGCCTGACAGCAGGAGAATCCATCTGTTATGACTGCAGCTGTATGCACAATGAACATCCAAAACCACATAAAACATAAAATAATAAAGAAATGTGGCAAGGCTAGAAGGTACTTTCACTTTAATAAATAAAACTGGTAAGCGCTTGTGAAAACTTCTTCAGACCATATTAACTACAAGTCCAGTCATTAACAATTTAAAAAAAAAAAAAAAAAGAGAGACAACCAATAAATAAGCAGTTCTTGCACACATGATAAAAAAATAATTAAAACCTCCTACTCTTCAATTTAGGTTTTAAAGAAACCTTATCATCAAGTCCAAAGGCTTTGTCAGCTTGCAGATTTAATATCCAGAATAATTCACTGCTTTCAGTATGGTTAACAACATCACAGAGTCTACCATTTTCATTTATCATCTCAATAACTTTAAAACTAAAGTTATGTGTAGCATCAGTATCTTTAATATGCCTGGCCAGAGAATTAACATTCAAATTCCTGATATCCCTCTGATGCTCCCTCATTCTTTCAAATATCATATTTGTTTTGCCTATGTAAAAATTTTTGCATACATTGCACTGTGCCAAGTAAACTAGATTTTTTTGTCCTACAAGTCGCATGAACTTTAAAACTAACAGTAGTACCATAATGGGGATGTACAAAGCTATTATGTAAATCAATTAAATGACAGAAACTACAAGAACCACAAGGAAACCCCTGTATAACAGAGTCCTACAACCAGCAGCCACAACGTCCAGCCCCGGGGCAACACCATCCAGTCCCCAGAGAGTAACCAAAATGTTTTTAAAAAAGTGAAAAAAATGCTATGCCGTACTCCAGTCATGCAAACTTTCCAGCATGTGCTTACTTACCTAATTGACTGCGATTGCACACACCTCTAATTTTAGCAGTGGAAGTAACTTTTCTTTGTCGTTTATAACGTGTAGTCTGTAAACAGTAATAACTTTCTGCAAGAGTTTGTAATAAGTAATGGCTGCAATCCAGAATAAAGTTAAACGCAAAGTTGATGTAGAAAACAGGCAATTTCATGACTGCTGTCTTAAGTAAAAATGCCAGTCACCTGTACCTATTGTTAACTGATAATATGTTTTGAGGTGGCCCGCAGATGCGTTAAGAATTTTTGCAGTGGCCCTCCCCATAAAAAGGTGGTGTACCACTGCTTTAGAGCATACTTATCATTTAGATAATCTCAGAAGCAATGCAAGTTACAAAGTGCAAAGTAAGAAAGTTGTTAGATGATGTGCTACAGACTGGTGTTAGTATCAAAAGCCTGTCTTGTTGCGCTGAATTTATATTTTAAGTTAAACAAATATTGTATTTTACACGCTAGAAAGTATTAGTATTATATTGTAACAATGTGTTAGTAGCACACTGCCGTTGTCATGTACATAATTTGCATCGACTGTTCAATATCATATTTTCCCAATATTTCAAAACAATACTAATCTACAGAACAGTAGAACTGCGGTGGTGGTGCTGCAGTAGCGTTGTCACCTCACAGTAAGACGTTATCCTGTTCGATTCTCACCTAGAGCGTCTTGTGTGTGGAGACATGCGTGAATTGGCGTGCCTTCGTTGAAGGTTGTGCGTCAGGCCGGCAACTCGGCACGTAAAAATCTACTGCCAATCATTAGTGGACCGGAGTTCCACTGTGGCAACCCCTAACCGGGAAAAGCCAAAAGACACAACAACAACTAATCTACAGAACGGTGCAGGTTAGATAGCAATTATGAGTGGCAAAATGTGGAGCTCAATGCTATGCATCTGAAAGCAGCATTACTTTGCCTGTTTAGCACACAGATTTTACAATGTTCGGATATAAAAATATAACTATTATACAATGACCCCCCCATTAATATTCAAAAACGTGCACACTGATTGGTCAGCGTGCAGGTTGTAAATCATAATTATAGTAATGGAAAAAGGTCCGGTTGCCCGGACTTTTTCCATTACTATAACTTTTTTTTACAGCAATGGAGAATGCAAGATCGCCGTTGCTTCACATAGTCTCCGTTGCTTTTTTTTAAGCTGTCTCGCTATGTTAAACCCATCGCTATGATATGCTACGTTAGCGAAACAGTTTGTAAAAAGCAACGGAGATTTTGCTTTCTCCGTTGCTTTTGCCCACAGCTCTGATGTACTGCGTAAGCATACGCATGCGCAGTACATCAGAAAGTACAGTTTTGTACCTACCATAAATGTAGATGTTCGAGTGTAGACACTGCTGCAGTCATTACACTTGGGTTATCCTGCAGTCAGGCAGTTCCCCAGTCGGCCTGAGTTCCAAAGTCTTGGTCCGGCATCGGTTGCTGTCGCTTCTTCCCTGACGTCAGTGCGGCAGGGGGATACAAGATGCAGCCAACGCCATTTTCTTCAGTTTATCTTGCCCCAGATGTCAGGTGCCCCCAAATAGGTAGGCCTTGCAAATTGCTAGTAAAATATATATAATAGAAAAAGCAAACAACCATTTTTAAATTACCAGCAAATACTCCCTTCAGGAAATAAGGGTAGATGAGCTAGGTACGTACCAGAAAATCAGAGGGGAAGGAGGGAGGGTAACCTGGACTGCAGCAGTGTCTACACTCTTAACATCTACATTTATGGTGGGTACAAAACTGTACTATGTTCATTGTGTGACACTGCTGCAGTCATTACACTTGGGTGGAATCCTAAAGCTGAGGTAGGGAGGATGGATCTATAAGGCATTAGGGGTGGCTATAAGGCCCTGCAGCACAGCAGTGGCAAAGCCAGCTCTGGATTTGGAATATAAAGGCAAATGGTAATGTTTGGTGACGGTATGGACAGAACCCCAATGTTGCTGCTTCTAAAATATCCTTGGTAGGCACTCCTCTGAGGTAGGCAGTTGAAGTGGCTGTTGCCCTGGTGGAGTGAGATCTAATGCTGCTAGGTACAAGTTTCCCATGGTGGGTATAGCAGAAACGTATACAGTGAGCTATCCATTTTGAAATAGTCTGCTTTGAAATGGTTTTTCCCCTGTGCTCCTGCAGCGTATGCTACCAATAATTGCTCACATTTTCTGAAAGCTTTGGTTTTGTCCAAGTAGAAGCGTAACTGTCTGTGAATGTCCAAGGAATGTAGTAGTCTCTCCCCTTTGTTCTGTGGTTTTGGATAAAAGGTTGGCAAGTGAATAGTTTGGTTTAGAGCCACACTTGATACTACCTTTGGCATAAACGATGACATCCATAACAGCTTTGGAGAGAGGCAATGCTTGCTTGGTTAAGAAATTTTCCATGCAGCTAGATTTAAGGTCTTTAGCTGGCTGTGAAGTATCCGATTGTTTTGTTGTGTCAACAGCTGTGGGATTTGAGGCAAAATCCAGGGTGGTTCTTGTGCTAAGTTCTTTAAGATTGGGTACCAGTGCTGGCATGGCCAGTCTGGTGCAATCAGGATCATCTTTGGCTCTTCCTGCCTGGCTTTTATGAGTACCTTTGGAAGGAGAGGTAAAGGAGGGAAAGCGTATACTTGTAGTTTTTTCCAGCTGAATGAGAGGGCATCCACTTTCCATGCTTGTGGATGGTAGCTCCTTGTGCAGAATTTCTGTAGTTGGCAGTTCATTGGGGTTGCAAACAGATCTATGTCTGGTTTCCCCCATTTTTGTGCTATCATTCTGAATATTTGTGGACTCAATTGCCATTCATGAGGATCCATGATGTTTCTGCTTAGGTCGTCTGCCACTGTGTTCTTCTCTCCTGGCAGGAATTGTGCCTGCAGATGAACTTGATAGTTTAAAGCTGTGTTCCACAAGTTCATGGCTCGTCTGCAGAGGGGGTAGGAGTGTGTGCCCCCTTGCTTGTTTATGTACCACATAACTGTGGTGTTGTCTGTCCTTAGTAGTAGTTGTCCTGGATGCAGCAGGTCTTTGAAAAATATAATTGCATTTTGTACAGCTAGCATCTCTTTTTGATTGATGTGGATAGGTCTTTGTTCTGCGGGCCACTTGCCCTGAATACATTTTCCTGCCATATGTGCTCCCCAGGCGTAATCTGATGCATCGGTTGTCAGTGTCTGCCTGGCTGTGGGTTGAATAAAAGGCTGTCCCTTGTTGAGGTGACAAGCTTGAGCCCACCACTGAAACTCCTGTTGTAGGCAAGGAATTAGTGGTATAACTGTTTCCAAATTTTGACAGTGTTGAGACCATACACTCTTTAGGTACCATTGTAGTTTCCTCATATGCAGTCTGGCATATGGAATTAGTAGTATGCAAGATGCCATGTAGCCCAAGGCCTGCAGAATTTTTCTTGCAGGGAGTTGGGTCTTTGTTGTCATTAAATGAAAATACTGAGTCAGTTGACCTTGCTTGTCTGGCGTGAGATAAACCATCCGGGCCGTTGTGTTTAAGCTGGCACCCAGGAATATTATCTGTTGTGAGGGCACAAGTTTTGATTTCTTTTCATTTACTGTGTATCCCAGGCAACTTAAGTTTTTTACGTATGCCAGATGCTTTAGAAGAATGTCCTTGCTCTCTGCTTGGATTAGGCAGTCGTCCAGGTATGGGTAAATTTGAATTCCTTTTTGCCTGCAAAATGCAATTACTGGTGCCAGGCACTTTGTGAAGAGCCTGGGCGCGGTAGATAAGCCAAAGGGCAGTGCAGAGAATTGATAGTGCATTGAACCTGCTAGAAATAGGAGGTATCTTCTGCAGTTTTGTCTGATAGGGACATGCAGGTATACCTCTTTGAGGTCCAAAGTCACGAGCCAAGCTTTCTTGCCCAGCATGGGAAGAAGCTGCTGTAGTGTCAACATTTTGAATTTCGGAATATCCAGGTAAGTGTTCAGAGAAGAAAGGTCCAGAATGGGTCTCCAGGCTTTGTCCTTTCTGGGGACCATCTTGAGTAAAATCCTTGTCCTTGCTCTTGTGGTGGTACCTTTTGAATAGCTCTCATGTCCATGAATGCTGTAATTTGTTTTTGAGCCTCTGCCCATTGATTTGGTGGCAGATTTGGCATTCCTTTTAACCTTGGTGGCAGATTTGGCATTCCTTTTAACCTTGGAAAAGTGTGGAAGTGGAACCTGTAACATTGAGATATGATGTTGAGAACCCATTTGTCCTTGGTGATGCAATGCCAATTGTGATAGAAAAGAGCCAGTTTCCATCCTAAGGGGGCTGCCAAGAGAGAGCTGGTTGGCAGCTGTAGTGGGAAGTCATTGAGACTTTTTTATAAGGTTGAGGTCTGCATTCCCCTTCTTTCTGGCCTGGTGCAACCCATTGTTGAGGTCTGTAAGGGCCTTGTGTCGGACCTCTACCTCTTGGACGTCTACTGCCCCTTTGAGGTCTGTCTGTGACTGGAAAGGACCAATTTTTTGTTGGCCAATTTCTGCTAAAACATGGAGGTTGAACCTGTATGAAATCTTTGACCGTTTGCATAGATTGTGCCTTATCTTCTATCTTTTTTAATAACTCCTCTGCCTCAACTCCAAACACATCCCGTTGCAAAGGTGCATCCAGTAATTTGGCCTTAACATGATCTGGTAGCATATGTTCGTTTAACCAAGCATGCCTTCTAATGACAGAGCCTGTAACTGCTGCTCTACAGGAGCCCTCAAAGGAATCAAAACCAGATTGCAAAGTATGCTTTCCCACTTGTTCAGCTGCATGCAATATATCCTGCATTTCTTTCAAATTAGGAGGATCTGAATCTGGTAGAATCTTTTGTTTCAACTGAGACATTAAAAACTGCTGATATTTTAGCATGTGAAACTGACAATTCAAGGCTCTCATGGCCAAGGTTGCAGATGTATAAACTTTCTTGCCCCATCTGTCTAAAGCTCTGGAATCTCTGCGAGAGGGGACTGGGTTTTTAGCTGATGAGGCCTTAATCCCTTTGGGTCCCTGAGAAATAGTTTCAGGGTCAGCAACAGGGCTTTTGTAGAGAAATTTGTGAGAGCCAGGGACTCTAATATCTATCTGGCTTAACTGGGGCTGGTGGTAAGGAAATAGAAGTTATGTTCTTACCATAACGTTCCATGTTAGTTGTCTTCTTCTCGCCTTCTTTCTTGCTGGATGGGTTCGGAGCCGACCTCGGCTCACTGCCACTCTAAAAGCTCGAGAGTTGGTTCCACCGGCTCGAGGCTCCCCTTATATCCCACAATGCTAGGCGTGAATTACCTCAGATCTCATTTGTGAGCTAGGCCCAGCTAAAAATACAACCAGAAATACTGGAAAAGAGAGTCCACCTCTATAAACAAAGGGAAGAGGAAAGGTGACCTAAAGCCTGATCCAGGAAAATATGCACAGCAGAGCATATACCTATAGCAAAGAGGTGGTAGAAAGAGAGGTCACAATCAAACTCCTCTAGGTCTGTCCAGGCCAGGAGGAAGGAGGGTAGGACGCAAGAAGAAGGCGAAGAAGACAACTAACATGGAACGTTATGGTAAGAACATAACTTCTATATGTTAAGTTGTCTATCTCGCCTTCATTCTTGCTGGATGGGACCAAGGCCCTAGCACCTTGTCCCGGTGGCCTAACGGAACAGACTCTTGAGAACAGTGGTACCAAAGTTAGCTCTATGCCTAGAAGCTAAATCCAACTTATAATGTGAAATGAAAGTGTGAGGAGTAGCCCAAGTAGCCGCTGCACAAATTGTGTCAATAGGCAGTCTGTCTTGGAAGGCTATAGAAGTAGCCAAAGCTCTGGTGGAATGGGCCTTAGGTTTGTTAGGCAGCTTTTGGTGTCTAATTTCATAAACAATGGAAATCAGAGATGTTAGCCATCTAGATAGTGATACCTTGGAAACAGAAAGTCCCTTTCTGCCTTCTGCATAAGAGACAAACAGCTGGTCAGTTTTTCTGAATTGTTTGGTCCTATCCAAATAGTACCTTAACTGACGAACATCTAGCCAATGTAATTTTTGTTCAGACCTATTAGAATATTCTGGAAAAAACACAGGGAGGTCAATGCTTTGATTTAGGTTAGACGCAGAGGCTACTTTAGGTAAAAAGGACGGATTGGTCCGTAAAGATACCCTGTCTTTATGGAACAACAGATAAGGTGGTCGACAGCTGAGTGCATGAAGTTCTGAAACTCTTCTAGCTGAAGTAATAGCTACCAGAAAGAGAGTCTTCCATGATAGCAATTTTAATGAACAGGAAGCTGCAGGTTCGAAGGGGAGAATCAAAGAACTGAGAACTAAATTAAGGTCCCAAGGAGGAGGAGGATTTCTTATAGGAGGTCTGAGTAGAAAAACTCCCTTCAAAAAGGCTTTGCAAAGCTTGTGGGACATGATGGCAGACTCTGAAATGCCCACATGAAAGTTAGATATAGCTGCCAATTGAACTTTGAGAGTAGAAGGAGATGAACCTGAATGAAAGAGTTCAGCTAGAAAATCAAGAACCAAATGGATGGGAGCAGTGAAAGGATCTAAGTCCCTTCCTTGAGCCCAATAGGCAAAACGTTTCCACTTACTAAGATAAATTTTCCGAGTGGAAGATTTATGTGAAGCTATTAAAATATCTCGAACAGTGTGAGATATTTGAGGAAGCCTGGCTAAGGTAGGAACTGGAGGAACCAAGCAGTGAGGTTCAGAGAGGGGAGGGCGATGTAACTGACCCGACTGATGGATCAAAAGATCTGGAACTAGGTCCAGATGCCAAGGTTGCTCCAACAGAAATTGATGTAGAAAGGGGAACCAAACTTGTCGAGGCCAGTAAGGAGCAATGAGGATCAATGAGGCCTTCTGAGCGATAGCTTTCTGTATCACTTGAGAGATTAGTGGGAAGGGAGGAAATGCATACAGAAGTCCCCGGGGCCAAACATGGACTAGAGAGTCTCTGCTGGGCTGGCCTGGTAACGGGAAAAGGGTGAAGTAATCTCTGCACTTGCTGTTTTGGGGAGTAGCAAAAAGGTCGCAGCAAGGCTGACCCCACTTGAGAAAAAATTTTCTCACAATAGAATCTTTCAGAGACCACTCGTGAGGCATGAGGATAGCTCTGCTCAACTTGTCCGCGATTTGATTGGACTTCCCGGGGATGTGCGTTGCTATCAGAAAACGCTGAGAAGAAATCGCCCATTGCCACAGTCTGAGTGCTTCTCGACATAGGGGATAGGACCTGGTTCCGCCTTGTTTGTTGATATACCACACTACAGACATATTGTCCGTCTGGATTGCTATCGTTCCCAAGGGAAGAGAGTCTTGAAGGGCTTGCAACGCTAAAAGCACTGCTCTCATCTCTAGAACATTTATATGCAAGTGGCATTCGTCTGGTTGCCATATGCCCTGGACAGTTCTGCCCTGATAATGCCCCCCCCCCACCCCATCAGGGAGGCGTCCGTTGTCAGTGTAGCAACCGGAGGGGAAGGAACAAAGGGTCTTCCCAAGAAGAGCTGAGGGGAAGACATCCACCACAGAAGATGATTCTTGCATGTTTGCGTAATCATAATGGTGTGGGACATCGGAAGTTGCTGGTATGACCATTGTGTGAAGAGCATCCATTGAAGGATTCTCATGTGGAATCTGGCTAATGGAAGCAGAGGTATGGCAGCCGCCATAATCCCCAATACTTTCAGAACTAACCTGGCGTTGACTCTGTTGCTGCTGAAGAGAAGAGAGACCAGTTTGTGTATGTCTGTTATTCTCTGATCTGTTAGTCTCGCAGACATGTTGACTGTGTCTAGATTTGCGCCTATGAAGGTAATAGCACGACAAGGCGACAAAACAGACTTTTCGCAATTTATTGAGATGCCTAACTTTTGATAAATGCGAAAGGTGTAGTCTCTGGCCATTAGAAGAAGATGCTTGGTGGGAGCTGTGAGGAGCCAGTCGTCCAAATATGGAAACACCTGGAATCCTTGACGTCTCAGGTGAGAAGCTACCACTGCCATGCATTTGGTAAACACCCGGGGGGGCAGTGGCGAGTCCAAAGGGCAGGGCTATGAATTGAAAATGACTGGTTCCCAGCATGAAGCGGAGGAATCTTCTGGAGCGTCTGTTCATTTTTATATGATAGTACGCGTCCTGAAGGTCTATAGAGCACATCCAGTTTTCCTTTCCCAATAGGGGAAGGATGGACTGTGGCGTGACCATCCGAAATCTTGTTTTCTTGACAGACTTGTTCAAGATACTGAGATCCAAAATTGGTCTCCAGTCCCCTGTTTTCTTTGGAACTAAAAAGAACCTGGAGTAGATTCCGGATCCTTGCTGGTCTGCTGGAACTGGCTGAATTGCTCTTTTTACGAGCAGCTTTGAAATTTCCAAAGCTGCAAGATCCCTTTGAGCGGGTGGAACATCTGGAAGGGATTTTTTTGATTGGTTTGGAATGCGAACGAAGGGAATGGAATAGCCTTCGAAATGATGGACTGTACACAGATGTCTTGAGTTAGGGATAGCCAGACTGCTGGGTAGAGTGACAATCTTCCCCGACTGCCTCGAAGTGGACAGTCAGGCAACACCTCAGGGATGCTGGAAGGGCTTATCGGAAAAGGTTTCTCGATTGCCCTGGTTCTCTGGACCCCTCTGCCTCTGGGGCGTCGTCTACCATTATTGTTCCCTCCTCTGCCTCTGGAGGGGAACCGACTCTGTGCGTCAGGCAAATTCCCTTGAGACTGTTTGCGGAACCACATTTTTCCACTTTTCTGGCCTTTGGGGTAAGGTCTAGAAGGAGTAGAAAAATGGACTCCGACGGCAGACAGAGTTTTGCCATCCGTCTCACACCTAGTCAAGGTTTCTTTCACTTGAGGACCAAAGAGAGATGATCCATCAAACGGGGAATTAGTGAAAGACGTTTTAAAGGGGTCCACAAAATTGCATAGTTGCATCCAGGCATGCCGGCGTAAGGCGACACCTGTCCCTGCGGCTCTACTCGCTCCATCAGCCGCATATGAAAGGAGGCGCATGGAGGAGTTAGCTATAGAATTCAGGGTAGTCAGCTGGGTGTTCATTTTGTCCTGAAAACCTGCAGCCGTAGGATCCTTCAACATCTCACTCGCTTCCTTGATCAAGTCTCTCTGGAGACGAGTGAAATGGCATAGGTAGTTCAGCGAACGCATTGCAAAGGTCGCCGACGAAAACATCCGCTTCCCGTACCTGTCCATAGACCTAGATTCCTTGTTAGGGGGATGGACAGGCACAGAAGGATCAGCTAATTCCTTCTTGGTGGCAGCAGCTACCACCATAGCATCCACAGTAACTCCTTTGGTCAGAAATTGTTTATCAGTTGGTGCTGTTATAAACTTTGAAGGTCTCCTGGGGGTAGGGTCCACTGTGTCAGGAGCCGTCCAGGCTTTCTTTGCTACCACCTGCATGAGGGGGACAAAGGGGGGGGACACCCAGGAGGTGGAAGGGCGAGAGCCAAACGCCTCAAGATACACAGATTCATCCTCCGAAGGGTTAAGGGCTGGCCAATTTCCCCTCTGTTTAAGGATCTCTAGAATGTCTGCAAAGGAGACATCTTCAGAAGGGGAATGGGGGGAACCCTCGGAATCCTCTAAATCTGTGTCAGAGGTGACAGACTCAGGTGAGTCTGTGTTTCCTCTTACACTTTCTCTTCCTAGGAGGCTCCCCTGCCAAATCAGGAGAGGCCTCGGAAGAGGATGAAATCCCCACAGGGGATTCTTGAAGAGTTGGCTCTCTGCGGTCAGGGATGAGGGAGAGAGTAGACATCACCTGAGGCACCGAAGAGGGAGGGGTGGACGGAGCCGACTGTGGAGTTGAACCAGGTTCCAACACACTCCGCATGACCTCGAACGCACCCCTGTCAGGCAGAGCCAGAGGTCCCCGCTCCGAGAAGCTGAGAACCTCCCTCGGCACAGACAGAGATGGCTCCAAGGCCGATGTTGGAGCCGAACTCACCAGCGCCTAAGCACCGAGAGGGAGAGCGGGGTTGGACAAGGGTCTGATGCCACTCACCCCCTCGGAGCCGACGAGGGAAGTCCGGCGCCGAGATTCTTCAAAGGAAGAAATCGAGCCAACGGAACCAAGACAATTGTATCGGCTCCCACGCTACCTCAGTCTCGGCTCCCAGCCGCCCCGGCTCTCAGCTCAAAGGCGTCGGAGGAGGAACATTTAGAGGGATAGGTTGAGGCATCGACTGATGAGTCGGGCTCTGAAGCATTTGGGCCAGTGCCTCGGACTTTAGAAGTCGACTCACTACCCTCTGAAGGTCATGATCCGAAAGCCTCGATGACCTAGTGGAGTGAGATCTATGGCTCCGTTCAGACAGCAAGGAAGATGCTGGAGCCGAATGAACAGAGCCAAGGGATGGTGACCTAGACCTCTTTCTAGATGTCGGCTCCGATGGTCTGATCGGAGCCGACCCAGGAATTTCCAATACCTCGGCTCCAGCCGGAGCCGAGGGAACCACAGAAGCTGTAGTCAAAGACTCACCGGCTCCAGCCGGAGCCGATGTAGCAGTAGGTTTCGAAGCCTTAGGCCTCGACTCAGAAGCTGGAGTCGAGGTCTTAGAAGCCTTGGAAGGTTTTCCCGAGGTAGCAGTTAGGGAACCTTCAGGCTTAAGCAAACCCCTTAAAATGAGTTTGTTTTTTCTTTCCTGCAGGACTCTAGGGCTGAAGCCATGGCATACAGCACAAGAGTCCTGCAGGTGTAAAGGTCCCAGGCAGTACACACAAGAAGTGTGACCGTCTGTCAGAGACATTTTCTGACAGCACGAGTCACACTTCTTGAAGCCTGAGACCTTTGAGTCCTTAGACATTGTTAAGGAAAGTGTAACCACACACACTCTCAAACACACTGATTACACTTTACACAAAACTAAACTCAAAAAATTATAACTAAAATTATACTATCCCAAGTTTTTAGTTCCCTAACAAAAACACAAACACTCCCTAAGGGGATGGAAAGGCCCAAAGGCCTGTAGGGAAGAACAAAAGTTCTTTGTGGAAAAAAGTGGAAAAAGGGAGAAAAGGGGTCTGAATCCACTAAACTAAGGGAAATAACAATACTGAATAAAATTAAAGGGGTTTAAGTAGACTAAACTTTACTCTACAATAACTCACCTGAAGCCGGTAGAAACCAAACACCTCGATCGCTGTAGCGGCAAACGAGATCTGAGGTAATTCACGCCTAGCATTGTGGGATATAAGGGGAGCCTCGAGCCGGTGGAATAAACTCTCGAGCTTTTAGAGTGGCCGAGTCGGAGCCGAGGTCGGCTCCGAACCCATCCAGCAAGAATGAAGGCGAGATAGACAACTTAACATTCAGGGTTTAAGCTGGATTCAGTGAATACATCATCCACAATATCTAACACTGGCGGAATAGCAAGGGGTCTGTGTTGAGGAAATAAAAGGAAGTCTCTGAGCCTATTTTTAGATTCTGAGTAATCCTGGCCTTCCCAGTGGAAATGCTCCCTCATGGTATGTAAAGTCTCCCAAAAGGAATAGTCCCTCAGGCAGAGAGGCTGATGAAATGGATTCCTCAGCATCAGAATCCTCATAAGGAAGTAAGGAATATCCTAGGTCTGAAGATGAGTCAGAGGAAATGGACACCTGGTCTGTAGATTCATAGTCTGCTTCTTGTCTGGGCCTTTATCTGGAGGGGGTTGGGACCCTCTGATCAGGGTGATTAGGTCTTCGGCCATTTTTAGCATGTGTTTCTTGGGCATGGAAGCCTGCCCTGGAGATTGCTGTGTCTACTTTGTTTTTAAGGGAAGCTTAGACTTTACAGAGGGTTTAATTCTTAACTGGGTAGGTCTGAAAACACCCTCTGTAGCTGTGGATAGTTTAGTTACTTCAGTTCCCTCTGTAGGATTAAGCTCGGTAATTTGAATTGCAGAAGCGTCCGAAGGCCCAGCCAGCTCCACATGGGAGTCGAAGGCGGTCTGTGGTTCTACTGAAGTGGTCGTCCGGGGCTGCGTAGGCACCTCGCTGAAAACCAGAGAGCCGGTTACCAGCCTAGAAGAGGCCTTGTCGTCCGTTTTGGGCCTCGGATGCCTGTCCTCGTCTTTGCGCTTTTTATGAATTCCGGTCGGATGTTCTGACGGCATAGTGTAATTAAATTTTCTGCCAAAATAATGTCAGGCAAAGTCAAACCGACGTTTAATAGTGCGCTTGTTAAACCTAGCACAAAACCGACAACCAGTGACGTTGTGGTCTGGGCTTAGGCATGGGATACAGTAGGAGTGGAAATCCTTATGAGGTATTTGCTTCCCACAAGAAATACAATTATTAACTTTTACTGACATCGGTCTGAGGCAAGAAAAAGTTTCCCCAACGGGGTACTTAGCTTTTTAGAAGACTTCGGTTCCGGATTCAGTATGAAAATCTCAGGAGTCGGCTGACCGGCACTTGCGAACTGCTTCTGCTTCGGGCACCGCGCGGCAAGAAAGACTGAAGAAAATGGCGTCAGCTGCATCTTATATCCCCCTGCCACACTGACATCAGGGAAGAAGCAACAGCAACAGACGCCGGACCGAGACTTTGGAACTCAGGCCGACTGGGGAACCGCCTGACAGCAGGATAACCCAAGTGTAATGACTGCAGCAGTGTCACACGATGAACATCTGCCGCAGAATACTAGACAGCTGCAGAAGGGCACTAAGGAGGCATTATACAATGCCATTATTTAAGAAAAGTAATTATTTTTTTTTCTTAAATAATGTCATTGTATAATAGCAATAACCCACTTCTGGGTGTGGGTAATGTTGGATTTACCCACGGTTGTCTTTGGTCACTCAGGCTTCACCCTCGTGACCAAACCACACAAACCGTGGGTAAATCCAGCATTACCCACACCCAGGCGTGGGTTATTGCTATAATAATTCATAACTAGTTTATAAGACAAACATTTACATCTCTTGAAGCCTTCATGTTAATCTCCATGTTATAATGTTTTTTTTTGAGTAATATCTATGGATTGCAAATGCTACCTCAAACATGATATCATGTTCTATTTGTGCAAAATTAACAGACATATGGAAAATGCGCAATATGTTTATAAAGTTTTGTGAATACTCATTAATAACTACAGTCCTGCACATCCTACATCAATTCTTTACTGTACTTTCCCACAAAATTATACAATCTTTTTGATAGTACTTTTATTCATCATGCAGGACCAACCATTAATGAGTTATTACACTTAAAATTAGAATATTGGTGGTCCAGTGATGCAAGGTTTGATTCCTTCAGCTTCATTGCCTAATGTTGCGACTCTGAGCAAGTCACTTAACCAGACACCACTCCCTGGCCAAGTCACTTAACGAGACACCACTACCTGGCCAAGTCTAGAGGTCCATGGAGATCACTGCTCTACCCCAGAAAAAAATACAAATAAATTAATAAATATTAGAATACCGTTATTCATACAGTGTACATAAATATTTGTCTGTGCCTCAGTTTGTCTTTCCCTTTAAAATCCACTGCTTTTACAGTCCCCACTGTCATTACAGTATCAATATAATTTTTTGTTTCATTAAACCATAACATTTTAATAAGGTCTTTAATCATTTGTCATCACACTCAAACCCTGCACATTCCAGTTACGTTTTTACTGAAGGTGGCTACCCTATCCAGTCATCCTGGAGATAGCATCTTGCTGTACAACTTAAAAGCTATTTTTAGGTAATATTCTAATTTTAGCACTAATATTAATATTGATATTAACATTACTAATATTGATGAAAATACAGTGAACATCAGTGAAATGGTTATCCATTTTGTTGTGTACTTCCCACATATTACTACTGACCGTTTCTTTTGTAACAACAACCAGACTTGTATAGCCCCCCTCAAGTAATGGCACATGAGTCAAACTGAGGAACAGTCAGGAAAAATAGGGACAATATTTTCTTTGTTCAAGCAGCTAGAGAACACAGAAATATAGTCATCCAGGAAAGGCAGTGTTTAAAACGACAGGATAATTAGCACTTCTAAGTAAAACACAGGGTTCCTAACCTTCCAGCTCAAAAATGTGGAACACTTAACTCTCAAATTACATACAATAGGTAAGGTGCTGTTGACTACAGCCCCCCCCCCCCTTCATTCATTGCCTGCATTCATGGACTACTTTTCAGAAGAAAATGCACCCAACCACAATGAGACAATGTCAGGTGTATTCAGTGATATCAGGGAGTGTTTCAACACTTCCTTCATAAAAAGGATAGCCACAGAATTAGTATTCAAGCTCCCTTCCTATAAAGGCAGCATTAAAAACAGCAGCAGCATAATTATGCTTTCATCCATAAACAGCACCCCACCAATATATGGGCTGCAGGCAATACGTAATCAATGCATACTACTCAGCATTATACAGAGTTCACAACCTTCCAGCTCAAAAATGTGATTCTTAATGCTATTTACATAAAGTTCATCCTAAGGGGATCATGCAGTGCTTCTGTAATCACTCTGCCTCCCCAAGAACCAACTTTAAACGTGTAGGTACCCTATTTTAAAATAAAAATATATCCTATACCTACCACTGTTGTATATAAACCCTGCGTGCATTCGCTAGCAGTCTACCATGGATTTTATCTCCCTTTACTCACCTAGGCTCCCTCCTCTGAGTGCTCGTATCATTATCATTATCACTGTACTTACTCAGTTAGATCACCAGGTGGCATTGTTCAACCACTACCTATCTGAATACAAGCCAAAAGTACGGCAACTGTTCTATTAATTTACCACTGCCCTGTTTTAGCCCTATTAATAGTTGCTATATTCTAATAAATTGCTACTGCCCTGTTTTCAGCTCTTATCCCCTTGTCAGCCCTCTGCATCCTTCTAATTTCACACACAGTGCCTTATGCCAGCGCCTCCTTACCTCTGAGCTAGTTCTCAGCTTCACTGATAACTTTTCGCTGGCTTTCTTCCTTCTCCTTAATTCTGAATTGGAACATTCTAAAAACCCTTCCACTCGATAAAGCCATAGACCACTTTAATTCTACTTTCCTAGATGCTCTAAATTTCCTAGCTCCACCAAGGAAAAAAAATAAAAACTATAACTGCCCCTTGGCTAACCAAAGAAACAAAGAAAATTATGCATCAGAGAGACAAATCCTGGAAGCATTACCAAAAGAAAAAACTTCCCGAAACCCTTCTCCAATATACACAGCTCTGTAACTTTGCAAAAAAACAAATCTTCAAAGACAAAAAATCCCACTACACTAAGCTCCAGTTCAACCATCCCCAAAACCCTAGGCTTTTTAGGAACTCCATAAACTCACTCATCAACCCAGGCTCCAAAAATAACCCAGGTTCCAAAAATAATCTGACCTCGAATTAGCCTCACTACTCAATTCTCTCTTTAGAGTCAATATCCGTCCTAACAAAAACTTTCTCCAACAGCGACCCATCTCTCCTACATTCCACGTCCCCAAATAATTTCCCCCCTATGACTGAGCTTAAACCTGTCTCCACTAACTACATAAAGACTTCTATCCAAACTTAAACCCTGCTCTAATGCACTTGACATCCCCTCTTCCTTTCTCAAGTCTGCTGCCAGTGGTATAGCTCTCCCAATTAGTATCCTAATTAATAGATCCATAAAGAAATCCTATGTCCCTAAACTCTGGCATTCCACCTTTATTCTTCCTCTCCATAAGGGAGGCAAAAACACTAACATTTCAAACTTCCGCCCTATAGCTCCTCTCTCCAATCTCAAAAATCCTAGAAAAATGCATCCACCTTCAACTTATGTCTTTTCTGACTAAAAACAAACTTCTTACCCCTACCCAACATTGCTTCCGACCAGGACAAAGCACCATAACCGCTCTACTCTCATTCTTAGAAACTGTCAATCAAGCCAGAGATTCTAGGAAATTAGTATCCAGTGTTCCTAGATCTCTCTAAAGCATTCAATACCATTTCCCATAAGCACCTTCTAAGTCACCTCTCAAACCTAAATCTCTCCCAAAACACTTTCCTGGTTCTCAAGCTGTCCGACAGATCTCAGGCTGTGAAATGGAAAAAAAGGCACCTCACCTTTCTTACCCACCCCTACCAGAGCACCACAGGGGGGTCCATCCTCGGATCAATGCTGTTTAATATCTTTGGCATTAGAAATAGCAGAGTGAAAGTTATTGATAAAGTCAACAAATATGCAGATGACTCTACACTGGTCTGCTCTGCCTCCAACCTCCCTGAATTCCTACCTAACACTCAGACTGCCTTATAGATCTGGATGTGCCAAAAAATCACCTCTCTCAATGCTAACAATTTTGTGCACGCCGGTAGTCGGTAGCTCCGATGGCATGTTATAATTAAATTTTCTGCCAATAAAGTGTTGTGCGAAATCAAATAGTCTTTTAATAGTGCGTTTATTAAATCTAGCACAAAAACGACAAGTGACGTAGTGATCAGGGCCTAGGCAGGGTATACAATAAGAATGAAAATCCTTATGAGGTATTTACTTCCACAAGAAATACAATTGTTAACTTTTTCTGACATCGGTCTGAGGCAAGAAAAGTTTCCCCAACGGGGTACTTAGCTTTATAGAAGACTTCGATCTGAAACTCGAATTCGAAAATCTCAGGAGTCGGCCGACCGGCACTTGCGAACTGCTTCTGCTTCGGGCACTGCGCGGCAAGAAAGACTGAAGAAAATGGCGTTTGTTGCAATATATGTACCCCTGGCGCACTGATGTCAGGGATGAGGCGACAGCAACTGACGTTGGACCAAGACTTTGGAAATCCGGCCGACTGCGGGACCGCCTGACGACAGGATAACCAAAGTGTGATGACTGCAGCAGGGTAACACGATGAACATTCTAAAATACTACTATTCACACCCTCAAAATCTCTCTCTTTTGATAAAAGATCCTTCCAAGTCTTTAGCCAAAGGAACTCTCCGATCAAAGTTGTTCCCCTTTGCCAAACTATTTGGTGTAGCTATAGACGAACACCTCAAGTTCAACATCCATATTCAGCAAAATATAAAGAAAACCCACCAAAAACTAAGTATGCTATACAGGAAAAAACACTTCCTCTCTACTTCTACCAGGCATACTCTGGCCTCCTCTTACCTACTTCCCTCCCTTCTGTATGGCGCCCCGCTACTAACTAACCTATCCTTGTCCATCACTTCCAGACTTGAAAGCGGTTATAACAAAACTTCTAAATTTGCCACCAAAGCCAAACATTCCACTTATCACTGTGTTACCCTCCAATCCCTCAAACTGGTTAGAATTCACAAATTACCTGGACTTCCTCCAGCTAACTACAGCACATAGACTAATATTTAATCCAACCAAATGCCCTCCTTTAACATCCTTCCCCCATACACCCCAAATAAAACTCTCAGATCTGAACACCAAAACTTACTGTCCACAAACTTAAACGTCCTACTAGACAACTTCTCCTCTCCTTAGGTAAGAAATGGAACTCTCTCCCTTCCACATCAAGGACAATGTCAAACACAAACAACTTCAAAACTCAGCTTTACACCTACCTCTTCTCCAAATGGAAATATGACTGCATTCGCCCTACCTAGAACTCTTAACAAAAGCCCCTGGGAGGATATCCTCCCGAGTTCCTAAGCACCTTACAGCTGGCTATAACCTTCTATAGCTAATTCCCATACAACCTCTCACACTCTGTAAATATTGTTAAATAGCTTTCGACTAACTGTGTGAATTTGTTAAAATGTATTTGCACAACATTTTTCCACTATGGCGATATTGCTCACACTTTGCATTATTTGCTATGCATTTGTACTTGTACTTTTATTGGACTGCTATCTTTACTGTAATCTGTTTCATAGAGCTTTTCTCCCCAGGCCTCCACTGAAAATGGGCTCTGTGGGCCCAGTGGACTTCCCCAGTAATCAAACTGGAAATAAATAAATAAAATAAATGTGAACAGTAGCTCTGGTAACTTAGAACAAATGGACAAAATGTGGAAGGCTTATTAAAACAGCTTACTAACAACTTTAACTAGGAATAACAACATACCTCCAGGTTAGTGGCAAAGCACGATGCTTCAGAGATCATCCACATACAACTAACAATGGGCAAAACTGCTATTCAAATTATAGCTTGCTACAGATCACCCACCATGTCCCAGGACCCCCACTCCACATTCCTGGAAACACTGGGAAACAAAGGTCCTACCAAACACCCTGATATTAGGTGATTTCAATTACCCAAACATCAACTGGGAGAACTACTCAAGTACAGACTCCCTTGCCAAACATTTCCTAGAATTTATAAACTCAAATAACCTGGATCAACTGGTCAACACCCCCACCAGAGGTGACAACATATTGGACCTGGTCATCACCAACATGGGCGACCGGTGTTCCACACCGGAGGTCACTGGTTAGATCTGATCATAAACTAATCACTCTGGATATCCACAATCCGCCACCACCCTCGGTCAAAGAAACCACTGTGAAAAACTTTTCAAAAGCAAACTTCACGTTACTTAAGACCGAGGTGGGAAGTTTCAAAACACCCATGCTAAAGGATAACGCTGTCCAAGCTGGAAAATCCTTTACTACTGCACTCTACGGGCACCTACAAGAATGCATGGATCGTGCTATCCCAAACAAAACCAGGACTCACTCTAAGAAAAGGAAACCAGTCTGGTGGACCTCTGCCATAAACCAGCTATACCACAGAAGGAGGAAACTAGTATAGAAGAGAGTAGAATTCCAAGAAGGGAAGACTTCCCTGATCAGTATCAGCAAGAAACTACGTTCCCTCATAAAATCATCCCACGGCTAGCTTCAAAAGAAAAATTGCCATGGACTCCAAAGATAACCACAAAGCATTCTTTAGCTATGTCAAGAATCTAAGTGGCAATTCTCAGATCTGCTCGGAGTTAGTGCAGAATGGCACAAAATACACTGAACTGAATTATATAACCAACATCCTGGCAGACAGGCTCAGTGCAAACTTCACCTCACCCCCAAAGGGGCCCATAACAATACCAGAAGAATGTAGTGCCCCTGAAATCACAGACACTCAGGTAAAAACAGCCCTCTCCAAAGCCAAAAACACAGCATCAATGGGACTGGACGGTGTCCCAGGCTGCGTCCTACACGCGCTGAAAGATGAACTTACTCCTCACCTAAACACACTGTTTAAACTCAGCCTCTCCACAGGCTATGTGCCCACAGAGTGACGCACAGCAACAGTTATTCCGCTCCACAAAGGTGGAGCCACAACAGACCCCAGGAACTATCACTCTATAAGCCTGACTAGCTTGGTCTGCAAAGCTATGCAGCGCATCATCATGATCTCATTAACAGAGACATTGGGAACCTCCAAACACTGGACCCTACCCAGTTCGGCTTTGTTAAGGGCAGATCATGCCTCCTAAACCTGGTGGACTTCTTTGAGACAGTTACTAAGGCTATACACGAGGGAAAGGTGGTCCACATAGTCTACCTAGACCTCGCAAAGGCCTTCAAAACCATTCCCCACTCTAGACAAGCTCACCAGCCTGAACATAAACTCCTACATCACAAGATGGGTTGCCAACTGGCTCACTGACAGAACCCACATGGTAAGAGTTGCGGGAGCTAGGTCTGACTCTAAACTGGTTACAAGTGATGTTCCCCAGGGCTCAGTCCTAGGACCCCTCCTGTTCAGCATATACTTTGCAGAGGTACAGGCAAGCACAGGAGGACTATAGCTGACCAAGTTCGCAGACTACTGCAAACTAGGGGCTATAATTGACTCTCTGGCTGACGCAGACATCCTCCAAAAGGGTCTCACTGACACAGATACCCGGTGTCAAAACCATGGCCTCAAGCTAAATGCCAAAAAGTGCATAATCATCCCCTTTGGAAAAAACAAAGTACCCACAAACTACCACATAGGTGGTAGGCCCCTAAATACAGAAGACGCAATAAGGGATCTAGGGACCCAAGTAGATAGCAACCTCTCCTTTGATAATCACATTGCCAAAGTGGTTAGAAAATCCTTCTATGTGGCCCACTTAATCACAAAAGGGTTTGCATTCAGATCAAAAGATGTTATTGGACCCCTCTATGCATCACTCATCAGACCAATCATAGAGTACAATGCCCCATTTGGGATGTACCTTACAAGACACCTGCAACAACTGGAAAGACCACAGAAGTACCTCACCAAGAGGATCACTGGCCTCAAGCAAATGCCCTATGCAGCTCGACTGGAGAAACTCCAGCTGTACTCTGTTACATACCACCTACTCAGAGGTGATCTCTGCCTGACATACAAGGCCATGTCCAACCCAGAATTGATGGACATGCTCCACCTAAAGAAAACCATGTCCCCTCGAGCCACATGCTCCAGGGATCTAAACCTCACTACAACAATAAATAGGACGTGCTGGAGGGATAGATTCCTGTCCCAGAGATTTCCCATGTTCTGGAACAAGATTCCAATCTACATTAGGCAGAGCTCCTCACTAACCCTCTTCAAGAGAAACTTTGACAAGTGGATCGGAAACAGAAAGTTTACCCCAGGATCACTTTAATGGCTCTGCTTGACAGAGGCTCAGGGAACTAATCTAAGGGGGCGGCGAAAGCCACCACATTCCGGCTAGGCTGATAAATGCCTTGGAGCAGATAGCCTAGTACCTACCTATAGAACCTATGGTTAAAATGTGTTAATTTGTACTCAGAAAATGTTCTTTTGACAAATTAATATGACTTAGCATGGTTTACACCAATATCAGTTTAAAACAAACAACAATGAAAAAGTATTCCAACTTCATACAAATACAAAGTCATTATATAAAGAAAAATAAAGAAAATGCATTGTCTGTACAGGTATGAAACTTTAATTTCTTGGCATTACAGACCAATTGTAACCTTCTAATACATATCAGGTATAGTTGTCAAAAATTAGGTACAACAGAGAGGTATGAAAAACAGACATTTCAATATTCAGGGACATAGCAAGACATAATGCACACAGTATATTACTAGCATTCACAAATCTAGGGCCTTACATCAACATGCATCTTTTATACAAGAAATATAAAACTTTTAATGCCCGGCATCACTGACCAACATCATCCCATACAGACATCTGCATTTGGCAAAATCATGGTTAGTACACACTCACTTCTCAACTTCTTTGCTCAACAATCGGGTACACGGCAAAAAATAATGGTTGGTATAAACATTATAATACTAAAACGGCATTCACGGTATCACAAGTTTGAAACTCTATTGCCTGGTGTTCCTGACGGACTAATGCTCATTTTTTCTTTATTTGTACACTTTGCTTCTTTGTTCAACAATCAATCATGTACAAAGTAAAAATAATGGAGGGTCTTGCATCCGCATACAAAATATATATGCATACACGCACACAGTACAAACATATACATAGGCACGCAAATAAACAGTAAAATACCTTCTGAACCTCAATACAAGACTGAAGGAAAAAAAAAAAAAAAACTAATGCAGACTATTAGCAGCACAGACGTATGTGTGTGTGTGTGTGTGTGTGTGTGTGTGTGTGTGTGTGTGTGTGTGTTACATATATAGGTTCATAGGCATGTACTAGGCTAATGGCCCTGGAGCCTTTACAAGCCTAGCCCATAGGATTACCCTGGCATCATGCCACCTGACCTTAGTTCCCAGTGCCTCTGTTGAGTAGAGCCACTGGAGTGATCCCCAGGGTGAATTTTCTATTTCCCATCCACTCATTAAGACTTCTCTTGAAAAGGGCCAGTGAGGTGCTCTGTTTGACACGTATGGGAAGTCTATTCCATAGCATGGGCAGTCTCTGGGTTATTAACCTGTCCCTCCAGCATGTTCTGTTGATTGTGGTAATGAGGTTGAGGTCTCTGGAGCGTGTGGTGCAGAGGGATTGGGATTTCTTTAGATGTAGCATTTCTAACAGATCTGGGTCAGACATGGCTTTCTAAGTCAAGCAGCGATCGCCTCCAAGTAGGTGATATGAGAGAGAATAGTTGGGAGGTTTTTTTTTGAGTCTGTCCATATAGGACAAGTGTTTAAGGCCTAGGATCCTCTGTGAGGTACTTTTGCGGCCTCTCCAGTTGTTGCAGGTGTCTAGTGAGGTACATGCCAAATGGGGTATTGTACTCTATGACTGGCCTAATGAGGGAAGAGTAGAGGGAAATAATGACCTCTTCTTCCTGGATGCAAAACCCTTAGTAATGAGATGTGCCACATAGGACTTTGACCACAGTGGCAATGTGGTGGTCAAAAGAGAGGTTGCCGATCTGTGTTCCCAGATCTCTAATACCTACTGTGTTCAGTGGACTACCATCAATGTGGTAATTCATTGAAACTGGGTTTTTCCCAAAGGGGATGACTACACATTTTTTGGCATGAGCTTATGGCCATGGTTCTGACACCAGTCGTTGGTCTCAGTAAAGCCTTTCTGTAGGATGTCAACATCACTTGCGGGGGGGGGGTTATTAATGGCTTCCAACTTGCAATCGTATGCGAACTTTGTCAGCCAGAGTCCCTTCGTGTTGGCCTGGACTTCTGAGAAGTAGATATCAAACAGGAGAGGACCCAGGACCGATCCCTGTGGGACTCCACTCGTGACTGGTCGGCAATCTGACTTGGAGACTGTTACTTTCACACTGTGGGTTCCATCTGTGAGCCAGTTTGCAACCCACCTAGGGATATAGGGGTTGATGCCTAGCTTAGTGAGTTTTCTATGATTCCTGAGTGGGGAATTGTATTAAAGGCCTTGGCCAGATCAAAGTAGGCTGTATGAACCACCTTGCCTTCATCCACAGCTCTGATGACTGACTCAAAGAAGTCGACCAAGTTGAGCAGGCATGATTTACCCTTCACAAAACCAAACTGTGTGGGATCCAGAGTTTGGAGACTCCCTATATCCTTGTTTTTTAGGTCCATGATGATGCGTTCCATAGCTTTGCTTAACAGACTTGTCAGGCTAATGGGGCGATAGTTCCCAGGATCTGTAGTCACTCCTCCTTGTGGAGAGGGATGACTATAGCAGTGCACCATTCAGTAAGGACAAAGCCTGAGGTGAGGCTGTGATTGAACAGGGCACACAGGTGAGGTGCCAGTTCACTCTGTAGTTCATGTAGAACACAGCCAGGGATATTGTCAGGTCCCATAGAAGCTGTATTCTTGGCCTTGGACAGTACTGTTTTAACCTGTGCAGCAGTAATACTGGGTACCTGGCAATCTACTGGTATAGTCGTGGGGGGGGGGGGTAAAGCTGGCACTGAATCTGTCGGCCAGTATATTGGCAATATCAGTTGGCTCAGTATAGAAGGTACCATTGTGCAGTAGCTCAGAGCAAATCTGGGTATTGCTGTGGTGATTCCTTACATAACTATAGAAGGCCTTGTGGTTGTCTTTATCTGCTGCAATTCTGTTTTCATAGCTAGCATTACAGGATTTGACGAGTGATCTCAACTTTTTCTTGAAGCTAACAAGGCAGTTTTTTCATTCTTGGGACTTCACCTTATTCCACATAAGTTTCCTCATTCTGTTGTAGAGTATGTTTATGCAGGGGACCACCAGATTTGTCTTTGGAAAAGAGCGTCTTGGTCTATTGGGTATGGCGAGATCCATGCATTTGTGTACATGTTTGTACAGCGCATGATTCGGTGGTCATGCAAATATTTGCCATTTGCATGGGTGCCATGAAGTTAGCCACCTCTGTTTTTTGGACCCCAAAGTTAGCTATATATTATACACACACATACATATGTGTGTGTACATAAAACATGACACTCGCTCCTTCGGATTAGTAATGGAAAAATAGGGGAAAAATTACCACTGAACATCTTAACAAAAGAGCGAGGGAAAAAGCAAAGGAGGAACACGTTTTAGACATAGTTGCTATATACTTAGAAAGTTGGCAAACCTACAGCTAGTTACAGTAACTTTTCTGATAATCATCACAAACACAACTATTACCAACCCCAATCCCCAGTAACTTACCAGAAAAGTTCATTGCTGGAATCAGCTGGTATGCAATTAATTATGGAGGCAGTTGAGAAAAAAAGGCAGTGTTGCTAACTAAATAGCAGGCAAAATCAAGGACAGTACAAGTTCAGCCACAAATGTGCATCTCAAAGAACTGCTTAAGAATCCTGGATGAAGCAATGGACAAAACACCACAAGTCACAACTAGGACGTATGTAAAATCAACACGTAGCCAAAAAGCGCTCAAATAAAATGAGTCAGATGTTATATCCTAATATTTGCAGCAGCATTATTTTTATATGAAGACATAAATTAATAGGTTTTCCATCAATGTGCTTTTTCAAAACAATAAGTATGAAAAGCTATTACCTAGCATTACTGAGTGACTGTAATCCTTGGTGATCTACAACTTTAAACAGAGACATGACAGCACTAGGAGACAAAACAGAGGAAAGTTGAGAGGTATGTGGACACTAAAAAAGGTTATGTACTTACCATAACGTTCCATGTAAGTTCATCTCGCCTTCATTCTTACACATGGGTTCGGAGCCAATCCATCACCTCAGAGTCGGCCGCTTTCACAAGCTCAAGATTTGAGGCAAAGTCCCTATCCCATGATGCTCTGTCCTACCTCAGATATAGATTGTTGATCCCAGCATACAACAGATATAACACATAACAGGTACTGCAGCCGAAGTAAAAAGTCGCATAACAAGACCCACCAGACCACAAGTCTTGCTCGTTCTTCGAGAGCCAGAAGGGGGAGGGCGGTTGGAAACTTAAGAATGAAGGCAAGATGAACAACTCACATGGAATGTTATGGTAAGTACATAACTTCTTTATATGAAGTTGTTCAATCTTGCACATGGGTAGCGTCCCAAGCACCCTAATCCTGGGTGGCTCATGGGAGTATATTCCTGAGGACAGTGGAACCAAAGGAAGCCCGGTTCCTGGAGGCCCTTGTCCACTTTGTAATGAGTGATAACGGTATGTGGCTTAGACCAAGTGGCAGCTGCACATATAGTGTCCAAAGGCAATCGAGCCGCATAAGCTGAAGTGGAAACAGCCCTAGTGGAATGCGCTTTCACGCCATGCTCTAATGGTTGGTTCACTGACGATAGATAAGGCTTGAAGTTCGGACACTATGTGCTGAGGTAATGGCCAACAAGAAAATTGTTTTCCAAGAGATGAATTTTAAATGGCAGGATGATGCAGGCTCAAAGGGAGAGAATAATCTGTGACAGCACAAAACTTAAGATTCCAGGGAGTAAAAGGCTGTCTAACAGGCGGCCTAAGATGAATGGTACCCTTTAAGAAGGCCCTACATAGTCTATGAGACATTAGGTTAGAACCTTCAAATCAGAGGTGGAAATTTGAAACTGCGGCCAACTGAACTCTTACAGTGGCAGCTGCAGCACCTTCACGAAAAAGCTTAGACAGAAATTCCAGAATACTAGCAATTGGGGCAATGTAAGGATCAATATTATTCTGGGAGGCCCAAAAGGCAAACCATTTCCATTTGCTGGCATACAACTTTCTAGTGGAAGCTTTATGCGAAGATACAAGAATATGCTGTACCTCAGAGGTAAAGTCGTGTAACCTGGCTAGGTTGGGAATCAGAGCAGCCAAGCTGTCAGTCTGAGGGGATGAAGAGCCCCTGACGAATGTGTCAGCAGATCTGGAACTGGATCCAGAATCCAAGGTTCCTCCAGTTGATAGAGTCGAAGGAAGTGAAATCAAAATCTGTCGAGGCCAAAAAGGGGCTATTAAGATTACAGTCCTTCCCAGGGCTTTGGCTTTCTGTAAGAATTTTGGAATCAGGGGAGGTGGTGGAAAGGCATATAGGAGTCCCGGGGGCCACTTGTGTACAAGTGAGTCCCTTGGGCTGTCCCCTGGTGGAGGATTCAGGCAAAGTAGCTTCTACATTTGGCATTCATAGGGGATGCAAACAGGTTGCAGCAAGGCTGGCCCCATTTGCGGAAAATCATCTCTACAACCTCATCTTTGAGAGACCACTCGTGTGGTAACAGAATGGCTCTGCTCAGTTTGTCCGTGATCACATTGGATTTCCCTGGGATATGAGTTGCTATCAGAAAGCTCCCGGTGGATACTGCCCACTGCCAAACTCTCAAGGCCTCTCGACATAAGGGGTAAGACTTGGTTTCCTCCTTGCTTGTTGATGTACCAGACCACAGACATGTCTGTCTGGATCGCTATTGCCCCCAGAGGAAGAGAGAGTCGTGGAAGTGCTGCAACACCAAAAGCACCTCTCTCAGCTCCAGGACATTGATGTGCAACTGTGACTGTTTCTGACCAGGTGCCTTGGGCTGTTCTTCCCTGAAAAAGCCCCCCCCTATCAGAGAAGTGGCTGTGGTCACTGTGGCTGACAGCGGGGGAGAAACAAATGGGCGACCTACTGTTACCTGGTGGCTGGTCAACCACCAATGAAGATCCTTCTTGCAAGAGTCTGTAATCATTATCAAGAATGACATCGGAAGTTGTTGGTAAGACCACTGGGTGAAGAGCAACCACTGAAGTATTCTCATGTGCATATGTCCCAGAGGAACTGCTAGGAGCGTAGCTGCCATGGTACCTAGTAGTTTCAATACTTGACAAGCTGGTACTTTTTTTCTCAGGAGAATGTCCAATACCTGGTTTTGAAGAGTGGCTATTCTGTCCAGTGGCAATTTTACCATGGCAGTGTCTAAATCTGCTCCGATAAAGAAGATACACTGCAAAGGTGAAAACGCAGACTTGTCTAAATTTATAGTTATCCCTAACAGAGCACAAATTGAGTGTGTGATCCCTGGACAGAATTAGTTAATGCCTGGAGGCGGTGGTAAGGAGCCAGTCATCCAGATACAGAAACACTCTGAATCAGACGCCTCAGATGAGCCGTAACCACTGCCATACATTTGGTAAACACTCTGGGGACTGTTGTGAGGCCAAAGGGCAGTGCTCGGAATTGATAGTGACTGGCTCCCAGCCAGAAACTCAAGTGATCTCTGGATGGTCTGGCCATTTTGATACGATAGTACACATCCTTGAGATCTATAGAGCGCATCCAATCACCTGTTCCTACGAATGGAAGGATCGATTGAAGCATGACCATCCAGAACTTCTTTACAAAGGTGTTGAGTCTGCTGAGGTCCAAGATGGGCCTCCAGTCCCCTATTTTCTTTGGAACCAAAAAGAATCTGGAGTAAGTTTCGGATCCTATCCGGTCTGCTGGGACTGGCTGGATGACCCTCTTTTCCTGCAGCCTCTGGATTTCTATGGCGGCTTGATCCCAGAGACTGGGTGGAACATTTGGGATTTTCTTCGGAACAGGTGGGGGTTCTAAGAATGGGGTGATGTAACCTCTGGTAACAATGCTTTGTATCCAAGAATCTTTTGTAATTTCTAGCCAGGCATCCGGATACAGAGACAAGTGACCCTCAACTGCTTCCAGAGTAAGACAGTTGGCCCTCCTTTCAGGAGCGCTGGAAGGGCTTACCAAAGAACTGATCCCCGTCGTCCTGGTTTTGTGGACATCCCTCTGATGCCAGGGCAGCATCTTCCATTATTACCCCTCCTCTGTCCCTGCAGGGGGTTCACTACGTGCATTCTGGAAAGCTCCTTGGCACTTCCGGAACCACATTTTTCCACCTTTCTGCCCTTTGGGGTATGGTCCAGTAGGGGTGGAAAAACTGACTCCTACAGCAGATAGAGTCTTTCCATCTTGCTCACACCTAGTAAGAGTCTCCTTGACTTTGGGCCCGAAAAGAGATGAGCCATCGAATGGGGTGTTAATGGAAGAAGACTTAAAGGCTTCCACAAAGGAGCATAAGCACATCCAGGAATGTCTCCACAGAGCTACTGCTGAACCCGCTGCCTGCCAGACTTGAACCATCAGCCGCATAGGAAATGAGCCGCATGGACGAGTTAACTATGGAATTAAGGGTATTAAGCTGGGCTGTCTCCTTCTCAGAGACACCTTCCTTTGTACTACCCTGCAGAGCATCTCAGAGCTCTTTTAGATCTCTTTGAAGACTTGTAAAATGAGTCAAGTAGTTGAGCGATCACACAGTAAAAGCCACAGAACTAAAGATGCATTTCCCGAACCGGTCTATAGTCCTGGAATCTCTATTAGGAGGGTGGACAGTAGAAGAGGTTTTCAACAGCTCTCTTGGTGGCAGCCGACACCACCATGGCATCAACCGGCACTCCCTTACTGAGGAGCATCTTATCTTGGGGGACGTAATAAACTTGTTGGGCCTCCGAGGGACAGATTCCATAGTATCAGGAGACTCCCATGCCCTTTGAGCAACCAATTCCATTAGTTCATCGAAGGGTGGAGTCACCCAGGAGGTGGAAGGTTGACGCCCAAAGACCTTCAGGAGCACCAACTCATCCTCAGTAGGGCTAACACACTGCCAGTCACCCCTCTGCTCAAGGACCTCAAGGATATCAGCAAAGGAGATATCCTCTGAGGGGGACCGTGAGGACCCTTTTGACTCCTCTAAGTCAGTGTCTGATGTAATAAACTGCTGCGGAGAGTCTAAATGCCTCCTCTTGCAAAGTTTCTTCCTGGGAACCTCATCAGTGGGGGCTTTTGGTGAGGTCAATAGAACATGGGTCACCCAATGGGGTAACCTGAGGCTCTGGGTCTCAACACTTCATGGGGACCTGCGATGTAGAGGCAGAAAGCGGCACTTTAGGGGAGAAGGAGGAGGGCCCTGATGACGTGCGAGTCTTGGAAGACAACCCTCCTCATAGCAGTGAAGGCTCCACTGCTCCAACCCGAAGAAGCCATCTGTTATGAAGACTGCAACCTCCCCGGCGCGGAGACAGTGGGCTCCGACCCAGAGGAAGCAGCAGAGCTCATCCACGCAGACACTCCGAGAGGACAGGTCGGAACCGATGCATCGATTAGACTCTTCCCCCCAGAGCCGACCAAAGTGTTGGCTCCCAGACTCTTCAAAATAGCACCGAAGTCAGGGTTGACGAAGCCGATAGAACTGGAACAGGCATCGGCTCCGAAGGCTCCACAATCATGAGATCCCCTCCCCCGGCTCGGAGGAGGAGTTACAGTAGGTACAATGGTCTTGGGTTCCGAAACCGGTTGGGTTGAAGCCGATAATAATTTGGCCAGTGCCGGGTTCTCGAGAAGCCTCTGCACCACTCTGTCCACATCCACATCGGAGAGTGTTCTTGAAGAATGAGTTGAAGGTACAGAAGAAGCCACCAATTGCAGAATGGGTGACCGGCTCAGAAACACTCGCTCAGTGCAAGGCTCTGAAGACTGTGGAGATGTGACCGCACCGTCACAGCCAGGCTCGGAGCCGGACTTTGGCTCAGAGGAAGCCTTGGAGGACTTAGACTCCTCAGAAAGCTTGGAAGTCTGGTCAGCCTTGTCCAAGGACTCCTTAAAAACCTGGCTTCAGCAAGCCTCTATCCACCAGCTTTCTTTGCTCCAGCAACACCCTGCTACTAAAGGAATGGCAGATAGACCAATCCCTCCTGGAAATGAACTGGCCCCAAGCAATAAACACAATTGACATGAGAGTGAGTAATAGACATTTTATGCCCACAGTTTGGGCACTTTTAAAGCCTTACTTCTTGTTATTATGGCTGATCAGAGAGAAAAAAGTACAGTTTTGTACCTACCATAAATGTAGATGTCCGATAGGCATGCATCTGCAGTCCTTACAAATGGGTTGTCCTGTCGTCAGGCAGCCCTTCGGTCGTCCGGATTCCAAAGTCTGGGTCTGGCCTCGGCTGGTGTCGCACTTTACCCGACGTCATAGCTGCAGTTCTTCGGGTATAAAGGCATCAGCCGATGCCATTTTCCTCAGTGTTTCTTGCCCCAGATGCCAGGTGCCCTCTAGGAAGGCTAAATTTGGATAAATGCAAATGGTTCCAAATAGTAGAGAGCAAACAAAAAATAAGCATGTATGTACATATATACAAACAAATACACCATAATAGATTCCCCAGCTAGCTACAAGATGGGCAAATACCCTAGGAGTACCACAGAGGGAAGGAGGGTGGGTAATCCTGACTGCAGATGCATGCCTATCTGACATCTACATTTATGGTAGGTACAAAACTGTACTATGTCCTTCAAGGATGCATCTGCAGTCCTTACAAATGGGTAGAATACCATAGCCAAACTGGGGAGGAGGAGAAATAAGATTATGGTGTAGTTAAGATCCCTTGCAAAACAGCAGTGGCAAAACCTGCTCGGGATCTGGAGTATAAAGGTAAATTATAATGCTTGGCAAATGTATGCACGAAGCTCCAAGTAGCAGCCTCTAAAATGTCTTTGGTAGCCACTCCTCGTAGAAAAGCTGTGGTAGTGGCTGTAGCCCTTGTAGAGTGAGGCCTGATGTTTTCTGGAGTTTTCTTCCCATGGTAGGAGTAACAAAATCTAATTCAATTTCCTATCCACTTAGAGATTGTCTGTTTTGAAATTGCTTTTCCTTCCATTCCTGTTGCATATGCTACCAGTAGCTGGTCAGTTTTTCTATTGCCCTTGGTCCTGTCCAGGTAGTAACGTAATTGTCTTATGTACATCCAAGGTATGCAACAGTCTTTCTCCCCTGTTCTGTGGGTTAGGGAAGAATGTAGGTAGGTGGATAGCTTGGTTTAAAGATACCCTGGAGACCACCTTTGGCATAAAAGTAGGATTTGTTCTCATGGACACTATCTTGATGGAAGATCAGGAAGGGCTGTACTGCCATTAATGCCTGTAGCTCAGATACCCTTCTTGCTGAAGTGATTGCAAGCAGGAAAGCAGTTTTCCATGATAAGTATTGTAATTCTGCTGTTGCTGCTGGTTCGAAAGGAGGGAGTGTCAACTTTTCTAGCACAAAGTTAAAGTCCCATGCTGGCAATGGTGGCTTCCTAGGTGGTTTTACATTTTTAATTCCTCTCAGAAACTGCCTGAGCAGAGGATGTGAGAAGACTGGAGGATCCAAGTTGTATTCTGCTGAAATAGCTGATGCATGAATCTTAATGGAAGAATAGGACAGGCCGTTGTGGAAGAGCTCTGCCAAGTATTCCAGGATGTTGGCTATGTTTACCAGTGACACATTTTCTCCTTTTGCAGTACTCCAAATGTGATATCTTTTCCATTTTGCTGAATAATTTTTTTCTTGTTGAGGGTCTGCGAGCCTCCAAGATAATGTCTTTAACCCTTTGGGATAAACTTGGGTTATTTGGTCTTATGCAATGTTCCAGGCAGTCAGCTGCAGTGTTTTCAGGTTTGGATGCAGGGTGCTGTAGTTGTTCTGTGTTAACAGTAAGGGAACCAGGGTAGAGGCCATATTTGTTCCCGAGACATGCTCCTCAGTAATGGGTACCAATGTTGCCTTGGCCAGTCTGGAGCTATCAGGATGATCCTTGGACGGTCTTCTTTGATCTTCAATAGCACCTTGTGCATCAAAGGAAGTGGTGGGAATGCATATGCTGTCAGGTTTTTCCAACTGAAAGATAAGGAGTCCACTTTCCAAGCAAGTGGGTGGTACGTCCTTGTGCAGAATTTCTTCAGTTGGTGATTGCGTGGGGATGCAAATAAGTCTATTTCTGGTAGTCCCCATTTTCTTGTAATGGTTTTGAATATGTCCGGATGCAGCATCCATTCGTGGGCATCCGTGGTAGTTCTGCTTAGTATGTCTGCTAGTATGTTTTCTTTTCCTGGCACAAAATTGCTTGTAACTGAATGTTGAAGCTCAAGGCCACATTCCAGAGGTCCATTGCCATCCGGCATAGAGGGTACGAATGTGTGCCTCCCTGTTTGTTGATGTACCACATAACTGTGGTGTTGTCTGTCCTTATCAACAGTTGACCTTGTCAAGAAATGGTCTGAATGTCTGAATTGCCAGTTTTACTGCCAGCATTTCCTTTTGATTTATGTGTAGGTGCAGCTGGTCTTGAGTCCATAAGCCTTGTATGCACTTGTCCAGCATGTGCGCCCCCCAACCGAGGTCTGAGGCGTCCGTTGTGATGGTCTGGCTTGGTTGAGTGCTGTGGAAGGGCAGTCCTTTGTTTGATTGACAGGCCTGAGCCCACCATTTGAATTCTTGCTTCAGGCATGGGATTATTGGAATTTGGGTTTCTAGGCTGTGCTTGTGCTGAGACCATAAATTCCTTGGGTACCACTGTAACTTTCTCATATGCAGTCTGGCATGTGGAACCAAAATTATGCAGGATGCCATGAAACCCAAGGCTTGCAGGACTTTTCTTGCTGTTAGCTGGTTCTGTTTTGTTAATGCCAAGAAGTAGAGAGGAGTTGCTCCTGTTTTCTACTGTTAGGAATGCCATTTGTTTTGATGTGTCCAGCTCTGCACCCAAAAGGTTATCCTTTGGGATGGTATCAGCCTTGACTTTTTATATTGACTGTGTATCCCAGGGCTTGCAGTAGATAAATGACCTTTTCAAGTCTTCTGCTAGTTTGTTTTGTTGTCCGCTTGTAACAGGCAGTCATCCAGGTAAGGGTAGATTTGAATTCCTGAAGCCTGCAATGAGCAATTACTGATGCCAGGCATTTCGTGAACACTCTGGGCAGTAGATAAGCCAAAGGGCAATGCTGAGAATTGATAATGCTCTGATCCTGCAAGAAATCTGAGGTAACTTCTGCAATTTGGTCGTATGGGGACGTGCAGGTATGCCTCCTTGAGATCTAGAGTTACCAGCCAAGACTCCTTGCCCAACATGGGAAGAAGCTGCTGTAGGGTCAGCATTTTGAATTTTGGGACAATGAGGTATGTGTTTAAAGCGGACAGGTCGAGAATAGGTCTCCATTGGTTTTCTTTTCTTGGTACCAGGAAGAGCCTGGAGTAAAATCCTTGTCCTTGCTCCATAGATGGTACCTTTTCTACAGCTCTCATCCTTAGTAAGTGAGTTATTTGCTTTAGAGCTTCTGCTTTTTGATTTGGAGGTAGGTTTGGCATTCCTCTCTTCCTTGGTAGAGTATGGAAGTGAAACCTGTAACCTTGGTCTATTGTCTGCAAAATCCACTTGTCTCCTGTGATGTAATGCCAGTTTACTGAAAATAAGGCTAGCTTCCCGCCTAAGGGTGCTTCTAGTTGTTCCCTGGTAGGCGGTGCTAGAGCCAAGTCACTGTGATTGTCCTGTAGTAGTGGTGGTGGCTGTACCTCGCTGGTTGTTAGCCTGCCACTGACGTCCCCTGTAGGCACCTCTGGATTGACCCCTGCCTCTTGAGCGCCTATTCCTGCCTCTCTGAGCTCTGGAGGTGTCTGGAAAGGACCAATTCTTGGAAGGCCAATTCCTGCTAGACCTTGGAGGTTGGACCTGTAAGAAATCTTTGACTGTCTGGACAGATTTTGCCTTCTCTTCCATCTTCTTCAGCACCTGTTGTGCAGGAGAGCCAAACAAATTGATCTTGTCCATGGGAGCATCTAGTAGCTTTGATTTAACATGATCTGGTAAGGCCTGCTCTTTTAACCATGCATGTCTTCTGATCACTGTGCCAGTCATGGCTGATCTAAAGGAAGCCTCCAGTGCATCATAGCCGCATTTTAAGGAATGGTTACTGACCTGCTGAATGTTATGTACCATTTCCTGAACAGATTTTTTGTCTAATGGTTCATCCGAGGACAGCTTTTTAGTTAACTGGTCTAACATAAATTCTTGATACTGGATCATGTGGAATTGACAGTTCAAGGCCCTAGCTGAAAGAGTAGCAGAAGTGTAAACTTTTACCCCATCTCTAAGGCCCTGGATTCCCTTTCAGAGGGAGGGGTTTTGGCAGAGGTAGCTGCTACAGCCTTAGGTCCCTGGGAGATAGTTTCGGGATCTGAAAAAGGAGCCTTATACAAATGATAATGTGTGTCCGGAACCCTGTAGTACCTATCGGGCTTAGCAGGGGCCGGAGGAAGTGAATCAGGAGCAGTACAAGCATCATTAAATGCATCATCCACAACAGTAAGAACTGGAGGGATGGCTAAAGGCCTATGCTGTGGTAAATGCAGAAAGGTTCTAAGCCTTTTTCTAGAGTCTGAAAAATCCTGGCGCTGCCACTGAAATTGTTCCCTCATAGCATGCAAGGTTTCCCCAAAGGAAAATTCCTCAGGCGGAGAGGCAGAAGGAATGGACTCTTCAGCATCAGAGTCTTCATAAGGAGAGAAAGGGTCCTCTGGAGGGTTTGAATTATCTGAAACATCAGAGGAGTCATCTATAGAAACTGGCTCAGGGGGCTCTGCTCTAGGCCTCTTCTCTGGAGGTGGGTGAGAGGCCCTGTCTGGGTGAGGTTGGGATCCCCGGATCAAAGAAATGAGATCCTCTGCTAGAGTAAGCATTTGTGAACTAGAGCTAGGCCTGTGAGAGGGGGTCTTAGCAGGCACAGTTTTGGCAGATTTAGCTGCTTTAGCCCTGGCAAAGGCCTTAATCGACATGGTTGCAGGTGGCCTAGCAGCTCCACGTGCAGGGGTTGAAATATCCAAGGGGATAGTATCAGATAAATCCTGGGAACCTGCAAGAGCAGGTGGGATTTCAGTAGCCGATTCAACCAGGTTGGATGAGGCCTCAGTAGGAGGTAAGCTTTCGGCTGAAGGAAGAACAGAGAGCTCGGTTTCAGCCGAAACAGAGACACCTGCGGTTGGCTTAACCGTGGTTTCGGCCGAAACCGTGGACCGCGAGTGTCTGTCCTTTTCCTTGCGCTTTTTAGAAATTTGCGTAGTCGGAGGATCCGACGGCATAATGTAAGCAAAAGCGGAGCCAAAAAACTACTCAGCAAATTCCGACCGACGTCTAAGCGTCCGTCGGTTAAAAGAAGCACAGGCTAGACAAGCTGCTACGTCGTGGTCTGGGCCTAAACAAGGTAAGCAGTAAGAGTGGAAATCTTTATGAGGTATTTGTTTCCCACAAGTTAAACAGTTATTCACTTTTTCTGACATCGGATGAGGCAAGAAAGAGTCCCCAACGGGGTACTTAGCTTTTTAGAAGTATTCTGTAGTAGTAATCTCTGGTTCTGACCGACCGGCACTTGCGAACAGCTTCTGCTTCGGGCACCACGTGGCAAGAAAGACTGAGGAAAATGGCGTCGGCTGATGCCTTTATACCCGAAGAACTGCAGCTATGATGTCGGGTGAAGTGCGACACCAGCCGAGGCCAGACCCAGACTTTGGAATCCGGCCGACCGAAGGGCTGCCTGATGACAGGACAACCCATTTGTAAGGACTGCAGATGCATCAGAACAGTATGCACCAATCGGAAACAAACAAATTATTTAAGCACACTAAATAACCATAAATAACTATAGCGCACACACAGCAAACTCTACAATAACTATATTAACACTCTTAATACTAACTATAAACCTTAACTTTACAAAAACTATAGATTAACTATAGATATAAACACATTACATATAAAGTGTAAGCGAGGATAGGGAACACTGTTTAACACAAGTAAGGAATGGCCAAAGGCCTAAAAGTAGCCACTCTTACAGGACAAAAATCTCGTCAAGCAGAAAGGCACAACAAAGGGCTGATCTAAAACAAAGGCTAACTAGCCCAAAACAGTCCAGCAAGAAAAACTGCAAAAAAAAAAAAAAAAGTTATGTTCTTACCATAATGTTCCATCCGAGTAGTAGACTTCATTCTTCTGCACATATGGGTATACGGATCCGAGCCGGCAAAACTTTTCAAGCATCGTCTCCGAGCTCCAAGCCCCTCCCTTACCTATATTACATCACTTCCTCCTACCTATCCCCAGATAGAGTTTGCTGACACAAGTGGCAACATAATCACAATCCTAAACAGGAAAAACCTGAAAGTGAGGGGGATGGAGGGAGGGAAGGTGCAGAAGAATGAAGTCTACTACTCAGATGGAACGTTATGGCATCACTTCCTCCTATCTATCCCCAGATCGAGTTTGCTGACACAAGTGGCAACATAATCACAATCCTAAACAGGAAAAACCTGAAAGTGAGGGAGATGGAGGGAGGGAAGGTGCAGAAGAATGAAATCTACTACTCAGATGGAACATTATGGCAAGAACATAACTTCTTTATCTGAAGTAGTTGCCTTCATTCATTCTGCACATATGGGACAGAGTCCCCAGCTACTATCATTCCTGGGAGGTCCTTATGGAAGGATATTCCTGAACACCGCAGAGCCAAAGGATGCTCTCCCTCTAGAAATAAGATCAAATTTATAATGAGAGATGATATAGTGTGCGAATTGGCCCAAGTCGCTTGCGCACAGATATCATCTAACGGAACTCTTTACCAGAAGGCTGCAGAAGTGGCCATTGCCCTAGTGGAATGAGCCTTCAATACACCAGGAGGAGATAAATTAGAAGTTATGTAAATACCATAACGTTCCATGTTAGTTGTCTTCTCTCGCCTTCTTTCTTGCTGGATGGGTTCGGAGCCGATCCTCGGCTCCGACTCGGCACTTGCTTAGCTTGAGAACTCCTTTTACCAGCTCTAGGCAACCCTATATCCCACGATGCAAGGCGAGACTACCTCAGATCTCGTTTGGTAGCTAACATACCCTGCTAAGGAAAAACCTAGTAGAACTAGGAAAACAAAAAACTCCTAACAAATGACTCTTCTACTGAAGACTCAGGAGGGAACAACCTGAGAAGAGGAAACTCTTCAAGATCTGTCCAGGCCAGGGGGATGGAGGGAGGGAAGAAGAAGGCGAGAAGACAACTAACATGGAACATTATGGTATGTACATAACTTCTAAATGTTAAGTTGTCAATCTCGCCTTCATTCTTGCTGGATGGGACCGCGTCCCTAGCACCTGTATCCCGGGTGGCTCAATGGAACAGACTCTTGAGAACTGTGGAACCAAAGCTGGCCCTGTCTCTGGAGGCCAAATCTAATTTGTAATGAGAGACAAAGGTATGAGGTGTGGCCCAAGTAGCTGCTGCACAAATGGTATCAATGGGTAGTCTATCCTGAAAGGCTGCAGAAGTGGATAGACTCCTGGTTGAGTGTGCTTTCGGTTTAGAAGGTAGTTGCTTGCCTCTGAGTGAATACACATAAGAAATGGTGGAAGACAACCATCTGGATAAGGTCACTTTAGACACTGGGAGACCTTTCCTGTTTTCTGCATAGGAGACAAATAATTGGTCCGATTTCCTGAATTGTTTCGTTCTATGCAAATAGTACCTGAGCTGACGATGGACATCCAAAAAATGAAGCTTTTGTTCCGCTCTGTCAGAGTAATTTGGGAAAAAGACTGGTAGATCGATGGATTGATTAATATTAGTTTGAGAAACAACTTTGGGAAGAAAGGACGGGTTAGTTCTTAAGGATACCCTGTCCTTGTGAAAAACCAAGTAAGGGGAACGGATGCAGAGAGCTTGAATTTCGGAAACCCTTCTTGCTGAAGTGACAGCCAGTAAGAATATAGTTTTCCAGGTCAATAACTTCAAGGAACATGAGGCAGATGGTTCGAAGGGTGGTAAAATCAAGGATGCTAACATTAAATTCAGATCCCTTTGTGGAGGAGGATGTTTTATCGGCGGCTTCAGAAGAAAAACTCCTCTCAGAAAGGCTTTGCATAGCCTATATGACATAATGTTATGATCTTGAAATCCAACATGATATTTGGAAATGGCCGCCAGTTGAACTTTGACTGTTGAAGAAGATCCTGACTGAAAAACTTCAGCCAGGAAATCTAAAACAGAATGCACAGGAGCAGTAAAGGGATCAATGTGCTTGGAGTTTGCCCAAAGGGAAAAACGTCGCCACTTGCTAGCATACACGGTTCTGGTGGACAACTTCAAAGAAGCTACTAAAATATCTCTGACAGGATCAGAGATCATAGGAAGCCTGGCTAGGGAAGGAAGTGGAGCAACCACGCAGTGAGGTTGAGAGAATGAATGGCCCGGTGCTGTTGACCCAATTGGTGGATCAAAAGATCCGGAACTGGGTCCAGATGCCAAGGTCGCACCAGGAGGTGACGATGCAGAGTCGGGAACCAAATTTGTCGAGGCCAGTAAGGGGCAATGAGAATCAACTTGGCCCTCAAAACGGTGGCTTTCTGAATGACTTGTGGAATCAAGGGAAAGGGCGGAAAAGCGTAAAGAAGTCCCCGGGGCCAATGCTGGGTTAGAGAGTCTCTCAGGGGTTGGCCTGGTAGGGGAAAGAGTGTGAAGAAGTCGGGGCACTTGTTTTGGGGAGTAGCAAAAAGATCGCAACAAGGTGTGCCCCACTTCAGAAAAATCTGGTCCACAATAGATTGATTGAGAGACCACTCGTGAGGCATGAGAATGGCTCTGCTCAACCTGTCCGCCAAGAGGTTGGACCTGCCGGGGATGTGCGTTGCTATCAGAAACCGATGAGAGGAGATTGCCCATTGCCAAAGTCTGAGAGCTTCTCGACATAACGGATAGGACCTGGTCCCGCCCTGCTTGTTGATGTACCAGACCACGGACATGTTGTCCGTTTGCACTGCAATAGTCCCCGCGGGAAGTCGTTGAGGGCTTGCAACATTAAAAGCACCGCTCTCATCTCCAGGACATTTATGTGCAGATGGTATTCTATGGGTTGCCACGTCCCGTGGACCATCCTGCCCTGATAATGCCCCCCCCACCCGATCAGAGAGGCATCCGTAGTGACTGTGGCAACCGGAGGGGGAACAAATGGTCGGCCCTGGTGAAGGAGAGGGGAAGATATCCACCAGTTCAGATGAGCTCTGCACGATTGTCTGACTAAGATCTGGTGCTTCATCGGAAGACTGTGGAACGACCACTGAGTGAATAACATCCACTGCAGCAGACGCATGTGGAAGCGAGCCAGAGGTAGAAGAACAATGGCCGCAGCCATAAGACCTAGAACTTTTAGAACCAATTTGGCTTTGACTTTGCTGCTCTGCAATAATATTCGAATGAATTTTTGTATGTCCAGAATTCTCTGATCTGTTAGTCTGGCTGACAATTTGACGGTGTTTAATTCTGCGCCTATAAAGGTGATAGATTGGCAAGGCCGCAGAGAAGATTTTTCGAAATTCACTGAAATTCCCAAACTTTTGCAAAGCTTTAGAGTGTAGTCTCTGGTCTGAAGAAGCTGATGCCTGGTGGAGGCGGAGAGGAGCCAGTCGTCCAAATAAGGAAACACCTGGAATCCTTGACGTCTCAGGTGAGCTGCGACCACTGCCATGCATTTGGTAAACACTCTGGGGGCTGAAGTGAGGCCAAAGGGCAGGGCTCTGAATTGATAATGACTGGCCCCTAGCCGAAAGCAGAGAAATCTTCTGGAGTGCCTGTGGACCTTTATGTGATAGACCTTCAGGACGCGTACTATCGAGCACATCCAGTTGTCCTTGCCCAGAAAGGGCAAAATGGACTGAAGCGTGACCATCCGGAATCTTGCCTTCTTGACAAATCTGTTTAGATTGCTTAGGTCTAGTATAGGTCTCCAATCTCCCGTCCTTTTGGGGACCAAAAAGAATCTGGAGTAGACGCCGGATCCTACTTGGTCTGCTGGAACCGTCTGGATGGCTCTTTTTTGTAGGAGCTTTGTAACCTCCTGTTCTGCCAAATCCCTTTGACCGGGTGAGATGTCTGGAAGGGATTGGTGAGGTACGGGATACCTTTCGAAGGGGATTTTGTAACCCTCGGATATTATCAACTGTACCCACATATCTTATGAAAGGGAACGCCAGGCTATTGGGTACAGCGAAATCCTTCCCCCGACTGCCTCCAAGGGTGGACAGTCGGGCAACACCTCAGGGATGCTGAAAGGGCTTCTCAGGAAGAGACTCCCTGTTGCCCTGGTTCTGAGGACCCCCTCTGCCCCTAGGGCGGCGTCTTATTGTTACCCCTCTGCCTCTGGGGTAAAATGCCCACGTGTGTCCGGCGCTGCTCCTTGGGCTTTATGGAACCACATCTTTCCTCCTTCTGACCCTTGGGGTAGGGTCTAGAAGGGGTGGAAAAATGGACTCCAACGGCAGAAAGAGTTTTGCCGTCCTGCTCACACCTGGTCAAGGTTTCCTTCACCTGAGGTCCGAACAAAGCTGAACCGTCAAAGGGGGTATTGGTGAAGGACGCCTTAAAGGGGTCCGCAAAATTACAAAGCCGCATCCAGGCTTGACGTCTAAGAGCCACTCCTGTGCCTGCGGCCCTGCTCGCTCCATCGGCTGCATAGGATATGAGCCGCATGGAGGAGTTGGTCAATGAATTCAGGATTGCTAGCTGTGAGGCAATCTTTTCTTGAGCCCCAGCAGCAGAAGGATCCTGGACCACTTCACCTAGTTCCTTGAGAATATCTCTTTGAAGCCTGGTGAAGTGACAAAGGTAGTTCAGCGAACGCATAGCAAAGGTCGCTGAAGAAAACATCCGCTTTCCATACCTGTCCATGGTCCTAGAATCTTTGTTAGGAGGATGGACAGGTACTGAAGGATCCGCAAGTTCCTTCTTGGTGGCCGCCGCCACCACCATAGCATCCACAGAGACGCCCTTGGAAAGAAACTGCTTGTCTGCAGGGGCCGTGATAAATTTGGATGGTCTCCTGGGAACGGTTCCACAGAATCTGGAGCTGCCCACGCCTTCGAGCCACTACCTGCATAAGTGGGTCGAAGGCGGAGACACCCAGGAGGTGGAGGGTCGGGATCCAAAAGCCTCCAGGTATACCGACTCATCCTCGGAGGGATCAATGGAGGGCCAATTCCCCCTCTGTTTGAGGAGCTCAAGGATGTCTGAAAAGGAGACATCCTCAGAGGGGGACCGTGGGGAACCCTCCGACTCATCTAAGTCTGTATCAGATGTTGTAGACTCGGGAGTCTGTGTGTTTCCTCTTACGTCCTCTTCCGAGGAGGTTCCCCTGCGGATCAGGAAACCTCGGAAGAGGAAGATATTCCCAATGGGGAAACCTGGGGCGATGGATCCCTGGGCCTGGGAGCAAGAGGCTGGCAAGAGGCGTCTACAGGCACGAAGAGGGAGGAGCCAAAGGGATGGACCGTTGACCTGGCTCAGGTGCCAGGACACTCCTCATCACCTCAAAGGCTCCCCTCCCGGGAGGCGGAATATTCCCGTTCGAGGAAATAGGAATTCCGGCTCCACTGAGAGGGAAGGCTCGAGGCCGATGTCGGTGCCGAGCTTACCAAAGCCGAAGCCCGAGAGGAGGCGGGGTCGGACAAGTGTCCGATGCCACTAGCCCCCTCGGAGCCGACAAGGGAAACTCGACGACCGGATCCCTCCAAGGAAGGTCTCATGGAAGAGATCGGAGCCGAAGGCAGCGGAGCCGAAGAGGGATGTATCGGTTCCGGCGCTGACAGTCGCTGTCGAAGCTCCGGCTCCGAACTCTGGAGGAGAGTCGGAGGAGGAAGTTCAAGGGGTAAAGCAATAGCCGAAGTCTGCTGAGACGGGCTATGGAGCATTTGGGCTAGTGCCTGCGACTTCAACAGCCTGCTTACCACCCTCTCTAAGTCGTGGTCAGACAGCCTAGAAGATCTTGAAGATCGGCTCCGATGACTCTGCTCCGACAAAAGAGGAGACCCTGGAGCCGAATGGATACTCTCCAACGAAGGGGACTGAGATCTCTTCCTGGACGAAGTCATCGGAGCCGACGTCCCCTGAGTTCTAGATGGAGCCGAAGGCTTCTAGGCTCCGATACTGGATAATGTGTCTGCTCCAGCCGGAGCCGACAAGGCAACAGTAGATTGGGTGTCGGAACCGACACTGCTACCTTAGAAGTAGAAAGATCGGCTCCGGCCGGAGCCGATCTCGACTCCGAAGGAGTCGGAGCCACCGGAGAAGGCTAAGAAGCTGTAGCCTGAACCTTTGGTAGCTTAGAAGGTTTACTAGACCCTGTTTTAGAGGGAGAACCTTCTGGCTTTAGTAAGCCACGGAGGATCAATTTATTCCTCCTTTCCTGCAGGACTCTCTGGCTAAAAGAGTGACACAAAGCACAGGAGTCCTGCAGGTGCAAAGGCCCCAGGCAGTAAACACAAGAAGTGTGACCGTCTGTCAGAGACATTTTCTGACAGCACGAGTCACACTTCTTGAAGCCTGAGACCTTGCCTTCCTTAGACATAGTCCAAGAGGAAAATACTCACACACACCCCAAACAAACACACAATTAATCCCCAAAAACACAGACACACAGGTAGGGATTAAGCAAGGGGGTCTAGGCCTAACTGAAACTCTTCAAACTTTTTAAAGAAAGTAAAAGTTTTTAACTATATGGGAAATAGGGTGGGCTGTAGAAACGGTACACACTATAAAAAAAGGAACAAGGGAAGATAAAACCCTGACTAAGCTTTTTGAAAATTACAACTTACCTCAGCTGGCAAAAAGGAGACCTCTTTCGCAAAGCGGCAAACGAGATCTGAGGTAGTCCCGCCTTGCATCATGGGATATAGGGTTGCCTCGAGCTGGTAAAAGGAGTTCTCAAGCTAAGCAAGTGCCGAGTCGGAGCCGAGGATCGGCTCCGAACCCATCCAGCAAGAATGAAGGCGAGATTGACAACTTAACATCCTTTGTTCTTATAAACCTGTGCAATACAGAGAGTGATCCACTTTGCTAAGGACACTTGCGAAACCGCTGTGCCCAAAAATGGTTTTGAAAAGGAAACAAACAATTGATCCGACTTCCGGAAGGGTTTAGTCCTATGGAGGGGATAAGCATACAGTAGCCCGGGAGGCCAAGCATGGACTAGAGCGTCCCTGGGGACATCTCCGGAGGGGGGATCAGAGCGAAGAAGTTGCTGCACTTCGGATTGGAAGGAGATGCAAAGAGATCGCAGCAAGGTTGACCCCAAACACGGAAGAGCTTCTCCGCCACTGATTGTTTCAGAGACCACTTGTAAGGCAGAAGGATTGACCTGCTGAGACTGTCCGCTAGAATGTTGGAGCGTCCTGGGATGTGCGTTGCTATGAGAAACCGGCTGATGGATACGGCCCACTCCCAAACCCTCATGGCCTCGCGACAAAGGGGTAGGATCGGGTCCCTCCCTATTTGTTTATATACCAGACTACAGACATGTCTGATTGAATGGCTACCATCCCCGGAGGTAGGACAGGGTGAAAGGCTCTCAACGCTAAAAGCACTGCCCACATCTCCAGGACACTAATGTGTAGCTTGGTCTCTGGAGGGGACCACGTGCCCTGGACCGTCCTTCCCAGGAAGTGCCCCCCCACCTGAGCTGGGAAGCATCTGTGGTCACCGTGGCTTGAGCCGGAGGGGCTAGAAAGCTGCGCCCTGCAAAAATGTCCGCTGATTGAAGCCACCACTGGAGTGACGTTCTGCATGTCCGATTGATTCGGATGTGGAAATTCATCGGAAGGTCTAGCCAGGACCATTGGACTGCTAGATTCCACTGAAGGTCTCATGTGAAGATGTGCAAGAGGGAGAATAGAGATTGCGGCTGCCATCGAACCCAGGGCCCTGAGAACATCGGCTGCTGTGACTACAGAGTGATCCAAGATAGCTGATACATGGAGTCTGAGATTTTCTATCCTTTCCGGGGTGAGAAAAATCTGAATCTAATCCAACCATGCCCCGATGAAGTCGATGATCTGAACCGGAGCCAGGTGGGACTTGTTGATATTGATAGTGATGCCCAACTTGTGAGCCAGGCTGAGGAAGTAGTGTAGGGCCTGACACAAGAGACGTTTGGTGGATTGGTGGATGCAGTGAAGAGCCAGTCGTCTAGGTAGGGGAATACCTGAATGCCCTGAAGTCTCAGGTGAGCCGCTACGACCGCGATAACCTGGATGAACACCCTTGGGGCTGTCGTGAGACCAAAGGGTAGGGCTCTGAAATGAAAGTGAATGGCCCCTAGCCGGAAGCGTAGAAACCTCCTGGAGGTCCTGTGAACCTTGATGTGATAGTAAGCGTCCTGGAGGTCTAACGAGCACATCCAGTCGCATTCTCTCAGAAACGGTAGAATGGACTGTAGAGTGACCATCCAGAATTTTTGTTTCTCTACCGAAAGGTTGAGGATAGACAGGTCCAGAATGGGCCTGAGGTCCCCAGTTTTCTTTGGCACTAAAAAGAACCTGGAGTAGATGCCTGATCTGGATTGATCTGGAGGGACCGGCTCAATTTTGCAGCAGCTTCAAAACCTCTATGGCTGCAGCCTCTCTGTGAGTGGGTGGAACATCTGGAAGGTGTGCTGGGAGCTATGGGACATTTAATGAAGGGGATAGAATATCCTCTGGATATGATGCTCAACACCCAGCGGTCTGCAGTAATAGACTCCCATGCCGACTCCCATGCCCTTGGATGTAATGAAAATCTTCCCTTGACTGCCTCCAGAGTAGAGCAGCCGGGCAACCCCTCAGGGTTGCTGTGCGGGTCCATCGGAAAAAGGTTCCCTAGACCCGAAGTCTCTGGGACCCCCTCTACCTCTCTGACAGCATCGGTCTTGTCCCCCTCTGCCTCTGGGGGAACGAGTATTCCTGAGGGTCACGAAAGGACTGATTTCCAGAACCACATCTTCTTTTGCCCCTTTTGGTTCCTGGAATAGGACCTCTGGGGGTTAAAGAAGCGGATTCCGACGGCTGACAAAGTCTTTCTGTCCTTCTCACTCTGGGTTAGTGTGTCACGTACAGTCTTCCCAAAGAGGGATGATCCATCAAAAGGGGCATTGATGAAAGATGCCTTAAAGGGGTCCGCAAATTGACACAGCCTGATCCAGGCATGACGCCTCAAGGGAACGCCTGTACCAGCAGCTCTAGCGGCTCCCTCCGTAGCATGAGAGAGGAGACGCATAGAGGTATTTGTCACTGATTTCAGTGTAATCATCTTCGCAGTGAAAGACTGCTTGCCCTGTTGCGACAGAGTCTCTGGGGATGACTCAGTTAATTCCGATATAAGGTCACGCTGCAGTCGTATGACATGTGCCAAGTAATTCTGAGCATGAATAGAAAATGTTGCTAACTAGTACATGCACTTCCCGAAACTATCCATCGACCTGGACTCTGTCTGGTGGATGAACTGAGGAACTCTCCTGTGCCAGTTCCTTCTTTGTGGCAGCTGCAACCACCAAAGCATCTACCGAGGCTCCTTTGCACCATGCCTGCCTGTCTGACGGCGGGGAAAGAATTTTGTCTGGCCTTTTGGGTATAGGCTCTACGGTGTCAGGATTCTTCCATGCCCTAGTGGTGATTAGGTCCAAAGGGTCCGCTGGAGGGGAGACCCAGGAAGTAGATGGGCCTGCGCCGAAGGCCTCCAGGAATACGGACTCATCTGCAGAGGGTTTGGGGACTGACCAACCTCCTCTTTGGCGGAGGATCTCCATAATGTCTCTGAACGGGACGTCCTCGGAAGGTGATCTGGGGGAACCCTCTCCTCCCTCCAAGTCCGTATGGACTTGGGGAGTCCAAGTACCTCTTCTTACACTTGTGCTTACGAGGTTCCTTTCCAGTGGGACTCTGGAGAGGATTCATAAGCCTCCGGGGGTTCCCCGAGGGGAACAACCTGTTGTTGCTTTGGCACGGGCTGTCCCTGAGATAGGATAATGGGAGCAGAATCCAAAATCAGAGGGGTCTGGGTAGGATCAGAGTAGGTGAGCTGTGGTCTCAACCCCTGGGAGAGAACCCTTTCCACTTCCCTGAACACCGATGGAGAGCACACCTCCGTAGAACGTAAGGAGGAGGCTCTCCCCAGCACTTGAGCAGGGATCGGAGCCAACTGAGGGGTAGTCTGGGCACAGAGGATGGGATCCGAAAGAGCGAGATCTCAACCCTCGGGTCCGACTCCCTGACCACGGCTCCAAGAGAGTATTCTGGATCAGAGATCGGATCCGAGGAACTCAAGGTGACGGCCGGCGTAGATGAAATGAGAACCATCGGTGCTGAGGGGTAGTCTGGGCACAGAGGATGGGATCCGAAAGAGCGAGATCTCAACCCTCGGGTCTGACTCCCTGACCACGGCTCCAAGAGAGTATTCTGGATCAGAGATTGGATCCGAGGAACTCAAGGTGACGGCCGGCGTAGATGAAATGAGAACCATCGGTGCAGACCCACAGCTCCGAAAGGTCTCGTACCCAAGAACCCCGAAGTGTCATGTCGGATCGTGGAAGGAGCAATAGGGTGGAACATAGTTGAAGGAGGACCCTCTCCAATGGGATAGGGCCCTGGCAAGACCCCATCTGAATCTGGTTCTGGATGAACCTCATCAGCCTGTCCATATCCAGGTCGAAGACACTCAGAGTCGACCTAGAGGAAGTGACCAACTCGGGTCTGGGTCCGATCTGAGGGGAGTGCCTCGGCTCAGATGGCTCCGTCAAGAGACGGGGAGAGCGGAGCAGAGGAGAACGAGACCTGGGTGCCTTTGAAGAGGGGCTGGAGAAAGAATCCCTGTCCGGTGATCTTTTTCTGGGCCTGTCCCTCTCCTTGTGGCGCCTCTCCTTATCCCTTCTGTCCCTACCTCTCTGGGACGACTCCGATGAAGCAGGCCTGGCGGGAGGTTGAGTCCCTGCCTGCAGAGTGTCACTGGCTGGAGAGGAAATGGAGGCAGACTCTAGGGCAGAAGCAGGTAGCTGACCTTTAGCCACAAACTTAGCCCGGCAATCCTTCAAAGCCCTAGTGTTAAAGCCTGAACAAATGTCGCAAGATGCAGACAGATGGGCGACCCCTAAACACAGAACAGAGTGTGGCCATTGGCTGGTGAGAGCTTGTGACCACACTCTGTGCACTTCTTAAAAAGAACCTTAGGCTGTTCAGCCATAGTAGAAACAGTAAAAGCCCTAACGGCCCACTCACACACACACTCTAACAGGGATTGGGCCTAGGTGGGAAACCATTATCACAAACACAAAACACTTAACTTTTTTTTTTATAACTAACATGACGATTGAACGCGAAAGGAGGAAAAAAAAAAAAAAAAAAAGGGAAAGGTATTCACACTCAACTAGCACAAAAAGACCAAAAAACCTTACCACCTTGCTTAGAGCTCAGAGACCACAATGCTGACTCTTACAGTGGCAAACGAGATCTAGGGATAGATGGGAGGAAGTGATGTAATATAGGTAAGGGAGGGGCTTGGAGCTCAGAGCTGATGCTTGAAAAGTTTTGCCGGCTCGGATCCGTATACCCATATGTGCAGAATGAATGAAGTCAACTACTTCAGATCTTTGCTATAAAGATAAGAATAATGAAAAAAGATCAATACTGGCCAGAGCTCTCTAATGACCTCCGATCTGTTGCAATGGCAAACTAGATTTGAGGTAGGACAGACAGCATCATGGGATAGGGACTTGGCCTCGAGCTACTCTAAGATCTTGAGCTTGTGAAAGTGGCCGACTGAGCCGATCCCATGTGTAAGAATGAACGGTGAGATTGAACAACTTCACATTAATACTTAAACTCAGGGATAATCTGCACAATCAGGGACAAAGGAAAAGTATGCAGATGGGGGAGAAATGTAAAGGCAAAATCAAGGACTTTTTGGAAAAACTGGGACAACTACTACATTAACAAACTCAGATAAGCAGAGTTCCAGTAACTGCTGAGGTAGTCAGGAAAATAAAATAAAATAAGGGCATTCTACAAATGAGAGATAGCTGTAAGGGAGGGGAACATTATGGTAGGAGGGACTGGAGGCAAAAATCAAGGAAGTTATGTATAATCAGTGACTGCTGACTTTGTGGGGAAAGATGCAATTGACAAAAAAAAAACAAACAAAATTCAGACATCCAACCTCAACTAGACATATGACATGCATGACATGTACATGCATACATACAAACATCCATTTATACTTGGATACTTCCTTTAGGAAGTGCTGCGACAGTCAATAGTGGAACAAGGCAAACTTTGGTCAAGGGAAGAGGCAGGAAGAACCAGGTCTTTTGCTTTACAATAGTCTCTTAGCATCATTTCTTCAAAATGAAAAAGAAATAACTCAGAGAGGCAAACACAAATCAAATCAAAGAACCTTGTTGGTGGCATGGAAAAAAAAAAAATCACACCTCTGCTTCACCCACATGGACCTGCATGCACAGGAAATTGGGGAGCAGAGGGGTGATTGGTTAATTTAAGTGTGTAACAATGACTTCCCTTCACAGCAGTTGCCAGACAGCGGGTCTTATTTGATGTGCATGACTCTTGACTCACAGCTGCTTCCTATGGAGCAACACACGAGAGGTCAAGAAGACAGACTGATGGTCAGAGCTCCATGACTGCCACAGACGATTGTTCAGTCCCAGAATTTGAAAACAGAGGTTGAAGGAAAAGTTCTTTCTGTACCCTCTAATGGTTTTCTTGTCTTACTTTGCCTAAAGGGGGACATCTAACTAAGAGTCAGTAGCCATGGAGGACTGAATAATGGCTTTGAGACAAGAGTTTAAAAAGAAAAAAAAAACGAAGACTATTAAGTTACTACAAGTGTGGTCTTTGAGGGTAAAGGAAAGACAACTATCTCAAAACTGGATGTCATGTGATTCCCCCAGACAGAAGACACAGGCTGTGTGGGAAACCTTGTATGAGATTAGTCTACCACACACGCATCTTCCCATTTTGCTAGAGTTAACAAAAAAAACTTTGTGAAAAAGGGGAAGATCCTCCCATGGGGTACTTCTCTGCCCAGAAAGCTAATATGTAAAAAGACTGCCAAAATTGAAGTTGCAGTATACACACACACGATGCCTCTTCAGTGGCAAGAAAGTTCTGAATTTTGGGATCCATACATGTGCTTTAATACCAATACATCCTTATACTTTAAAAGGACATAAGATGAGTCAGTGGCGAAGGCACCAAAATGCTTCGTATACTGGCCAGATGTCCAGTCCTTGGCAGTAAACATCCCATACAACTAAGCAACTGCAACAGTGATACAATGAACATAAATGGGATATAACCCAAATGTAACAATTTACTGTGTTATTCTGAGGCTTCTCAAAAAGATTGGTGAAAATAGTTTAATTTTGACTGTTGATACACAAATTATAAGCCTACTAATAATATTTTATATTTAATCATTAATTTAATAATAAAAATTCACTAACCAATAAAGTCTTCAATATTTTTCTATGACCTCCATAGTAATCTCTCTCCATTTGTCTCTACCTCGGCTTACATTATGTACCAAACACTCCCATTCTTTTGTAAATCTGTCCTTAAAGGCCTTCTAGCACCATATGTACTCCTGCAATTTGACCCATCTTTTCACACTTCTACCTCATCCTCTAGTTCATTCATTCTGTAATGCAATGCACCTGCCTAGTTCTGCCACTGTTAGTTGCCCCCCTCTCGTGTTCCTTCTCATATTTTAGAGTGAAGTACAGTGTCCTGTAGTGCCATGTCTCCAGCTGATCTCCACTTCCCATTCCTGCCCTAAGAATCAGGAAGCATGCTGTGAGATGGTCTCTGCTTGTTACTGGCATTCATACCTTTAGCCCTTACTCCGTAAAAGCTGATGAGAAGTAGATAGAGAATATTAGCTTCCCATGCCAACATCCTTAATTGCTATTTAAGTCTATCTTATAAAAGTTTATAAAGTCTCTTGTTCTATTCTTGAAGAGGCATATCACAGTTTACAGCTAGAAAACCATGTTTCCCAGTTCAGTAATGTTGTTCTTAATACTTTAAGTTTTTCAGCCTGTTATCATCCCTCTTTGCTATGTTAGTCTGATTACTACATCCATCCATCTAACAAGGGTCTTCAGTCTTCCCCTTATGTCATAAAACAAACATCTCTATGGTTTCATAATTTTCTTCTCATTATTTTTATTTCATTTAACCAGGTAATCTCACTGGACAAGTATCCTTTTTCAGGGATAACCAGGAGCACTTCTGGTTAGTTGCATTCCTCAAAGTCAGAGTGGGGAAATGGAAGCTGAAGGAATCCAACTCTTGCACTACAGGAAGAAACTTAACACTTCATGGATTTACTTGTGTACTAACTGCTGCACAATATGCCATTCTCAAAATCCTTAACTGTGCATTTTAACTCCTTATGGTCATGCACCACAATTCTTCCCTTCTCTTATGCCCCATGACCTTCCCAAGTACTATGACTCCAGATAAAAGCAAGCCACGGATCCATCAATATGGGTCATATCATAACATATGTGCATAAACTTGGACGGTTACATTTTGCTTGCCTAACACAATCTGTAACACCACATACCAAAATATAAATGTATCCTGTATTTGAATAAAGTGAAAGTTATGTACTTACCATAAAGACAGATCCACATTGTCTGATTCTTGTCTGGTTCAACACATGGGTTGTTGGCACAGACTCTGAAGCTTCTTTCGGTTCTATGGCTCTGACTACTCCACCCTAATATCTCAGACTTGAGTTTTCCCCAGTGTAGCACAAATACCCTACAGAGTTTTCCCCAGTGTAGCACAAATACCCTACAGAGTTTTTCCCAGTGTAGCACAAATACCCTACAGAGTTTTTCCCAGTGTAGCACAAATACCCTACAGAGTTTTCCCCAGTGTAGTACAAATACCCTACAGCTGTATACATATGACAACAGTAATACAAAAAAATAAAGGGGAGAGAAGGCAACAGTCAGAGCAGGACTGTTCACAGAGAGGGAACCGAGTAGTAACCACCCAGTCATCATGAAATAGTGTGTCAATTTAGGAAGGGGAAGGAGGGTGGGAGGTTGAACTGTATAAAAATCAAACATGGATTTACCGTTTTAGTAAATCCATAACCTTTAACATCCAATGTTGTCTATTTTCATCCGATTCAACATGTGGCAGAGATACCGAAGTTGTCTTTCTTGGTGGTATCAAGGAAGGGCATTCTTGAAGATGCTGTAGCTAAAAAGTACGTGAACCAGACTGTACACCCAGTTTATAATGAGACACAAAGGTAAGGATTGTGGACAATTGTACAAAATAAATATCAATGTGAAGTTTTCTGAAGAAAGATGTCAAATAGAAATTGTTGTAGTGGAATGATCCTTCGGTTTAGATAGAGTCAACTGCTCATTACAAATAAATGAAATCCAGTCTGACAGCCAATCTAGACAGGGTAACCCTTAGTGACAGTTTTTCACAATTTCTGTTTTGAAAAGACCATTAAACAACTGATCTCATTTTCTGAATTGCTTCATCCTAAGATGGTAACACCTCAGTTGATTAGCATCTAACAAATATAACGTGTCCATCCTTGTTAGAGTACATGAGAAAAACACCGGTAGATGTATGGACCGATGTAAGTTTGATTAGGATGCCACCTTGGGATGGAAGGACACATTAGTTCTGAGAGAGACACTGTCCTTGTGAAAAATACATAGGGAGGTTTACAGGAAAGTGTCCAATTCCAAAATTTGTCTAGCTGATGTAATTGCTACCAGAAAATTTTGTTTTCCAGGTCATAGATTTTAGGTCTGCTGTGGCTGCAGGTTCAAAGGGTGGGTGCATTGCAGCCTGTAGCATAATGGTAATATCCCATGGAGAAAATGGATCCCTGATGGAAGAATGTAAAAGAAGGGCTCCTTTCAAAAAGGCTTTAGAGATCTTAAGGTAAGCAAATTAAGAATCATGGTCAATGTGGAACTTGGAGATAGCAGCCATTTGAACTATGACGTGGAATAATTGGAACCTTTGTCAAAGAGTTCAAACCAAAGTTCTAATAGGGACAGAACAGGGGTGGAGAAAAGTCTAATCTTTAAAGACTGCCAAGGTATAAAATCTCTTCCATTTGTGTCTGGTTTCCGAGAAGAGGATATGATCTTGACTACTGTGTTGGGAAACCTGGCGTCTCTGGCTGTGGTCAGAACTGGAGAAACCATGCAGTTAGCTTCACAGATGTTTGGTCCAGAGGAGGCAATCCAGATGGGCGAGACAGATCTGGATAATAATCCAACATCCATAGGGGGTGTGCCAGCAGAGGCCACAGGAAGGGAAACCATGTATGTTGGAGCTATGAGGATAACCCCGGCCTTGCATTGTCTGGCTTTCTGGATGAATTTGTTAGAGGTTAAGGAGAAAAAGCATACAGGAGACCCAGGGGCTAAATGCAGACCCGAGCATCCCTGTGAAGGGATAAGGCTGCATTTGTTGAGGGGACAGGGAAAGAGGTTGCAGCAATGTTGGTTTCAGTAATGGAAGATCAATGTTGTCACTATTGGGCTGACAGACCACTCGTGAGGCATCAGAACAATCTTGCACTATCCGGCCTCTAATATACTGGATGAACTTGGGATGTGCACTGCTATCAGAAAGCACCGTTAAGACATTGCCCACTGCCAGACCCTCATGGACTCTCAACAAAGTAGATAGGAATGGGTTTCTCCCAGTTTGTTTATGCACAGCACCACTGTCTGTATGCATGGATATCACACCCTTGGGGAAAAGATCCTGAAAGACCCACATGCTAGCAGGACCACCCTCATTCTCTTTGAAATATCCTACCACCCACCCTAGAAGGGGAGGAGTCCATGGTTAGTACTGCTACTGGAGTCTCCATGTGAAAGGGGCGACCTTTATCATGGAAGATGATGTAATCCACCAGGAAATGAGCTGTTTGCATATTTCAGTGAGAATAATGAATGTATGTTCTGAGACCATTGTACTGCTAGGGTCCTGTGGAGTTCTCATGTGGCACCTAGCTAGAGGGAACCATCAGTACTGTAGAAGCCACTAGACCTAACAGTCGTAGGATCAGTTTCACTGGAGGTAAAGTTTAATGAAGCACTTGCATCACTACAAGTTGCAACAATAAAACCTTGCCTTGGGGATGACTGGTAATCTAAGTTAGTACTGAAGTGCCATCCAGTGATCTCTAATCATAGTGTTGGTGTAAGTTGGCATTTGGGAAAATTCACTACTATCCCTAATTTCTGCAACCATTGGATCGTAAGGTCCAGATGGTTTAAAAGTACTCCACAAAAAATATAAACTGGTAACTAGATGGGCAACTTGAAAATGAACAAAGCACAGCAATACACATTGCGGCCAGGTTGCTTAAATAACAAACATATGTTTTAATCAGTTTTCCACTTTCCACCCAAACATTGGGACTTCCTCAGAACTATCTTCAAAAAAAATCAACGTAATTCAAGTACAACACATTAACCAGGGAATTTCAACTATCCAATCACTGTTCAGAATGAGCAGCTTGGCCTTGGACTGAAATAACTATTTTCCATCTGTATTTTGTGAAATTTTGTAAGCTTTTGTTCAAATGTGACCAATGAGTATCTAAGGGATAAAGAAAATCTTTGGTACAGCCAAAAAAAATGTCCATTCCCTGATCAAACCATTCCTGTAAACTTTTTAACAATTTAAGGATATTCAAATTAAATCACTAGTAGATTTAAGTTGGTTAATTTTTAAAGTTCTTTGTATACATTTAGTTGGTGAGACAAGTGTGGATCTCTCTAAATTAATTTTAAACAGTTATTGGATATTTGAAATTGCTTAGTTAATGCATTGTATTTAAATTACATTGATTTTTACTGAAGATAGTTTTGAGGAAGTCCCAATGTCTGGGACAAAAGCACTCAACTGTTCAATTTAATAAAGCATATACTTGCTGCTTAAACCAAACCTGGCAGTGGTGCATGTTGCCGTGCTTTGTTAGAGTTTTCTGTATGGTGTAAAAGTAAATGGTTGGAGGCAGCTGGGACTGTGGTGAGACCAAAAACCAGGGCTGTGAATTGGTAGTAACTGGCTCTCAGCTGGAAATTAAGAATCTCCTGGACTGCTTCTCTATCTTCCTGATAGTAAGCATCCTGGAGATCTACTGAGCACATCCAATTGTCCTTCCTCAGCAGAGGCAATATGGACTGAAGTGTGACCATCTGGAATTTTCTCTGTTTCGTGAAACAATTTAGGAGACCGAAATCCAAAACTGGTCTGAGGTCCACTGCCTTTTCTGGTACTAAAAAGAACCTCAAGTAGACTCCGAATTCTAACTGGTCCTGGGGGACCAATTGGATGACTCTTTTCTAACAGCTTTGAAATTTCTACTGCTGCTGGTTCCCACTGACTGGGTGGAACCCCGGGAATGTTTCTCTATTTCGGAGGAGGAAGGAAAAAGGGAACGGAGTAGCCTATGAAAATTATCTTTATACCTTCATGCCTGGCAAGATAGAAGCACATATTCTTGGGTGGTAAAGACAAAACACACCCGACTGCCTCCAGAGTGCAGCAGTTTGATAACCATTCGGGGACACTGGTACGGCTTCTCTTAGAAAGGATAGTGGAAGCCCCGATTGTGCAGTCTGCCTCTGCTCCAAGGGCATCAAATAGAGTTAACTCCACCTCCGCCATGAAAAGGCCCATCTCCAGGAGAGTCTTGGTAAGTGCTCCAACACTTTCAGAACCACAGTTTTTTCCCCATCCTCCGATTCCTAGAAAAAGATTTTTGAGGAGTGAAGAAACATATTCTCACAGCAGATGGACTCTTCCCATCCTGCTGACTCCCTGTCTAGTTTAAGTGCGTCTTTCACTTTGGGTCCAAAAAATGTGGATCCATCAAAAGGGGCATTGACAAAGGATGTCTTGAAGCTTTCTCTGAAGTCACAAAGTCCCATCCTGGCATGATGGCGAATGGTGATGCCAGTGCCTGCTATACTGGCCGTGCTGTCAGCTGCAATAGAGAGCAGACAAATTGCTACATTGGAAGTGGATAATTGGGAGTCCACCATCTTCTGGATATCTGCAGGTAATATACCTGAAAGGGATTTGGAAATTATTTTATAGTCAAATACCTCTGAAATCTAGTCATACAAGCCAAATAATTCAGAGATCTATCAATCACTAAATCACAAGTCCTTTTCCCAAAACTGTCCATCATTCTGTTATTGGGTGGACAGAGGAACTTCCTACAGATAATTCTTTTTTTGCAGCTGCTGCTACCACCATAGGATCTGCCTTCTTAGGAATAGGCTTCACCATATCAGGGTCCTTCCAAGCCTGTTGTGTCAAAGCATCAGAGGATCAAGCTTGTGTCAAAGGATCACAGGATCAACAGGAGGTACTACCCATGTTCTTCCAAGAACACTGACTAGTTGGGTGAGGGATCTTGGGTATACCATGCCCCCTACTGGGTGAGGGATTTTTGGTATACCATGCCACCTACTTCATCAATTCAAGGATTTTGCCAAATGTGTTGTCTTCTGAGGGGGAGTGGGTGCACCCCTCCCCTTCATCCAAATCAGTGTCTTCTATAAAAGATTCTGTAAATGAACTGATTTGCTTCTGTCTACACATCTGCTTCTTGTGTATTACTTCAGGAGAAGACCAGAAGGGTCAGAATCGGACTAGGAGCCAAGGCAGCATGACATCTCGGGAGCTTGTGTTTCTGACTGTCCCTTTGTGGCAGGATAAGAGGAACGAGAGCTAGAGACCTTTTGAGGTTTAGTTAGTACTATACTGACTAAGTGAGCCTTCTGTTTGGTCATGGAGAAGACCCTATGAAAAAACTCGAAAGCCGAGGATGCAACTGGCTCCAAAGACCTGTCCTTGTCAAAGCACAAAGAAGACACCTGGGCACGGATGTGCCTCAGCCCAGAGGCTCACCTCAGATTCGAGCTGTCAAGAGACTATGCTCTGATAGGTAGGGAAGGCTCCAATAATGTAGTGTCAAACTTTCTCCTCGGACCATAGTACCAGTGCTTCAGCTCCTAGTGTCTTCCTGGTTCACCTGTTTCAGCGTAGAGAGAGGGGAATGCTGTCAGGGTCAAGATAACTAGAACTGTTGATTCCAACAAAGGTGCCTCTGTGCAGGACAGAACCTGGGTGACTGGTGCCAGAGTAGGGTTGACCAGTACTGGACAGAAAAAAAAAAAAAAAAGGCGCGTAGGTTGGACCATTAATTGGTAAGCATCCAGTGGGTGGTACTGAGAGAACCCAAAGAAGGATCAGAGTTTTAAACTTCCTCATTATCCTATCAACATCCTGCTTAGTGAGACCTGGATGACTAGGAGGAAGAAGCCACAGAGGATGGTCTGGAGAATTTTCTTTCTTGAAGAAATGGAGCATCTAGTTCTGGCTCACCAGTTCCATCGAGAACTGGGGCCAAGGGGAAGAGGAATGGAGCCGAGGACCTGACTGTTCTGACCTCCTAGCCAACTTTGGATAAGGTCCGGCTGCTACTTTCAGATCTGGAGAACATTTCCTGCTTGAATCCGAAGAATTTTTTTTCAATCTTATCTGACTTGTCCTTTTCTTTGTCTTTATCCTTGGCCTTTTCTCTGGGTTTAGTCAATTTGATGGAGAAGCTGAGTGAAAGAATGCACAGGACTGACAGTCTGAGCCTAGGTGGGAAGGAACTGGTCAGTATACACAGAGCAGTTGAGGGTCCTGAAGAGGCAGTTTGTGCTCACACTGTAAACACTTTTTAAAATCTTGCGATCCTGACATGGTGCAGGGGGGAGGGGGGAACAAAGATAGTGTAGCAGCAACAATTAAAATAACAGCAATGACACTACAAGACAATCAGGGAAAACAGTTTGATTACTACCTATCAAAGTTACCAAACTACCTATATACTAACTACACTAATTAACTATGCTTCTTACTGTATAACTACAAACCTCAAACCACACTACATTGTAGGCAAAAATTTTGAAAAATGAGAGAATTCAAAGAACTCTCATTAAGGAAGGCATGACTTGAGGAAAAGGATATAGTTTATCTTTATGAAAGCAGCCCACAAGAACAAGTCGAACATCTTCACAGCAAATGAGATCGGAGGTATTAGGGTGGAGTACAGGAAATTGTGAGTAGGGGAGAGGTCAGAGCCCTGGAACTGAAAAAGAAGCTTCATAGTTGGTGCTGAGGTAGTATGCAGTCAGACCTGACAACTCAAGTGTTGGATCGGATGAAAACAGACAACATTGGATCTTACTTTCTACTCAGTATTTTCTGTTATGTCTGTAAAGTTGATCCCTCCAGCCTTGCACAGAGTACACAGTTATTTATACTGACTCCAGTTGTTTGATGTTAAGTATGATCTTTCACAACTTCTTGCCATGTATATTCTCTCTAACAAATCCCATATTATACAACTCTCCTTTCATCACTTATGTTTATTTGTCCACACTAGTGTCATTTTACTTCACTCTTCCACATTTCAACTTAAGACCACAGTTTTAATGCATATTGGCATTATTTCTTTCAATACCTGCCCATCTTTTTCACTTAGCAGAAAAAAAAAAAGTCACCAGCATAGAATCCCTGATTATTCCACATCTCTTTAGGCACCTGCCATCCAGAATTCTTTATTTCCTCACAACAAATCTTAAGTCACTTGTTGAAATTCTCTGTATTTCTGTTCTAATCCTGTCCACACCTTACATGAACATTACCTTAAAGACTAATGAGTTAATTATTTCTGCAACACGTCTACATGTGCATAAATCACATGTGAATTGTTCCTCTGCATAATTGCTGCCTTTAGCAGGGCTTGAACTGCACTACCAAACATAATCCTTAAACACACACACACACACACACACACACACACACACACACACACACACACACACCTTCAGGCAGACTAACAGACAGACACATGCACATGGTCAAGCACTGCAAAGTCATATTTCTTTCATGACTACCATGAAACACTGGGGAATATTTAGAAACATTTGCTGCTATGGAAAGCACTAATTATTGTAACAAAGTGTTTTTTCAAGCTTTTCTAGCTTCATGGAAAGTGGCTAGATATGTATCTAAAGTAAATGCACTTACTTTAAATGCATATCTAATCACATTAGTCCCATTTTTGTAAAGTACTACTCTCAAAGTAGCATTTCGCACAGCACTACTGATGTTTAATATTTCTTAAGCTACTACCTCAAGTGGATGTAAATCACACAGCATCTACTGGAACAAGTAGTGGAAGTTCCCTAATGCCCCTGCCGTATGTCCCCAAGTAGCAAAAAATGCCACTTTGCATCTCCCCTGAAAAGAAGCCATTAGCCTAGTGGGACTAAGGGACAAGTCTGGTCAAAGGATAAATAAAACAATATTTGAGCTGGTTGACAGAGTAGGACCCACTAGATGCATAGCAGTTTTTTTATACTGATTACGGGAAATCTACCCAGGACACCAGAAAATATATGCAGTTTAAAGTACATGAAAGCAGAATTTCAGATTTCAACCCAGTTTTTACTCTTCTTTACGGTTTTGTTACAGGTTGAGCTCTTCACCTTTGCACAAAGACATACTGTTTATAGCATTGTGATGCAATTTTTCTTCAGTTTCTTCTTTTTATTCCACTTGTTTATTGTATCCTTGTAAACTGACATCTTTCTTACACTGAAGTCTGCTGATCTTTGTGACCAGTGATACCAAGGGAGGGTTAGTGTGTTTTTGCATCCACAGACTAACAGAAGCATCTCTACACATGCACAGAGTGTCTCCACTGAAGTCAGTGTAGTACGCATCCTATGCCAAACCCAGCCTGACATCACCAGGGATTCAGTAGATTTTTTTGGACTGTGGTTTATTAAAATGTTTACACAACTTTTTATGAAAAAAAACTCAGACATATTTGGAGTAGCATGGTGGGTAATGCACTGCAGCACCTAAATTCATATGTCACAATGGAATCCATGCATTTGAGCGAAAAACCTTTCTGCGATCGGGTATAACACTGACCGGTAATGTCGAATACTCACACTGGCGAATGGTCAGAATGTCGAACAAAACACAGAATTAGACAATTCCGACCACTGTACCATCTAAACAAGCGCTACCATGGGTCAAAAGGGGGGGGGGGTATTTTGCATTTCATTTGCATTGTATTCGCAATTATGCAAATTCGCTGACCTGCTGTCGCACATTTTCCAATCGGCCATCCACCGGCTGACCAAATGTATGCATACCGTCACAATGCATATGTAATCTCCAACATAACACTAATAAAATCTTAAGCTGCACAATTAGGAACACAAGACTTCTCGTAAACCACCACCACATGGTGCAATGCATATATAATCTGACAAAAGATTAAAAGTTTTAGTAAAAGCTATACAATTAGAAAGCTTAGAATTTTGTTCAAAGTATTTTCTAGTGTATCTGTCAAAGAGTACTACAAGTGTTACAATTTATAAAACTTAACACTACACAAGACACAACTGTTTACATTTCTGTTGCATTTTCAATATTGATAAACTGTCAAAACTGTATAACATTTATCATTTCAAGCCATAAAAATTTGATAAATAGAATACTGTGTTGTAAATAACACATTTAATTGCAACATATTTAAAATAAATATGACTTTTTTTAGGGGGACTATGCTTTCTTACATTTTCTGAACTGGGCCTGTGCACCTCACAGCCTCCTTAAACCAAATACACTAATTATGAGGGTGCCTTACCAGAGCGTAAAGGGAAAACCAAACATACCTCCCACACCAGTGGGATGTCAGTGTTAGTATACTCAGTTTGTTGGAGGTCTGCATGTTAGCACAGTCCCCTCCTATGAAAACTGAAAAAAAAATGATAACATTTCAGAAATTGTTTGATTCATTTATGCTTGGATTTGTTCTTATACCTGTGTTACAAGTTATAAATTCAATTACAGAAGACTTACAAAGCAATGTGTGTGCCTAAATTTAAGAAAACAGGAGAGAATACTTTCTTACCTGTGGGGCAGTTCAAGCAGCATATACCATTACTAGCATGGTGATCAGGATCACATGCAATATTCCTCAGAAACCTTCCTGTGATATTTTCCTCCTGAGAAAATGGTCTTGAAAGGGTCACAGACAAACCAAGCTGAAAATAAAGAAAAGCACTGCTTTATGCTACTTTAAATAAAATGCAAAACATTTTCCAAGATGGTAAGGACTACATTTTTGATATGATATAAAACATTATTTTAATGTTTTTAAGTGTGAATTGTGCAACTTTTTTATGCTAGAAGACCAGAAGGCACTGGGATCTACTCCCTTTCCAAGTGACTGCATTGCTGACACTGCAATGCGGTACCTCCCTACTGCTGCATTGTTGACAGACACCGCAGTGCAGCAGTATGGAGTACTGTACTACTGAGCAGCTCGCCCTTCGGATAACATTAAATCAATGTCCCATCTGCTTGAGTTGATGGTAGCTCAGGTGGATGATGCATCTCCTCAAGTAGTAGGAAATGCCAGTTTGTGTCTACCCTGAAAAGAGGCTATTAGCCTAGTTAGATTCACAGCATTTTTTTCACACTGATTATGGGAAATCTGTCCAGGACACCATAAAATTCCCCTGCTCTTCAGTGAAAAAGTAAACAGCATGCTTAACATTCAGATGAACTACCGCCATAACAGACAAATGGATTTTGGTTCACCATCTTATCAAACGGGTATGACCTCAACAGTACAGCACCTCCCCCATGTTGCACTGCACTGTCAGTGTTGGAATATGGCTTTAAGCAAATGGTACTGAGAAATAACTTACAGCACTTTGCTCTTCCCATCATCACAGCTGATTATTTACCTGTTCTGCTACTGAATAACACATTGGCTACAAACTGTTGCTGATAATCTGCAAAATAATACAAGTGTGAATATTTACCTTGGTCAGTCAGACAAAATACAATAGCTACATTTTTTTCATATGACAAGACAGAATTAGAATATTGAAAAAAAAAAAAAAAAAAGTCCTAGCATTACAGCTGCAGATAATGCTACCCAAGTGGACATAAGAATTATAAACTCCTCACTGCATCTGTTTAATTAGAGACTTGGCTGAGAATCAGAAAGAACCCCACCACATGTGCAGACTGCTGTGATCAAAAGGGGCAGTCTACACACTCAACTCACAGAAAATGCAATTTAGAGACATGGTTAACCACAACTAGTAAAGACCAGCTTATTGGCTAATCTGCAGGTCTCTGAATCATGTGGAATTACCACTAGTGCTAAAACACTTTTCTGTGGCAATCACTACTGGCAGTCCACATGTCGCATCGGCACAGTTGCCCCCCCCCCTCACACACACATATGCATTCAGATACAGACATAACTCACACAGACCTTTCACCTGTCCCTAATTTTACAGAGCATTCCTGATGTTGCCACTTAAGTGCCCTGTCCCTCATGAATCTTGGACAACTGCAATCAGTCAATACCAGACATTAGAGTTTCATACCTCTTATTGTTCAGAAAATTACTTGTGATGCAAAACCTTTTGTTCTTCTACATTTTTAAATAAATTAAATTAGAGTAATACTTAAAGAACTTTCCTCGTGTCTAGTGTGCCCCCCCCCCCCAAGTACTACAATCATTTTCTTTAATTTAGGGGAGTTTAGAGGCATATCAGCCACCCCTCTCACATATACACACACACACACACACACACACACACACTACGCACCCACCCAAGACCAGTCATACCTCTGCAGTCCCATACACACTCTGCATCATACATACAATCATATACCATCCCCACTACAAAAAAAAAAAAAAAGGACTTTAGAGTGCATTTTCCTCTACTCTTTGCCAGACTGTAGACCAAGAGCACACAGCCATCTCTCTGGCATTACAATTATGACAATCATGATGCTTGCCTAACATACACTGCATTCTGTGTGAGCCTGACAAAAAACATTTTCAAGCTGTATATCTAGCTTCTACATATATCTGTAATGACAGATGGTTTCAAGTTTATGTGGGAGTGGTGCAAAATGACTCTGCTCCTACACCCACATTACACAGCAAATATGTGCTTCAATGTATTGCAACACTTTCACAGTGATAGTCATACTTGGTGACTTAATAAATGTCAAATGCTCTTCTCATCCATTCATAAGCGACATTTTCAAGAGAAAGAGATAAGCCTGCAATTTAGTCAATCAAAAAACAACTGAAGAACTTGCAGGTATGTGTGGCACAGTACCTCTGTGAAAGGAGAAACCACATCACACATGAGCTACAGGCCCGCTCTTTGGTGTGTGTGTGTGTGTGTGTGTGTGTGTATATAATGGCACTGTCTTAACGTGTGGGAATTAGAAGTTATGTACCTACCATAACGTTCCATGTTAGTGGTCTTCTCTCGCCTTCTTTCTTGCTGGATGGGTTCGGAGCCGATCCTCGGCTCCGACTCGGCACTTCTTAGCTTGAGAACTCCTTTTACCAGCTCGAGGCAACCCTATATCCCATGATGCAAGGCGAGACTACCTCAGATCTCGTTTGGTAGCTATAATACCCTGCTAAATAAAAATATTCCCAAAGGAAGAGCAAAGACTAACCTAGTAGAACTAGGCAAAAAGTTCTTAAGATAGACTCTTCTACTGAAGACTCAGGAGAGTGAAACCTGAGAAAGAGAAGCCCTTCAAGAACTGTCCAGGCCAGGGGGAAGGAGGGAGGGACGCAAGAAAGAAGGCGAGAGAAGACAACTAACATGGAACGTTATGGTAGGTACATAACTTCTAAATGTTAAGTTGTCAATCTCGCCTTCATTCTTGCTGGATGGGACCGCGTCCCTAGCACCTGTATCCCGGGTGGCTCAATGGAACAGACTCTTGAGTACTGTGGAACCAAAACTGGCTCTGTCCCTGGAGGCCAAATCTAATTTGTAATGAGAGACAAAGGTATGAGGAGTGGCCCAAGTAGCTGCTGCACAAATGGTATCAATGGGCAGCCTATCCTGAAAAGCTGTAGAAGTGGATAGGCTCCTGGTTGAGTGTGCCTTCAGTTTAGAGGGTAGTTGCTTGCCTCTGAGCTAATACACGTAAGAAATGGTGGAAGATAACCATCTGGATAAGGTCACTTTTGATACTGGGAGACCTTTCCTGTTTTCTGCATAGGAGACAAATAATTGGTCTGATTTCCTGAATTGTTTAGTTCTATGCAAATAATACCTGAGCTGATGATGGACATCCAAAAAATGAAGCTTTTGTTCAGCTCTGTCAGAATAATTTGGGAAAAAAACTGGTAGATCGATGGATTGATTAATATTAGTTTGAGAAACAACTTTGGGGAGAAAGGATGGATTTGTTCTCAAGGATACCCTGTCCTTGTGAAAAACCAAGTAAGGGGAACAGATGCAGAGAGCTTGAATCTCAGATACCCTTCTTGCTGAAGTGACAGCCAGTAAGAAAATAGTTTTCCAGGTCAAACATGAAGCAGACGGTTCGAAGGGTGGTAAAATCAAGGATGCCAACATTAAATTCAGATCCCATTGTGGAGGAGGATGTTTTATTGGAGGCTTCAGGAGAAAAACTCCTCTCAGAAAAGCTTTGCATAGTCTATGTGACATAATGTTATGATCTTGCAAGCCAACATGATATTTGGAAATAGCCGCCAGTTGAACTTTGACTGTTGATGAAGAAGATCCTGACTGAAAAACTTCAGCTAGAAAATCTAAAACAGAATGCACAGGTGCAGTAAAGGGATCAATGTGCCTGGAGTTTGCCCAAAGGGAAAAACGTCGCCACTTGCTAGCATAAACCGTTCTGGTGGACGACTTCAAAGAAGCTATTAAGATATCTCTGACAGGATCAGAGATCATAGGAAGCCTGGCTAGGGAAGGAAGTGGAGCAACCAAGCAGTGAGGTTGAGAGAACGAATGTCCCAGTGCTGTTGACCCGATTGGTGGATCAAAAGATCCGGAACTGGGTCCAGATGCCAAGGCTGCACCAGGAGGTGATGATGCAGAGTCGGAAACCAAATTTGTCGAGGCCAGTAAGGGGCAATGAGAATCAACTTGGCCCTCAAAACGGTAGCTTTCTGAATGACCTGTGGAATTAAGGGGAAAGGAGGAAAGGCGTACAGAAGTCCCCGGGGCCAATCCTGGGTTAGAGAGTCTCTCAGGGGTTGGCCTGGTAGGGGAAAGAGAGTGAAGAAGTCCGGGCATTTGTTGTTTTGGGGTGTAGCAAAAAGACTGCAACAAGGGGTGCCCCACTTCAGAAATATCTCGTCCACTATTGATTGATTGAGAGACCACTCGTGAGGCATGAGAATGGCTCTGCTCAGTCTGTCCGCTAAGAGGTTGGACCTGCCGGGGATGTGCGTTGCTATCAGAAACCGGTGAGAGGAGATTGCCCAAGTCTGAGAGCTTCTCGACACAAAGGATAGGACCTGGTCCCGCCCTGCTTGTTGATGTACCAAACCACAGACATGTTGTCCGTTTGAACTGCAATAGTCCCCGCGGGAAGAAAGTCGTTGAGGGCTTGCAACGTTAAAAGCACCAGGACATTTATGTGCAGATGGTATTCGATGGGTTGCCAAGTCCCGTGGACCATCCTGCCCTGACAATGCCCCCCCCACCCGATCAGAGAGGCATCCGTAGTGACTGTGGCAACTGGAGGAGGGGGAACAAATGGTCGGCCCTGATGAAGTAGAGGGGAAGATATCCACCAGGTTAGATGAGTCCTGCACGATTGTGTAACTAAGATTTCGTGCCTCACAGGAAGGTTCTGGAACGACCACTGAGCGAATAACATCCACTGCAGAAGACGCATGTGGAAGCAAGCTAATGGTAGAAGTACAATAGCCGCAGCCATAAGACCTAGAACTTTCAGAACCAATCTGGCTTTGACTTTGCTGCTCTGCAATAAAATCCGAACGTATTTTTGGATGTCCAGAATTCTCTGATCTGTTAGTCTGGCTAACAAACTGACGGTGTTTAATTCTGCGCCTATAAAGGTGATAGATTGGCAAGGCAGCAGAGAAGATTTTTCGAAATTCACCGATATTCCCAACCTTTTGCAAAGCTGCAGAGTGTAGTCTCTGCTCTGAAGAAGCTGATGCTTGTTGGTGGCGGAGAGGAGCCAGTCGTCTAAATAAGGAAACACCTGGAATCCTTGACGTCTCAGATGAGCTGTGACCACTGCCATGCATTTGGTAAACACTCTGGGGCTGAAGTGAGGCCAAAGGGCAGGGCTCTGAATTGATAATGACTGGTCCCTAGCCGAAAGCGGAGAAACCTCCTGGAGCGCCTGTGTATCTTTATGTGATAGACCTTCAGGACGCGTACTATCGAGCACATCCAGTTGTCCTTGCCCAGAAAGGGCAGAATGGACTGAAGCGTGACCATCCGGAATCTTGCCTTCTTGACAAATCTGTTTAGATTGCTCAGGTCTAAAATAGGTCTCCAATCTCCCGTCCTTTTGGGGACCAAAAAGAATCTCGAGTAGACGCCGGATCCTACTTGGTCTGCTGGAACAGTCTGGACGGCTCTTTTTTCTAGGAGCTTTGAAACCTCCTGTTTTGCCAAATCCCTTTGACCAGGTGAGATGTCTGGAAGGGATTGGTGAGGTACGGGATACCTTTCGAAGGGGATTTTGTAACCCTCGGATATGATCGACTGTACCCACATATCTTGTGAAAGGGAACGCCAGGCTACTGGGTACAGCGATATCCTTCCCCCGACTGCCTCCAAGGGTGGACAGTCGGGCAACACCTCAGGGATGCTGAAAGGGCTTCTCAGGAAGAGACTCCCTGTTGCCCTGATTCTGAGGACCCCCCCTGCCTCTAGGGCGTCTATTATTGTTACCCCCTCTGCCTCTGGGGGTAAACTGACCACGCGTGTCCGGCGCTGCTCCTTGGGCTTTACGGAACCACATCTTTCCTCCTTTCTGACCCTTGGGATAGGGTCTAGAAGGGGTGGAAAAATGGACTCCTATGGCAGAAAGAGTTTTGCCGTCTTGCTCACACCTGGTCAAGGTTTCCTTCACCTGAGGTCCGAACAAAGCCGAACCGTCAAAGAGGGTATTGGTGAAGGACGCCTTAAAGGGGTCCACGAAATTACACAGCCGCATCCAGGCTTGACGCCTAAGAGCCACTCCTGTGCCTGCGGCTCTGCTCGCTCCATCGGCTGCATAGGATATGAGCCGCATGGAGGAGTTGGTTAAAGAATTTAGGATTGCTAGCTGTGAGGCAATCTTGTCTTGAGCCCCAGCAGCTGAAGGATCCTGAACCACTTCACCTAGTTCCTTGAGAATATCTCTTTGAAGTCTGGTGAAATGACAAAGGTAGTTCAGCGAATGCATAGCAAAGGTCGCTGAAGAAAACATCCGCTTGCCATACCTGTCCATGGACCTAAAATCTTTGTTAGGAGGATGGACAGGCACTGAAGGATCCGCAAGTTCCTTCTTGGTGGCCGCCGCCACCACCATAGCATCCACAGAGACGCCCTTAGAAAGAAACTGCTTGTCTGAAGGGGCCATAATAAATTTGGATGGCCTCCTGGGGACCGGTTCCACAGAATCTGGAGCTGCCCACGCCTTCCGAGCCACTACCTGTGTAAGTGGGTCGAAAGGCGGAGACACCCAGGAGGTGGAGGGTCGGGATCCAAAAGCCTCCAGGTATACCGACTCATCCTAGGAGGGGTCAATGGAGGGCCAGTTCCCCCTCTGTTTGAGGAGTTCAAGGATGTCTGAAAAGGAGACATCCTCAGAGGGGGACCGTGGGGAACCCTCCAACTCATCTAAGTCGGTATCAGATGTTGTAGACTCAGGGGAGTCTGTGTGTTTCCTCTTACACGTCCTCTTCCGAGGGGGTTCCCCCGTGGGATCAGGAGAAACCTCGGAACAGGAAGTTATTCCCAATGGGGAAACCTGGGGCGATGGATCCCTGGGCCTGAGAGCAAGAGGCTGGCAAGAGACATCAACAGGCACCGAAGAGGGAGGAGCTAAAGGGATGGACCGTTGACCTGGCTCAGGTGCCAGGACACTCCTCATCACCTCAAAGGCTCCTCTCCCAGGGAGGCCAGAATATTCCCGTTCCGAAGAAATAGGAATTCCCGGTTCCACTGAGAGAGAAGGCTCCGAGGCCAATGTCGGTGCCGAGCTTACCAAAGCCGAAGCCCCGAGAGGGAGAGCAGGGTCGGACAAGGGTCCGATGCCACTAGCCCCTCGGAGCCGACAAGGAAACTCGACGACGGATCCCTCCAAGGAAGGTCTCATGGAGGAGATCGGAGCCGAGGCAGCGAGCCGAAGGATGTATCGGTTCCGGCACCGACACGGTCGCTGTCCCGAGAAGCTCTGGCTCCAAACTCTGGAGGGGAGTCGGAGGAGGAAGTTCAAGGGGAAGAGCAATAGCCAAAGTCTGCTGAGACGGGCTATGGAGCATTTGGGCTAGTGCCTGTGACTTCAACAGCCTGCTTACCACCCTCTCTAAATCGTGGTCAGACAGCCTGGAAGATCTCGAAGATCGGCTCCGATGACTCCGTTCCGACAAAAGAGGAGACCTCGGAGCCGAGTGGATCGATTCCAAAGAAGGGGACCGAGATCTCTTCTTGGACGAAGCCATCGGAGCCGACGTCCTCTGGGTTCCAGATGGAGCCGAAGGCTTCTCGGCTCCGTTACTGGATAACACGTCGGCTCCAGCCGGAGCCGACAAGGCAACTGTAGATTGAATGTCGGAGCCGGTAGGAACCGACAATACCACATCAGAGGTAGAAAGATCGGCTCCAGCCGGAGCCGATCTCGACTCCGAAGGAGTCAGAGCCACCGGGGAAGGCTTAACAACTGTAGCCTGAACCTTAGGTGGCTTTGAAGGTTTACTCGACCCAGTCTTAGTGGGTGAACCTTCTGGCTTTAATAAGCCACGGAGGATCAATTTGTTCCTCCTCTCCTGCAGGACTCTCTGGCTAAAAGAATGACATATGGCACAGGAGTCCTGCAGGTGTAAAGGTCCCAGGCAGTAAACACAAGAAGTGTGACCGTCTGTCAGAGACATTTTCTGACAGCACGAGTCACACTTCTTGAAGCCTGAGACATTTCCTTCCTTAGACATAGTCTAAGTAAAAACAACACTCACACACTCAAAACAGTCACACTATTAATCCCAAAAAACACACACACAGATAGGGATTAAGAAAAGAGGCCTAGGCCTAACTGAAAATATAAACTTAACTATTTAACTAGAAAGTTTTAAATAAAGGGGAAATAGGGTGGGCTGTAGAAACACTACACACTATCTGACTATGAAATAGAGCAAGGGAGAGAAAAAACCCTGACTAAATTGTTTGAAAATTCAAACTCACCTGAGCTGGCAAAAAAGAGACCTTTTCGCAAAGCGGCAAACGAGATCTGAGGTAGTCTCGCCTTGCATCATGGGATATAGGGTTGCCTCGAGCTGGTAAAAGGAGTTCTCAAGCTAAGCAAGTGCAGAGTCGGAGCCGAGGATCGGCTCCGAACCCATCCAGCAAGAATGAAGGCGAGATTGACAACTTAACATCACTGTTTTACACACTTTATTGCTTATTTTTATTCAATTTCTGTTTTTCATTTAATGGTTGGCAGTAATATACTTCAGGAAATCTCTCCCTCAGCATTTTACAAGACATATGGAAGAAACATATCTGTAATGTAGCGGTTCTCTTAACAAGTGATGCAAAACATTCCACAATCAGCTGTTTAGTCTATTCAACTTTTCTTTATTCCTTAAGAATGCCTTCAATAGTAACTAAATGACTCCTGCTTGTCATACTGCCCTGTACAGCTGTGGTATGAAAAAAGGAAAGTACTTAAGGAGTACAAGTAACTGCACCAATGGTCTACAGTTGTCAAGTAACAGTCTGATTCACAATGAAAAATAAGCAGAGAAACCTCAAAATAAAGACAATAATACGTCACATTATTCAGTACTGAAGATGTGGGGCTGAGAAGACAGTAGGCATTGTGGGAAAAGGTCAACACTTTAAAAATAGGGAGAGTAACAGAAGGAAGTCAGTATGGTTCATGAAGGAAGTAAGACTAGTTGTAAGTAATAAGGACAGCGCCTGCAGGAAATTAAAGTGAGTGGAACAGACCAAATACGATGAAATAAGAAAACATGGCTACAAGGGAACTAAAGTTCAAAACAAACATACTTCTGAAAGAAAGAGCCCACAATAATCTTTACACTGGCAAAAGATAGACAGCTGATGAAGGCAGTGAAAAAACAGGTGAATATCCTGAATACATTCTTTGTTTGGCATTTACAAAGGAAAAGCAAGGCCACATAATAGTATGGGAAGATACCAGGCCCAAGAGCGGAGGATGCTTTAAAAGAATGCAAAAGTGACATGAGTGCAGTGGAGCAGGAAGAGGACTGAAAAGATGCAAGACCTAAATGACAATTCTATAAGGATACTAAGGAAGCAAAACAAAGTCACAGCACTCCTCTAGTACATTTCCACAACAGAGCTCTACAAGAATTCCCCCAGCCTAGCCCAGGAACAGAGCCAGGCAACTACAAAAATCAGTTATTCTGATGTCATTTGCAGATACGTTTATGGAAAAAAAAACGTAAGAGAAAGACTATGCCTGCTCCTCCAGAAGACTGCACTACATTATCTAGACCAGCATAAATTTACAGTCAAGACATCATGCCAGACTGGGTAACAGTAGAAGTAGATGAATGGCATCTGATCAATGTAAATTACTTGGGAGTTCAAATGAGTCTAGGGATCCTCAACCTCGGTTCAGAGGCCAATAAAGCTATGCAATTGGGTCTAACAAAAAATCCCTATACACAGCAAAACCAACATGGAAAGGAGAGACCCTCCCCCCATAGCATGTTTTTTGAAGGCACAGGAGCCTTCTGCTTGTGATAACCAAATGGGCAAAATGTAGAACATATACAAACAGCTTCCTAATAATGTCAACTAGGAAGCTCACGAGAGTTAAATGGGTTACTTTACACTTATAAAAAAGTTCCTTTGATGAATTAATGATTAATTTCTATTGATTTCCAGTTTGATGACCAGGGAGGTCCACTGGGCTCAAAGAGCCCGTTTTCAGTGGAGGCCTGGGGAGAAAAGCTCCAATAATACATAGTACAAGCTCCATAATATGAAGTACAACACATAGTAGAAAACAAACAAACTAAGCAAATTTTACATTCAATAGCAAAAACTAAACAAAAGTTAAACAGCAGCTTGGAGAAGGATATAAAGCTTATGTACATGTTTAGTAGTGGAGAACAGCAGTACAAGGTTAAATTAATACAGAGGTTTAAATCATCTGAGAATAACATAGAAGTAACATTAGAATGGATGAGTTCTTTATGCATGAATATTAGCACGAGTTAAACTGATAGAGGCTTAAATCCTCAGAGTGGTATAGAGGTAGCATTAGCATGAAGGCAGTACATAGGGTTAATCAATAGTGTGCAAGGAAGAACAAACTGTGTGTGTTAAAGTATTTATGTATGAAGCAGGTTAGGTAGGTGGACTGCAACTGCATTTCCATTTTTGGGAGCGGTAACAATGCAGCTGAGTTTTGAAGTGTTCAGAGTTCTCAGAAATTCTTAAGAGATGGAGGGAGAGAATTCCATTTTTTGGCAATGGAAAAAAGGATAGGAGAAGCTGACCAGCGGGACGGTTTGGTTTAGAACAGAGATTAGATTTTGGTGGGTAGATCTTAGATCAGTTTGGGGTGTATAATGTTAAGATGTTTGTTAGTGTTGGGCATATAGTTGGTTTGAAAATAAGCTTGTGGGTGGTGATGAGTTGGAGGTAGTCAAGGTAGTTTGGGAGTTCTAGCCATTGCAGCTGGTGGAGAGGTTTACAGTGGTGAGTGGAGTATTTGGAAGTGGTGGCGAATTTTAAGGAAGATAGGTTGGTTAGTAGGGGAGCACCATACATTAGTGAAGGTAGTAAGAAGGTAGTGGCGAGGGTCTGTCTTGTTGTTTCTGTACAGCATGCCTAGTTTCTGATGGGTTTTCTTTATATTTAGCTGAATATGGGTATCTACTTTTAGGTGTTAGTCAATAGTAACTCCAAGAAATTTAGCAAAAGGAACAACTTCTATAGCTGAGTTGGCAAGGCTTGTAATTTTGAGAGAGGTTTCGTCTAGGTGGATAGATTTGGAGGAAGAATAGAAGGAGCTTTGATTTGTTGGCATTCAAAGAGAGTTGATTTTGGAGCATCCAGTTCTCAGTAGTTGAGAAGGCAGTTCGAGTTTTGTTTGGAGCTCAGGGAGGTTTGATGCAGAGCAAACTAAAGTGGAGTCATCTGCATATTGTACTATCCTAGTGTTAGGAATGGCTGCATGGAAATCATTAATGAAGATATTGAAGAGCATAGGGCCAAGAATGATCTCTGCGGTACCCCAGTTGGGGTGGGAAGGAAGGCTGAGGTGCCAGTCTTCCATTTTACTGCCCAAGATCTGTCAGAGGTAGCTGCTGAACCAGGTAATGGTGTTTTGTGAGAGAGGTTAAGATTGGAAAGGTGGTGAAGAAGGTGGGTATGGGAGACTGTGTCAAAAGCCTTGGAGAAGTCAAGGAGGACTGTGGATACAAGTTCTCCGGAGTCACAGGCATGGTTTGCGATGTCTAGAAAAGAGTGAAGAGCTGTTACTGTGCTATGGCCAGGACTGCACCCATGTTGTGTTGGGGTGAGGAGTTGGTTATGTGTAATGAATGGCATGAGCTGGAGTTGGATGCATTTCTCAAGAATTTTTGAAATAGGGGAGAGAATCGCTATGGGTCAGAAGTTGGAGATATTATTTTTGTCTCCTTTATGGAAGGGTAGGATAAAGGGTCCACGCCACAGTTTGGGGACATATGATTCGTGTATGGATCCGTTGAGGAGTATGCTAATGGGGATGGTGATGCTGTCTGCTGCAATTCTTAAAAAAAAAAAAAGAGAGTGAGGGGATATTGTCCGGGGCATTAGAGCAAGGCTTAAGCTTAGAGAAAAGTTGTTTTTATATACGAGATGGGAATGGGTTTGAGGTGGAATATGGGAGGAGAGTTTGGGGTGGAAGGTTGGGCAGAGGGTTTGATTGGGGGGGGAGGTGTTTGGGAATGTTTTAGGGAGTTCTGCTATAGAGTTAGCAAAGGAGTTGAACAGAGTAGCTATTTCTGGGTCAGATTTACTAGTGTCAGGGCAAGGGTTGTTTTTGATGCCTGGGTTGAGAAGTGAGTTGATGGATTTTCAGAACTGTTTGGCGTTAGAGGAGTGGTTAGACTGAAGTTTGATATAGTATGCTTTTTCGTCTTGTACGATATGAAGTTTTTTGGCCAAGTTGCGGAGTTATTTATATTTAAAGAAGGGTGTCAGGGTGCCTATTACGATGGTAGAGTTTTCATGTCTTGTCCCTTTGTTGCATGAGTGTTTTGGCATCTTTACTAAGCCAAGGGGCGGAATTAGTTTTTATATGTTTTATTCTTGGAGGGGCTTGGAAGTTGAGTGTGTCTAAGAATGGAATGTATGACAGACCCTTTTCTATGTGGAACAGTGAGGAGGCTTGGACTATTTAAGACTCAAATGAGAAATGTTCATACACATGAGAGGTATCCCTGGAAGGCATATTAAATGTTTGATAAAGTATTCAAACAATCAGAATCCTCAAAACGGCATGAGGCTGTTTGACTTCCATGACCAACCTGAGAAGTGTCTGAACAGATCCAGAGAGTTGTCTTATGCAGCATAGCCATGTAGCAAAAGATCTTAAATCCCAGATCTGGACCATTTCAGTCACAACCCAGGCCACAGACAAACATACAAGCAATACAACAATATAGTTCTATTGTTGGCACCAACTAGGAAACCTTTTTCATTTCTAATATACCATTTCCTAGTAGCAATCTTTCTTTGCCTTCCTTAGTACCTGCTGCACAAACTCAGTAGACAGGTACCTAAAAGGAATTAAGATCCCATTATCCAGACAGTTAGCTGAAGTTTACCGGTGTCAGGTTGTATCAAGCAGCATTGTTCTCGTGTGAGTAGATCCGGTCTGTGAGGAAGCTTGTGGTAAGTCCCCCCTGGCCATTTCCAAAAGGGAGAACACTGTTGCCTGGGCCAGAAGGGAAGTCACCACAATGATCTTGGGAGAATCCCTTCTGAATCTTCAGAAATAACCTGAATATTAGTGGAAATGTGTGCAGGAACATTCCTGTCCAAGGAAAAAAAAAAGCCATCTGTCTTCCAGGCCTTCTTGCATGGAGTCCAGTAGCATAAACTTGCCAGAGGATTGTTAGGAAAAGAGGCAAAGCGGTGTACTTGAACTCTCCACAGAAGACTCCCAAATCTAGTTTCCATCCATAAGAGTCCGCTCTTGTCCTACTCGGCTCGTCTGCCACGCAGTATTGCTCTGATGGAATGTAGGAGGACTGTAAAAAAGAATGTGCTGTGATGACATATGGCTAGTCTGTAGAGGGGGGTACAACCTGGTCCCCCTCCCTGCTTTTTGATGCATCTGTGGTATTAACTGTAACAATACTGAAGAGATCACAGGGACCAAAGAGAACTCAGTCAAGTGCCTTGATGAGGGCAAGCATCTCTTATATTTATGAATTTATGTGCTTGCATCTTGTACTTGGTGTCCCACACACCTTAACTGCTCCCTAAGCAGTCTGTAGTGAATGACCGCTTTGGAACAGGAAGGGAGACCTGGATTTAGGACTCTCTCGTCTCCGCCAAAGGAGTTCTCCTCTGACAAACCTCAGCACTGGGATCTGAAAAGATAAGGGGCGTTGGTGCTGGGACCAAACAGACTTCAGATACCACTGTATCTTTCCCATGTGGAGTCTTGCTGCTGGTATAATGAGAATCATAGAAGCCATGAGTCCCAAAATCCTGAGATATTCACTAGCAGTGAACAAAGTCCGAGTGGAAAACTCTACACATAGATCTGGGTATAGGTCTATTTTTCCTGTAGATGAAAAACTCTTTGTATTGTAGTGTCTAGTTCACATCCCTAGGAACACAATCCTGTGAGAAGTAGTCAAGACAGACTTTTGAAATGTTCTCTTGGAATACCAACTTGTGTAAGAGGTCTCACTCAAGAGAGAGATTCCAGACACTGAGAAAGACTCTGCAAACATAAGCAAGTCATCCAAGTATGCAAAATGTGGGTACCCTGCAGCCTGCAATGAGCTAGACATTTTGTGAACACCTTTAGTGCACTGGACAGTCCAAAGGGTAAGACAGAGAAAGTACAGTTGTGTACACTTACCATAAATGTAGATGTTAGAGTGTATTCACTGTTGCAGTCGTTACAATTGGGTTATCCTGCTGGCAGGCTACCCTCAATCGGCCTGAATTCCAAAGTCTAGGTCTGATGTCGGTTGCTGTTGCCTCTTCCCTGACGCCAGTGCACCAGGGGTATAAAAGATGCAGCCGAAGCCATTTTCTTCAGTTTTTCTTGCCCCAGATGTCAGGTGCCCCCAAAAGGGTAGGCTAAAAATAGGTCAATAAAACATGCATGCACCAAAGTATATATTTTGCCTTCATCTACAAACAAATACACCACATAGGTTGTATAGAATAGAGAAGTACAGATCAGTTCCAGCAAAGAAATGGGGGATGGTGGGTGGGTAACCTGGACTGCAACAGTGAATACACTCGAACATCTACATTTATAGTAAGTGTACACAACTGTACTATGTTCTTCGTGTTTCACTGTTGCAGTCATTACAATTGGGTTGAATCCCAAAGCCAAGGTTGGGAGGCTGGAGCTAAATAGCATTAGGAGCGGCTATTAGGCCCTGCAGAACTGCAGTGGCAAAGCCTGCCCTGGATTCAGAGTAAAGCCTGCCCTGGATTCAGAGTAGAGTGGTAAGTGATAGTGCTTTGTGAAGGTGTGCACTGAACTCCAAGTAGCCGCCTCTAAAATGTCTTTGGTTGGTACTACCCTGAGGAAGGCTGCTGAAGTGGCTGCTGCTCTGGTTGAATGTGGCCTAATGCCTTAGGTACTGGCTTGCCATGTTGTGAATAGCAGAAATGAATGCAATGGCCTATCCACTTTGAAATAGTCTGCTTTGAGATAGCCTTTCCTTGTGATCCTGGAGCATATGCCACTAGTAATTGCTCTGTCTTTCTGAAAGCTTTGGTTCTGTTCAAATAGAAGCATAGCTGTCCATGTCCAAAGAATGTAGAATTCTCTCCCTCTTATTCTGTGGGTTTGGATAAAAGGTAGGCAGATGAATAGTTTGGTTAAGGGCCACACTGGACACTACCTTAGGCATAAATGTTGGGTTTGTCCTCAGAGAAACCCTGTCTGGATAAAAAATGATAAAAAGGTTCCACAGCCATGAGTGCCTCTAGTCTTGCAGAAGTTATTGCTAGGAGCAGAGCTGTTTTCCAAGATAAAAACTTTATATCAGCTGTAGCGGCTGGCTCAAAAGGAGGCAGAGTGAGTTTTTCCAAGACATAATTGAGGTCCCAAGCAGGTATTGGTGATCTCCTTGGAGGCCTTAAATGTTTGGCCCATCTGAGGAACTGCCTTTATAAAGGATGAGAAAAGATTGGTGGCTCTGTATTGTAATTAGCTGAAATGGCAGAGTCATGAATTTTTATAGAGGAAAAGGATAGGCCTTTGTCCAGCATCTCAGTCAAGTATTGTAAAATCTGAGGAATATTTGGTACAGCTGTGTCAATTCCTTGTGCCTGGTTCCAAGCACAGAATCTCTTCCATTTTCCAGCATAGGATTTTCTAGTACTAGGCCTCCTGGCCTCCAAAATAACATCCATCACCGCTTTAGTGAGAGGTGTGTTTTGTATGACTACATTATCCACCATGCTGCCAGATTTAACGTCTTGGGTTGGCTGTGCAGGATTTGATTGTTCTGCTGGGACAGTAGATGAGGCACTTGAGGTAAGGTCCAGGCTGGGCATTGAGACAAGTCCCTTAGGATTGAATACCAGTACTGGCATGGCCAGTCTGGGGCAATCAGTATAATTTTTGGCTTCTCCTGCCTGACCTTTAGGAGTACCTTGGGGAGGAGAGGCAAAGGAGGCAAGGCATATACTGCCAAGTTTTTCCAGCTGAAAGATAGGGCATCCACTTTCCATGCTTGTCTGTGATAAGTCCTTGTGCAAAATCTCTTTAGTTGGCAGTTGTGAGGCGAGGCAAATAGATCTATGTCCGGGCATCCCCATTTCCTTGTTACCATGCTGAAGACTTGTGGATCCAATTTCCACTCGTGGGGATCCAGGAGGTTTCTGCTTAGTTCGTCTGCCAGAGTATTTGTCTTTCCTGGCAGGAATTGTGCCTGCAGATGTACTTGGTAAGCCAATGCTGTGTCCCACAAAGTGCAAAGGGGGTAAGAATGAGAGCCTCCCTGCTTGTTTATATACCACATGACTGTGGTGTTGTCTGTTTTTATATCGGTAGTTGTCCCGGATGAAGTAGGTCCTTGAAGGCTGTCAGGGCATTTTGAACAGCTAGCATCTCTTTTTGATTGATATGTAGATGCATTTGGTTTGCGGACCATCGAAACTCCTGTTGCAGGCAGGGAATGAGTGTAACTATTGTTTCCAGGCTGTGGCAATGTTGGGTCCAAACACTTTTTAGGTACCACTGAAGTTTCCTCATATGCAGTCTTGCATATGGAATTAGTAGAATGCAGGATGCCATGCAGCCCAAAGCCTGAAGAATTTTTCTTGCAGATAACTGGGCCTTTGTTGCCAGTTTGAAATAGGTAGTCAGTTGCCTTTGTCTGGCGTGAGATGAGCCATCTGGGCAGTTGTATTTAAGCTTGCACCCAGCAATATTATCTCTTGAGAGGGTACTAGTTTTGATTTCTGTTCGTTGACTGTGTACCCTAGGCATAGTAGTAATCTCTTTACAAACGCCAGATGCTGTAGTAGAATGTCCTTGTTCTCTGCTTGAATGAGACAGTCGTCCAAGTAAGGATATATTTGTATTCCTCTTTGTCTGCAGAATGCAATTACTGGTGCCAGGCACTTTTGTGAAGACCCTGGGCACAGAAGATAAGCCAAAGGACAGTGCAGAGAATTGGTAGTGCATTGAGCCAGCTTTGAATCTGAGGTATCTTCTGCATGTTTGTCTGATTGGGACATGCAGGTATGCCTCTTTTAGATCTAAAGTCACAAGCCAAGCCTTCTTGCCCAACATGGGCAGAAGCTGCTGTAGAGTCAACATTATGAATTTTGGAATATCCAGATATGTGTTTAGAACAGATAGGTCCAGTACTGGTCTCCAGGCTTTGTCCTTTCTGGGTTCCAAGAACAGTCCTGAATAAAATCCTTGTCCCTGCTCTTGCTCTGGTACTTGTTGAATGGCCCTCATGTCCATGAGGGATGAGACTTGTTTTTGTGCCTCTGCCCTTGGCAGGTCTGGCCAACAGGTTGCACTTGACAGTGTATGGAAGTGAAGCTTGTAGCCTTGTGACACTATGTTTAAGACCCATTTGTCCTGGGTTATTATGTGCCAATTTTGAGAAAAAAGTGCTGTTTTTTCCCCTAAAGGTGCTGCCAGAAGATAAGTGCTTGGCGCAGGCAGGGGGAAGTCATTGGGACCGTTTCCTGTATGGCTGTGATATGTCTTCTCCAGTTTTGGAGGTAGTAGCATCCCATTGTTTAGACCTGTACGAACCTTGGGGATGGGATCTGCCTCTAGGGTGTCTGTATCTGCCCCTTTGTGGCCTGTCTGACAGTGGAAAGGACAAATTCTTTGTAGGCCAGTGTCTGCTAAATCTTGGTGGCTGTACCTGTAAGAAATCCTTGACTGTTTGCATAGATTTAGCTTAGTCCTTCATTTTCTTTAACACCTCTTCTGCTTTAACACCAAAAAAACATCATGCTGTAATGGAGCATCTAATAATTTTGCTTTAACATGATCAGGTAGATTTTGTTCCTTTAACCAAGCATGCCTCCTAATGACAGAACCCGTAAACTGCACACCTGCATGAGGCCTCCAGAGAATCAAAACCACATTGCAAAGTATGCATTCCAACTTGTTCAGCTGCATGCAATAATTCCTGCATTTCTTTGTTTTCTGCACATTCAGAATTTATCAACATTTTTTGTTTAAGCAGTGACATAATACATTGCTGATATTTGAGCATATGAAACTGACAATTTAAAGCCCTTATAGCCAGGGTAGCAGAAGTGTAAATCTTTTTTCCCCATCTGTCCAGTGCCCTAGAATCCCGTACAAAGGGGGTAGGGGTTTTTTTTTGCAGTGGAAGCCTTGACCCCTTTGGGACCCTGAGAGAGAGTTTCTGGGTCAGCAGCAGGGTTTTTGAAAAGGAATTTATAAGAGTCAGGAACCCTGTAGTACCTGTCCTGCTTAACAGGAGCTGGAGGTAAGGAGTCAGGGGTCAGACTGGACACTGAAAATACATCTACAATGTCTAACACAGGTGGAATAGCTAGGGGCCTGTGTTGTGGTAGTAAAAGGAAGTCTGAGCCTTTTCTTAGATTCTGAATAATCTTGGCTCTCCCAATGGAAATGTTCTCTCATGGTATGTAAAGTTTCCCCAAAAGAATAATCCTCAGGAGGAGAGGCTGAAGGGATTGATTCTTCAGCATCAGAATCCTCATAGGGAGGAAGAGTATTCCTGATCAGAAGAGGAATCAGATGAAATAGAAACCTGATCTGAAGATTCATATTCTGTCTCTTGCCTAGGCCTCTTATCAGGAGGGGGATGGGAACCCCTGATCAAAGTAATTAGGTCTTCGGCCATTTTGAGCATCTGTTTTTTAGGCATAGAGGCCTGTCCATGAGGCTGTTGTACTTGTTTCTTTGTCTTTAAGGATGCTTTAGTGTTTGAAGCTGAAGTCGTTTTAACATATAATTGAGTAGGTCTGAAAACACCCTCAAAAGCCGATGCCTGCTCAGCGGCTCCAGACCCATCTAAGGGAATAGTTTCTGAAGGTCCAATACCTTGAGCTTCCAGCGGCCTGGTCGACTCCACATGAGTGTCGCTAGTGGCCTGCGAGTCTAAAGTAGCGGTCGTCAGGGTCTGCGAAGGTGCCTCACTGAGAACCGGCGACTGGCTTAGAAGAAGCCTAGTCGGTTTTGGACCTCGGATGCCTGTCCTTTTCCTCGAGTTTCTTGTGAATTCCGGTAGTCGGATGGCTATCCGATGACATTGTATAGTTAAGTCTTCTGCCAAAATAGTGAAATACAAAATCGTACCAACGCTTAATAGTGGGTTGGTTAAATCTAGCACAAAACTGACATCTAGCAATGTTGTGGTCAAGGCCTAGGCAAGGAATACAGTAAGAATGAAAGTCCTTATGAGGTATTTGCTTCCCACAAGAAATACAATTAACTTTTTCTAACATCGGTCTGGAGCAAGAAAAAAAAAAAATTTTCCCCAACAGGGTACTTAGCTTTTAGTGAAGACTTTGGATCTGAAATTCGAACACGAAAATCTCAGGAGTCAGCTGACCAGCACTTGCCAACTGCTTTTGCTTTGGGCACCATGCGGCAAGAAAGACTGAAGAAAATGGCGTCAGCTGCATCTTTTATACCCCTGGTGCACTTACGTCAGGGAAGAGGCGACAGCAACTGACGCCGGACCTAGACTTTGGAATTCAGGCCGACTGAGGGTAGCCTGCCAGCAGGATAACCCAATTGTAATGACTGCAACAGTGAAACATGAAGAACATCTGCTAATATGATCCAGAAACAAAAATTACAATAAATGTCTGAAGTCTGGATGAAGAGGAATGGGAGAAGCATATTTTAAATCTAGTGTTACCTAGAAACTTGAAATGAGGAAGAAGAGGTAATGTGAAGTGACATCATTTGGAATATGGGCACGATTACAAACAGGTGTAGGAAAGAAAGATCCAGAACTGGTCTCCAAGTATATTCTTTCTTTGGCACTAAAAATATCATTGGTACTTGAGTATTACCGCAACCACATTGACTCACTTGCATAATTTTTTATGGGTGTGTGGAAGCAGTTCTCCTAACATAAAAAGGGGTCTGTGAAGAAGTGACCCTTACTCTGTCACAGTGGGTATGACACAGGAAGAGGAGTATGGGTAAAACTTTATACTTGGGTCGACGCGCCTCCTTGCTCCTGTTAACTCCACAGTGGCGCATCGCTTGATAATAGCTGCATTTCTCAATTAGATGTTATCAAGGGGAAAGTGACTCACGAAATGCACCCGGTTACTGTAGGAAAAACTTTCACTCTGTCAAGGACAAATTCCGCATACTTCAACAGAAACGACTGCATTAAGCAATGAAACTGTTAATAAAAGTATTCTGGAGGACTATGTTAAAATGTAATGGACTGCTGTACACCTGTAGTTCAGACGTTCTAAGACAACAGAGTTAATGACGGAGGTGCGCTATGATCAGAAGTCTACATAGCATTTCTTATAAAATAAACTGCTTCTCTTTCTTTCCTGTTAGCTGGAGTACAGCAGTGATCCACATATAACCTTTTACATCAGTGTGGAAGCAGTCGCTCTCTGTTTAACAGACTTGCTCAGAGTCGTGATGCTTAAGAATAACATTGTTGATGGTGATGTCAGAGCTGCTACAGAAATGCTAACGGTGCTTTAAATGCATACAACCAAAGTGAAGCAAACCTGTGTTTTCCACACAATGGTATAGCTACTCCAATAATATGCAACTCCTGACATTCTTGACACTGGTTTTATGTAGTCATTTCTGCTGAACTATGTGAAATTTGCAACTGCGAAAATGTGTTTGCGATAATATGCAAGTACCATAGTCTTCAATAAAATGCCTTCCTCACTTCAGAAGGGAGGACTGGTACTGTCAGTCCCTGGGTCAGCATGTGATAGACAGATGGAAACAGTCTGGTCTGGAAGATGCGGAATTATCCTCTGGAAATGAGGAATTTCCTCACACTGCCATCTATAATCTTGATAAATGATCTTCGGAAGTCACTTACCTGAAACTGTTGTAAAAAAGGAAAAGTGGAGATTAAAACTTTCTGGAAGAAAAAAAGGGGCTGTGGGGGGGGGGGGCAAGGTCTCCAACAGTCTGACTTGTTAGGACTGTCCATGACTTTAGGAGTTTCAGAATTCTTCTTGGAACTCCCTTGCCATTTCTTCTTAAAATGTCTGTTTACTTCTGCATTTAGTTGAGACAGTATTTCTTACCAAAACTGATTGGGAGTTAAAGAACCACATGGAAAATTTGGAACACACTGGCTGAAAAATCTTTAGATATTCCCTGCATCAGCTTACCCCTTTCAGACTTTTTTGATTATCCCAGAAGCAGAAATGTCAAAAATTAATCTTTATCCAAAGAAAAATTTAAAAAACTATTGTTTAACCTTCATTTAGGAGGTTCTGAGAATACAGCCACGCAAACCTCCTCAAAGAGTACCAGTGGCCACAACTCTTGAAGAGTCATACATACCATGCATATAATGAATAGCAACTTGAACAGAAAAAAAATGTATTTAAAGCAACATATATACTTTTTTTCTATACGTATCAATAATCTTCCTCTCCTTATGAGAAACAGTAGGATTGACATTAAGTATTTAGCAGCAGAAGGATTAACTAAAGCTACAGCTACTGGAAGAGGTTTAGGAAGGGTGTATAAAAGCTTAAGACTGATGAACTTTATACATCCCATCTATCTTTTTAGGGGCAGGTGGTAGACAGTCAGGGAAAACTGCAGACAGTAGCACACACATCTTCCAAAGCTGACAGAACTTGAGGAATGGGTACATGTTCTGGAAATTCCTTCTGTAACAGCTCATATTTTCTGAGGGACTGAGAAATCTCCATGTTCTCTCACTGAAAATCTTAGCACATTCTAGAGATTCTCAGAGAAAGAGAACCCCCCCCAAAAGGAGAATCAGAAACTGAGCTGTTCTCAGTTTTCTCCATAGATTTCTGATTCAGACTATCTGTCCCTTCATTCTCCTGTCCAGAGTCTTGAATCTCTGCAGGAAAGGGGGTATCCCCCTCTTTCATTTACTAAATACTTTATGGGAAGAGCAATAGCTTGAATTAAACCCTAATCCAAACGCAGTACTCTACTCCTGTCTAAGGAATTTTTTCTTTTGACAGAGAAATGAGACCAAGTTATTTTAAAGGCAACAGTAACTTCTCCAGGGATGGGTACAACATTCGGACAAAACAGGGAAGCCTTCCCTATTCCCTTTTCCAGGACTGACAAGAGTCGCTTTTCACTGCCCAGGAAGGGGCTTCCCGACAGCCACAGAGAACATGGCTACCCCCCCCCCTGCTGTAGGGGGTCTATTTCAAAGTATCAAATTGCAGAATGGTTGAAACCCATATGGTCAAGACCATATAAAATTGACAATTCAGTCAAACCATTCTAAATGAGATTGAGGTACAGTGGAGATCAAGGAATTTACCCTCTTCCCCACTACAATGCGATCTCAAGAGTTTGTATATATCAGGGGATGTAGGGGTTGCACTGTTTCTGTTTGTGGATGTTTGGGTTTGTATTTTTTTGTCACTGGACTGAACTGTTGATCATAAGGTCTCCACCACATTGGAATCGACAATTTGGCCATTTGATACTTTGAAATAGATCCACTGTAGATACCACACCAGAGGGATTCAGGGTAAAAGAGAAGTGGTCTGAGGTAAAACTAATGGTCACAGCAGATACCCACCTGTTGAAGAGGCAAATTACTAGCCTGCTGTGATGTAAACGTTGTTTGCATAACTCTTTCTATGTGGCTGAAAGAAGAATGGACTCTGGAACCAACCGATTGTACCTCTTTCCCAGGGGAAAACATACAGCAAATGCCAATAAAAAACAAAGTTTTTTCACAGACAAATGCAGTAAAAAGCAGAGCTCCCATTTAAAAGTACAGTACAGTCTCGTGACTTGGCTTTAAAATAAATAACTTTCCTGAAGAGGAAAGTATCAAACAAAACTGTTAAATTCATTTTGGGGGGAAAATTTGCATTCATCTGCTCAGAGGAACAGCACAAGCCAACCATCTATCCTCAAAAGCCTCACAGGAGAGTACTCTTCAGCAGGAGTGAAGCTCTGAATGGCTTGACACCCAAACCTGTCTTTTGAACAACCCAGCTCAAGCTGCTTAACATTTTGGAAGCATGTAAGGTGCCCTGAAGCTATATCCTTGGCAGGATACAAGCCATATGGCTAAAACTACTGCAGCAGTAAAATCTATGTGATGAACATTTTCAGATGTGCAGTCACACCAGTTTTAAAAGCTTGCCAAGTTATATTTTCTAAGATGGAATAACAGTCCAAAAGAGAGGTGGAACCAGAAGAAAAGCATCTTTCAGAAATGTCTTGGATGCTTTTAACAAGGGTAATAAAGTTATGGCACCTTGGTGAAAGTTGTAAATATCAGATACATACATATTATCCAAAAAATAAAGGCCAGAATAAAAATTTTGTGACACATTCTAAAACGGGTGGAATCAGGGCAGTGGAAAGAGCTATGCCACAGCGCATGGCCCACATGTAAAAAGAAATCCCTTTAATTTTTATATGTCTTCCTGGTGTTCAATTCCTAAGCAGATGTTAGAATCTGGACCATTGCTTCAGTGTAAGATCATCCCTGGTCATCACTGGGAGAGACGAAATCGCACAGTTAAGCATAGGAAATAAAGGGCTAGGCAATGTTTACTGGACGGGTGCAAATGAGAAGTTATGTACCTACCATAACATCCCATGTTAGTTGTCTTCTCTCGCCTTCTTTCTTGCTTGATGGGTTCGGAGCCGATCCTCGGCTCCGACTCGGCACTTTGCTAAGCTCAAGAGTCACTTTTACCAGCTCGAGGCAGCCCCATATCCCATGATGCAAGGCGGTAAGTACCCAGATCTCGTTTATTGTCTATAGGCAATAACACCTAGCATAAATAACTTTCAAAAGGAAGGAAGAAGGAGAGAAAAAAACCTGAAGGATGATTGTAGGACCAGCACTGTATGGTCTTCAGAAGCATGCTTCCATGTCGAGAGAAAGGTCTGTCCAGGCCAGGGGGAAGGAAGGAGGGTCGCAAGAAAGAAGGCGAGAGAAGACAACTAACATGGAACGTTATGGTAGGTACATAACTTCTCAATGTTAAGTTGTCAATCTCGCCTTCATTCTTGCTTGATGGGACCGTCCTAGCACCTCTATCCTGGGTGGCTCAATGGAACAGACTCTTGAGAACTGTAGAGCCAAAACTGGCTCTGTCCCTGGAGGCCAAATCCAATTTGTAATGGGAAACAAAGGTATGAGGAGTGGCCCAAGTGGCTGCTGCACAGATAGTGTCTAATGGAAGTCTAGCTTGAAAGGCTGTGGAAGTGGCTAAGCTTCTGGTTGAATGCGCTTTAGGTTTCGAGCACAGCTGTTTTCCCCTGAGCTGATAAATTTCAGAGATGACAGAAGAAAGCCATCTAGATAAGGTCACTTTTGAGACAGGAAGGCCTTTCTTGTTATCAGCATAAGAAACAAAGAACTGATCGGATTTCCTAAATTGTTTTGTTCTGTCTAAATAATATCTGAGTTGGCGGTGAACATCAAGATAATGTAATTTTTGTTCAGATCTGTTTGAGTAGTTTGGGAAAAATACCGGAAGATCAATAGCCTGATTTAAATTGGTCTTTGAGGCGACCTTAGGTAAAAAGGTCGGATTAGTTCTCAATGATACTCTGTCCTTGTGAAAGACTAAATGGGGGGGGCGAACCGATATAGCGTGAAGTTCAAACACCCTCCTAGCCGATGTAATAGCAACCAGGAATAAAGTTTTCCATGAAAGAAATTTCAGGGAACATGAAAAAGCTGGCTCGAAGGGAGGAAGAATCAAGGATGTCAGCACTAAATTTAGGTCCCATTGAGGAGGAGGACTCCTGATTGGAGGCTTCAGGAGAAAAATTCCTTTTAAGAAGGCTCTACAAAGCCTGTGGGACATAATGTTGTGGTCTGCGAACCCGACATGAAAGTTAGAGATAGCAGCCAACTGAACTTTGACCGTGGAAGAAGAGGAGCCCGCATGAAAGATTTCTGCTAAGAAATCCAAAACTGCTTGTACTGGAGCAGTAAAGGGATCAATATTTTTAGCTTTTGCCCAACAAGAAAAGCGTTTCCATTTGCTAGTATAAATCCTCCTAGTGGAGGATTTTAGGGAAGCTACTATGATATCTCTAACAGGATTAGAGATCATAGGAAGCCTGGCTAAGGAAGGAAGTGGAGCAACCATGCTGTGAGGTTGAGAGAAGGGATAGATCGGTGCAGCTGACCCGATTGGTGAATCAGAAGGTCTGGCAATGGGTCCAGATGCCATGGCTGCACCAAAAGGTGACGATGGAGGAACGGAAACCAAATTTGTCGAGGCCAATAAGGAGCAATGAGAATCATTTTGGCTCTCAAAACGGTGGCTTTCTGGATTACTTGTGGAATCAGCGGAAAGGGAGGAAAAGCATAAAGAAGTCCCTGGGGCCAATCCTGGGACAGAGTGTCTCTGGGGGGATGGCATGGTAGTGGGAAGAGAGAGAAGAAGTCTGGGCATTTGCTGTTTTGGGGAGTAGCAAAAAGATCGCAACATGGGCGGCCCCATTCTAGAAAAATCTCCTCCACTATAGATTGTTTGAGAGACCACTCGTGAGGCATGAGAATAGCTCTGCTCAATCTGTCCGCTAAAATGTTGGTTTTCCCAGGGATATGCGTTGCTACCAGAAACCGATGAGAGGAGATCGCCCATTGCCAAAGTCTGAGCGCTTCTCGACACAAGGGGTAGGACTTGGTTCCGCCCTGTTTGTTGATATACCATACTACAGACATGTTGTCTGTGTGGACTGCAATTGTCCCCAAGGGAAGAAAGTCGTTGAGGGCTTGTAACGTTAAAAGCACTGCTCTCATCTCTAGGACATTTATGTGCAGGTGGTATTCGAATGGTTGCCACGTCCCATGAACCATCCTGCCCTGATAATGACCCCCCCACCCGATCAGGGAGGCGTCCGTAGTGACAGTGGCTACCGGGGCTGGGGGTACGAATGGTCTGCCTTGGTGAATCTGAGGAGAAGTAATCCACCATGAAAGATGATTCTTGCAAATCTGTGTCACCAAAATTTGGTGACGCATCGGAAGTTATTGGTAAGACCACTGAGTGAACAACATCCACTGAAGCAGGCGCATATAGAAGCGGGCCAGGGGAAGAAGGGTAATGGCCGCAGCCATGAGGCCCAACACCTTTAGAACCATTCTGGCCTGTACTTTCTTGCTGGCTAGAATGATTCTCACGTGACTTTGAATGTCTGAAATTCTTTGTTCTGTGAGGGTAGCTGACATCCGAACAGTGTTTAAGTTTGCGCCTATGAAAGTAATAGACTGGCAGGGCAATAAGGAGGATTTTTCGTAGTTGATCGAAATTCCCAATTGAGTGCAAAGATTTATTGTGTAATCCCTGGCTTGAAGAAGTTGATGCCTGGTGGTGGCTGAAAGGAGCCAGTCATCTAGATACGGAAACACCTGGAATCCTTGACGTCTCAGGTGAGCCGTGACCACTGCCATACATTTGGTGAACACTCTGGGGGCTGTAGTGAGACCAAAGGGCAGGGCTCTGAATTGGAAGTGTCTGGACCCCAGCCGAAAGTGGAGAAACCTTCTGGAGCGCCTGTGAATTTTTATGTGATAGTACGCATCCTGAAGATCTATTGAGCACATCCAGTTGTCCTTCTCTAGGAAGGGCAGAATTGACTGAAGTGTGACCATTCGGAATCTTGTCTTTCTCACAGACTTCTGCTGAGATCGAATATTGGTCTCCAGTCTCCCGTCTTTTTGGGGACCAAAAAGAACCTTGAGTAGATTCCGGGCTCTGAATGGTCTGTTGTAACTGGCTGAATGGCTCTTTTTTGTAGAAGTTTGAATACTTCTAACTCTGCAATTTCCCTTAGACCGGGTGGTACATCTGGAAGGGATTTTGAGTGAGAAAAGGGACTTTCCTTGAAAGGAATTTTGTAACCCTCGGATATGATCGACTGTACCCATCTGTCTTGAGTGAGGGAACGCCAGGCTTCTGGGTACAGCGACAGTCTTCCCCCGACTGCCTCCAAGGATGGACAGTCGGGCAACATCTCAGGGATGATGAAAGGGCTTGTCAGAGAGAGGCTCTCTGCTTCCCTGGTTCTGTGGACCCCCTCTGCCTCTAGAGCGGCGTCTGTTATTGTTACCCCCTCTGCCTCTAGGGGCAAACTGACCACGTGTATCCGGTGTGACTCCTTGGGATTTGCAGAACCACATTTTGCCACCCTTCTGTCCTTTAGGGTAAGGTCTAGAAGGGGTGGAAAAACGGACCCTATGGCAGAAAGAGTCTTGCCATCCTGCTCACACCTGGTCAATGTTTCCTTCACTTGAGGGCCAAACAAAGCCGACCCATCAAAGGGAGAGTTTGTGAAGGACGCCTTAAAGGGATCTGCAAAATTACAGAGCCGCATCCAGGCTTGGCGTCTAAGAGCCACACCTGTACCTGCGGCCCTACTCGCTCCATCTGCTGCATATGATATCAGTCGCATGGAGGAGTTAGCAATAGAATTAAGGGTTTCTAGCTGCAAAGCAATTTTTTCTTGAGCCCCTGCAGCTGTGGGATCCTGTACTACTTCACCTAGCTCCTTAAGGATGTCCCTTTGGAGTCTGGTGAAGTGACATAAGTAGTTCAGCGAGCGCATAGCAAAGGTCGCTGAAGAAAACATCCGCTTACCATACCTATCCATGGTCCTAGAGTCCTTATTAGGAGGATGGACAGGTACTGAAGGATCTGCAAGTTCCTTCTTAGTGGCAGCCGCCACCACCATGGCATCAGCAGGGACACCTTTAGTAAGGAATTGCTTGTCCGAAGGGGCAGTAATAAATTTAGAAGGCCTCCTAGGAACTGGCTCTACAGAGTCAGGAGCAGCCCACGCCTTTCGAGCAATAACCTGCATAAGGGGGTCGAAAGGCAGAGACACCCAGGAGGTGGAAGGCCGAGATCCAAACGCCTCCAGGTATACAGACTCATCCTCAGAGGGATTATTGGAGGGCCAGTTTCCCCTCTGTTTAAGGAGTTCTAGGATGTCTGAAAATGAGATATCCTCAGAGGGGGATCCCTCCGACTCATCTAAGTCGGTATCTGAAGTGATAGACTCGGGGGAGTCTATGTGTTTCCTCTTACAAGTCCTCTTGCGCGAAGGATCCCCTGACTGATCAGGAGAATCCTCGGAAGAGGGGGTTCTTCCCAGTGGGGAAACCTGAGGCGGAGGATCTCTGGGTCCGGGAGCAAGAGAGATGGCAGAGATATCGACAGGCACCGTAGAGGGAGGAGCTAAGGGAACAGACTGCTGGCTGAGTCCAGTGGCCAGCACACTCTTCATCACCTCGAAGGCTCCGCTCCCAGGGAGGTCCGAGAGAACCCGTTCCGAAGAAACCGGAACTCCAGGGCCCACCAAAAGGGAAGGCTCCGAGGCAGATGTCAGGGCCGAGCTCACCAAGGCCGAGGCTCCAAGGGGAAGAGTGGGGTCAGACAAGGGTCCGATGCCACTCACCCCCTCGGAGGAGACCAGGGAACCCCGACCACCGAATCCCTCTAAGGAAGGTCTCGAAGAGGAGATAAGAGTAGAGGCTGAAGGAGCAGAAGGGGGTGGTATCTGTCCCTCAGCCATAGCAGAAACTATTCCCGAAGACTCCAGCTCCAAACTCTGAGGTAGAGTCGAAGGAGGAACCGCAAGGGGGTGTGGACTAATAGTAGTCTGTTGAGACGGACTATGTAGCATCTGCGCCAGTGCCTGTGATTTTAATAATCTACTGACCACCCTCACTAAATCATGGTCAGAAAGCCTGGATGACCTAGATGATCAGCTCCAATGGCTCCGTTCTGAGAGGAGAGGTGAGGCCGGAACCGAGAGTATCAGTTCCAAGGAAGGGGACCTGGACCTCTTCCTCGAAGGAACCATCGGAGCAGACAAAATCATGGATGCAGTCAGAGCCGAAGACTTTTGTGCAAACCAGGATCGGCTCCAGTCGGAACCGAGGCCGCAGGCTTAGACACAGAAGCCTGGGCCTTGGAAGACTTGGAAGTCTTACTCGGAGCTGACTTAGCCTGAGAGCCCTCCGGTTTAAGTAGGCCCCTTAAGATCAATTTGTTTCTCCATTCCTGCAGGACTCTCTGGCTAAAGGAATGACAAAATTGCACAGGAGTCCTGCAGGTGGAGAGGTCCCAGGCAGTATAAGCAAGAAGTGTGACCGTCTGTCAGAGACATCTTCTGACAGCACGAGTCACACTTCTTAAAGCCTGAGACCCTTTCTTTGGACATAGTTGCAAAAAACACACCCAACACAGCCCAAGAACCAGTTATCCCAAAAAAATTAAGATAACTAACCTCTCACACACACACACACACACACACACACACACACACACACACACACACACACACACCCTAACAAGGGGGGGGAAGAAGGCCTGACTAAAAAAGTTAAGGAGCGAGGGAAATTCTAGTCAGAAAGGGACTTTATCTAAACTAAAAACGCTAAATATAAAGTTTAAAGGTAAAAAAGGGGCAAAAATAGTATAATTTTAAACACTTACCAGGAGCTGGCAAAAGGAGGACCTCATCAGCGAAGTGGCAAACGAGATCTGGGTACTTACCGCCTTGCATCATGGGATATGGGGCTGCCTCGAGCTGGTAAAAGTGACTCTCGAGCTTAGCAAAGTGCCGAGTCGGAGCCGAGGATCGGCTCAGAACCCATCAAGCAAGAATGAAGGCGAGATTGACAACTTAACATAGAGCCATTTTAAATTTGATGTACAGGCCTCTCCAGAAGGTGAGGCTATAGCAGTGGGAACCAAACCTGCAAAGACCAAAAAGAAGTTGAGAAGAATTTGGTTTTATACATGTTTGTCTTCTCCAGAAACCTGAGAATTGTAAATGGGGGAAATGCATAAAGGAGACAAGGGAGTAACTTCTGGATGAGAACATCCTTAGGTTACCCTCCCAGGCGCAGAAGGGACAAGTAGTTGCTACATTTGATACTGGCTTGGAAAGCAAAGATGTCACATTGAGACTATCCCCAGCAATGGAACAGGTTCCAGGATACAGCTGAACTGACAGACCACTCATGGGCATCAGCAAACAGTAGCTGATCCTGTCCAGTAACAAGTTTAGCTTCTCCAGGAATGGGACTAGCACTGAGACGGTGATTAGTTGCAAGGGCCTATTTCTCAAACAAACATGGTCTGGCATAAAAGAGAAGAATGAGTTCCCCCACTTGTTGAGATACCATACCACTGATATGTTGCCAGTGTAGATGGCAATAACACCCTGAGGAGGGGAGTCTTGAAAAATTTGCAAGGTATGAAAGACAGTCTCATTTCCAGAACACTGACATGCAATGAGGTCTGTGACCATGTTTCTTGGACTATCTTTTCTAAAAAATGCCCCATCATCCTACAGCATACACATAGATGGTGACTGTCTCAGGTTTGTCGCTCTGGCAGGGTCGCCCCAGAGACGGGATGAATTAGGACTTCACCACATGACCTGATCCTTGTATTTCCAAGAATTTTGATTGAAAAATCCAAGGGAATTAGCAACTTGTTCTGCTGAAACCTCTGTACCAGTTCAAAACGTTCATATGACAGCAGGCATTGGGTACCATGCAAATGGATACCAGCTGTGATCCAAAGCTCCAGAGACAAACTGCTACAAAACAAACTGGTTTTGCATACTCTAAAGCATTACTGACTACTTTGTCAACTCTGTCTGGGTGAAAAATGCTTAATAAGCCAGAGTGACTATCTTGCAGCCAGTGAATGCAGTGGAATGAGCGGCCATTAACTGGGACTTTGCACATTCATAGTTATCCATAAGAACTGGAACAGAAAGAGAATGTGCTCTTTGGGGCTATAAATTACCCACTGTTGGGTCACGATAGGCAAAACAAAAAGGTAGGAAAAACCCTGGTCCCCTCTATCCTTGAATTTGCTACAACTGCCATCTACTTGGTGAACCTGGGGGCTGAGGTGGTGCCAAATGGAACAGTCCAAAATTAAAAATATATGGAAGCATAGAAACCTCCTTGACCCCTTTGCTATCCTGATATGCAAGTAGGCCTAAGAAATCCAAAGAGTACATCCAGTAACCTTTTTTCAAGATAATGACAAAACTCACTTCATATCCATTCCCCAACTATTTTGTTCCGCAGAAAAAAAAGAAGTTATGTACTCACCACAACGTTCCATCCGAGTAGTTCTACTCCATTTGTCTTCAACCTGTGGGTACCAGATCTGTATCAGATCCGAGCCGGCAAATTCACTAGCATCTGCTCAGAGCTTCAAGCTCCTCCCCTTACCAATAATACACCTCCACTACCTTCCAACCCCCAGATCAAGTTTGCTGACCTTTATACAGAGAACCCGACCTGAAGAATATTTTATGACCTAAAACTGCAGTCAACAGGTTGTTCATATAATAAGGTCAGGGGGAAGGAGGGAGGGACTGTTGAAGACAAATGAAGTAGAACTACTCAGATGGAACATTATGGTGAGTACATAACTTCTTTACCTGAAGTAGTTTACTTTATTTGGTCTTCAACCTGTGGGACAGAGTCCCCAGCTACTAAACTCCTGGGTGGCCCTCATGGAAGGATATTATGGAGCACTGCAGAACCAAAGGATGCTCTCCTTCTAGAAGTCAAATCCAATTTGTAGTGAGAAATAAAAGTAGGAGATGAGGACCAAGTAGCTGCATAATAAATATCATCCAATGAAACTCTAGACCAAAAGGCCACAGAAGTAGCCATTTACCTAGTGGAGTGAGCTTTCACCTGACCCAGAGGAGACAAATCTTTATTATAGACCTAAAGGATGCACAAGGAAATCCACCTAGCAACAGTGACCTTGAAGGTAGGTTTACCCCAAAAAGGGTTTAGAGAAGGACAAACAATTGATCAGATTTACGAAAGGTTTTAGTCTTGTGTAAATAAAATCGTAATTGTCTATGAACATCCAACAAGTGGAGTCTGTATTCCATTTTATTAGCAAAATTTGGGAAGAAAGCAGGTAAGTTAATGGTCTGATTGCTGTTAACATGTGATGCAACCTTGGGAAGAAAGGATGAATTGGGTTGGATTGAAACCCTCTCTATGGGAAATCATATAGGGAACTTTAATGGACAACGCTTGCAGTTCTGAAACCCTTTTAGAAGAGGTGATCGCTACCAGGAATGCGGTTTTCCAAGACAAAAACTTAAGATCTGTAGTTGCAGCAGGTTCAAATGGCAGAGCGACCAAAACTTGAAGAACCACAGTAAGGTCCCATGGAGGAACAGGATCCTTGACCGGGGGGGGTGTAACAGGAAAGTACCTTTAATGAAGGCTTTACACAGTTTGGAAGAGGCCAGAGAGGCAGAATTCTCACCCATGTGAAAGTGAGAAATGTCAGCTAATGGAACTTTGATAGAAGAGCTTGCTCCTTGTTGCAAAATATTGGCTAGGAAGTAGAGAATGCCAGAAATAGGAGCCATGAAAGGATCTATCTAAACTCCTCAAAGAAGCCCAAAAGGAAAAACATTTCCATTTGCTGCAGTAAATCTTCCTGGTGAAGACTTATGAGCTGCCACCAGAATAGACCTGACTGAAGAGAACAATCCAGGAGTCCTAGCAATCATGGGAACTGGAGCAGCCAAGCCGTGAGCTTCAAACTGTCCAGGTTCAGATAAGGAACGCCCGATGAGTGTGAAATAAGATCCTGAATGGGATCCAAGATCCAAGGCGGAGCCAGAAGATGGGACCAAAGGAAGGGAAACCATACCTGGCGAGGCCAAAATGGGGCAATGAGGATCACTTTGCTCCCCAGTCAACAAGCCATCTGTAGAAACTTCAGAATAAGAGGTACTGGAGGGTAAGCATACAGAAGACCAGGAGGCCAAGCATAGACTAGAGCATCTCTGGGGGACTCCCCGGACTGGGGGGTTCAGAGCAAAAAACTCACTGCACTTCGCATTGGAAGGAGATGCGATGAGATCACAGCAAGGCTGACCCCCCCCCCAGAAAGATTCAGAGACCACTCATGAGGCATCAGAATAGTCCGACAATCTGTCTGCTAGAATGTTGGACCATCCCGGAATGTGCGTTGCTATGAGAAATTGACAGGTAGAGATCGCCCATTCCCACACTCTCATGGCCTCACGACAAAGGGGGTAAGATCTGGTCCCTCCCTGTTAGTTGACGTACCAGACCACCGACATGTTGTCTGATTGAATTGCAATGATTCCCAGAGGAAGAAAGGCATGAAGGGCCTTGCAATGCCAAAAGGACTATCCTCATCTCTAGAACGTTTACATGCAAACAGGTCTCGACAGGGGACCACAGCCCTTGGACTATCCTTCCCAAACTATGCCCCCCCACCCAAGTTGGGAGGCATCCATGGTCACTGGGGCTTGGACAGGGGCCGGAACAAAAGGTTGTACCTCCAAGATTTCGAGAGAGTACATCCACCACAGAAGGGACAACCTGCAGACTCGACGGAGGTGTACTGGATAGGATAATGGAAGATCCAGCAGGGACCATTGTACCGCTAGTGTCCACTGTAATACTTGCATGTGTAACCAGGCGCACAGAAGAAGCATTATGGTCGCTGCCATTGAACCTAAGGCCCTCTGCACTGATTCTGCCGTGGGAAGAGGAGAACGGTAGATCAGGGAGACATGCGTCCTCAGGTTTCGTACTCTCTCCGTGGTTCATAGGTTGGTACTAGGCTATCAGCCCTAGGGCCTATACAAGCCTAGCCATAACAATTCCCTGGCTATTTCTTCCCATACTATTTACTTCCCTGGACCCCTGTCTACCAGGGCGAAGATTTTGTACTGTAGTGTGTCTATACTTGCCCCAATGTAGTCCATCACCTGGACAGGATTTAGAAGGGATTTGGATGTGCTGATTGTAATCCCCAATTGAAGAGCAAGCTTTAATAAATAATCCCTGGTTTGAGAAAGTAGATGCCTGGTGGGAGCAGTGAGGAGCCAATCGTCCAGTTACGGGGAGACTTGAATCCCCTAAAGCCTCAGGTGAGCCGCTACTACAGCCATCACTTTGGTAAACACCCTGGGGGCTGTGGCGATACCAAAGGGTAGGGGCTCAAAACTGGTAATGATGGACTCCTAGCCGGAAGCGGAGGTACCTCCTGGAGCTTTTGTGCATCTTTATGAGATAGTGGGCATCCTGGAGGTCTAACAAGCACAACCAGTTGCTCTCTTGTAGGTACAGCATGATGGACTGTAAACTGACCATCCAGAATTTTTCTTTGGCAACTGACAGGTTCAGGGTAGATAGGCCCAGTCCCCCATTTTCTTTGGCACCAAAAAGAACCTGGAGTAGATGCCCGATCTGGATTGATCTGGGAGGACAGGTTGGATGGCTCGTTTTTCTAGCAGCTTGGGGATTTCCAGTGCTGCTGCCTCCCTCTGCGTGGGTGGCACATCCGGGAGGTGTTTGGGAGGAACCACATAGGGGATAGAGTATCCTCTGGATATGATCTGAAGCACCCAATGGTCTGATGTTATCGACTCCCATGCCACCAGGTGCAATGACAATCAACCCCCAACTGCCTCCAGAGTACAGCCATCGGGCAATCCCTCAGGGTTGCTGTCCAGGCCTGTCGGAGAAAGGTTCAAGACCCAAATTTCCTCAGACCCCCTCTGCCTCTGGGCCAGCGTCTATCCTGTCGTCCTCTGCCTCTGGGGGAAGAACAGCCCAGAGTGTTCCAGAAATACTGTGACTTCTGAAACCACATCTTCTTTTGCCCTCTCAGATTCCGGGAAAAGGATCTTTGAGGGTTCGAGAAGCGGATTCCAACGGCAGACAGTGTCTTCCTGTCTTTCTCACTTCACTTCGAACCAAAGTCTCTTTGACGGCCTTATGAAAAAAAGAAGAGTAGAGCCGTCATAAGGGGCATGGGCAAAATATGCCTTGAAATGTTCTGAAAACTGACCGTCTGAGCCAGGTATTGTGCCTCATGGACAAGTCAGACCCAGCCCCCCTAGCCGCTCCTTCAGTAGCATGTGAGAGGAGTTGCATGGACGTATTGCAGACTGCTTTAAAGTGGCCATCCTCATGGATTCTTACCTGTGGGACAGCGTCCACAGCACCTAAATCCTGGGAGGCTCAGTGGAATATACTCTTGAGCACTGTGGAACCAAAGGAAGACCTGCCTCTAGATACCACATCTAACTTGTAACATGTATCCTCCTGCAACATGGACTTAGTGGGAGACTCAGCCAGTTCCTTGACCAGGTCACGCTGTAGTCTTGGGATGTGGGCCAGCAGTTTAGCGCCCTGATGGAAAAGGTCCCCGACGCATAAACCCGCTTCCCTATGTGGTCCATCATCCGAGACTCTCAGTCAGGGGAATGAACCAAGGAACTCTTTGGCTAGTTCCTTTTTTGTGGTTGCTGCCATCACCATAGCATCTACAGGGGAGCCCTTGTTCCACGCTGACCTGATGGTGGACTCAAGATCTTGTCTGGGAGTTTAGGGATTGATTCCACGGTGTCCAACTCCTTCCAGGCCCGTGAGGTGACCAGGTCCACCAGGGGATCTGCAGGTGGGGGGGGGGACACCCGGGAAGTAGATAGGTCAGAGCCAAAAGCTGCCAGGAACACAGATTCGTTAGAAGGTTTGGGGGCAGACCAACCTCCCCACTCGCATAGGATTTCCATGATGTCTCCAAAGGGGACATCCTTGGGAGGTGACCTGGGGGGAACTTCCCCATCATCCAAATCCATGTCCTCGGTGAGGGACTCTGGGAGAATCCAAGTGCCTACTCTTACACGTATGCTTGCGATGTAGATCTTCAGTGGGGCTCTCCAGGGGAAACTCGCACACCACTTGTTCCTCAGGGGGAACTTCCTGGTGCTCTGAGCACAGGCTGTCCCTCTGGTAAAAAGACTGGATTCATAGACAGAGCTGTGGGAGTTTGGGCAGAATCAGAGGAAATAGTCAAGGGTCTCGATCCAGTGGAGAGAACCCTTTCTACCACATCGAACACAGAGGGAGAACGAGCCTCCTGGGGTACTATTAAGGAAACCACTCTCCCTGGATCCGACACGAGAATACCCACAGGTTGAAGACCAAACTACTTCAGATCTTTAGATAACATCTTGTTTTTTTCCAGGGATGGTTATGTACTCACCATAACGTTCACTGTATGTAGTCCATCTCACCTCACATTCTTACCAGTGGGTTCGGAGCCGAATGTCGGCTCCAACTCAACCATACATTATCTCAAAGTCTTTCAATTGGCTGGGCTAAGATGGTATCCCATGCTGCACTGCTCTCTATCCCCAGATCTAGTTTGCTGCGAGCACCAGCACTCACTCTCCATGCATAACACCTAAGGAAGGAAGAACAAACCAAGAATGAAGGGAATTCTGAAACCAGGCCTAATCTCTAGATCCTCCAGGACGGGGGAAGGTGGGGGGTAAGTAAGAATGTGAGGCAAGATGGACTACATACATCGAACATTATGGTGAGTACATAACTTCTTGATGTTATGTAGTCCAACTTCGCCTACATTCTTACCTGGGGGACAGCGTCCACAGCACCTAAATCCTGGGAGGCTCAGTGGAATATACTCTTGAGCACTGTGGAACCAAAGGAAGACCTGCCTCTAGATACCACATCTAACTTGTAATGAGTAACAAAGGTGTGAGGAGATGCCCAAGTAGCCACAGCACAAATATCATCCATAGACAATCTGGCCTGAAAAGCTGCAGACGTAGATACAGACCGGGTAGAGTGAGCCTTCACTCGGAACGGTAAATCGCTTCCCCCTGAAGTATAAATGAAAGAAATACAACTAGAAATCCACCTAGACAACATGACTTTGGAAAACAGGAGACCCAATTCCGTTTTCCGAAAATGAAACCAACAACTGATCAGATTTTCTGAGGTCCTTCGTTCTGTGCAAATAAAATTGTAATTGTCTGTGCACATCCAACTGATGAAATTTGAATTCTGCCTTGTTCGAGAACGGAGGAAAAAACACTGGTAATTCAATGGATTGGTTAAGGTTACTGACGCTACTTTGGGAAGAAAGAAAGGATTCGGTCTGAGCGAAACCCTGTCCTTATGAAAAATCAAATAAAGGTGGTTTAATTGATAAGGTTTGAAGCTCCGAAACACGTCTGGCTGACGTGATGGCTACCAAAAAGACAGTCTTCCAAGTTAAGAATTTTAAATCACAAGTGGCTGCAGGCTCAAAGGGGGGGTGAAGTAAGACCCTGTAGAACAAAGTTTACAGCCCAAGGCATAACAGGTTGAGAAAGGATGACGAAGCAACATAGTGCCTTTCAGGAAAGTCTTACAAAGTCTATGTGCCATTAGACTAGGTTAGTCTGAGACATGAAAAGTAGAAATCGCTGCCAACTGGATTTTAATGGTTGCGGCAGCTGATCCCTGGTTGAAAAGCATAGAGAGGAACTTTAATACTGATGAGATTGGAGCTGTGTAAGGGTCAATCTGTTTGGCATGCACCCAGATGGAAAATCACTTCCATTTGCTGTAATAAATCTTCCTGGTCGAAGGCTTATGAGAGGAAGATAGAATATGAACCACATCCGGTGAAAAATGGTGAAGCCTAACTAATGATGGAAGTGGAGTAGCCAAGCTGTCAACCGGAGGGTCCGAAGAGAGGGATGGAGCTGCCCTGACATACGAGTCATAAGTCTGGTTGTGGGTCCAGAATCCAAGGAGCATCCATGAGATAGGGATGGAGAAAGGGAGCCAAATTTGACGAGGCCAGTGTGGAGCAATCAGAATCATTTTGTTTCCCCAAAGATCGCGCTTTCTGAATAAACTTTGACAGCAAAGGAACCGGAGGGAAGGCATATAGTAAACCGGATGGCCAATCATGGACTAGAGCGTCCCTGGGCGACTCCCCATGAGGGGGGATAAGGGTGAAGTAGCTGCTGCATTTGGCATTGAGGGGGCTGGCAAAAAGGTCGCAGTAAGGCTGACCCCAACTGTGGAAAATCTGCTCCGCAACTTGACAGTTCAGGGACCACTCGTGAGGCATCAGAATAGCTCTGCTTAGCCTATCTGCGATCACATTGGACTTCCCCGGAATGTACGTTGCTACCAGAAAACATTGGGAAGACACTACCCACTGCCACACTCGCATGGCCTCTCTGCAAAGGGGATACACAATTAGGTTCCTCCCAGTTTGTTCAGATACCATACCACCGACATATTGTCTGAGTGGATTGCAATAGTCCCGAGAGGAAGAAAGCTCTGAAGTGCTTGCAATGCTAGTAGCACTGCTCTCATCTCCAGGACATTGATATGTAGATGCACCCCATGCTCTTGCCACATGCCTTGGACTGTTCTGCCTAGATAATGCCCCCCCCCCCCAATCTGGGAGGCATCAGTGGTCACCATGGCAACCGGAGGCAACGCAACAAAGGGTTTTCCTGCATTGAGGTTGTCAGTGTGAAGCCACCAACTGAGATCCTGTCTGCACCTGTCTATGAGCAGAATAGGGTGAGAAAGTGGAAGACGTTGAAGAGACCACTGGGCAAAGAGTAGCCACTGAAGGAGCCTCATATATAACCTTGCCAGGGGAACTAACAATCGTAGCAGCCAGCATCCCCAACAAGTGACACGCTGCGAGGGCAACAAGGCAGATTTTTCCCAGTTCAAGGTGATGCCCAACTGTTGACATAGGTTGATAGTGGCATCTCTGGTCTGAAGTAGCAGATGCCTGGTGGTGGCAGTAAGGAGCCAGTCATCCAGGTATGGAAACACTTGGAATCCCCGACGTCTCAAGTGAGTAGTCACCACTGCCATGCATTTGGTAAACACCCTGGGGGCTGTGGTGAGACCAAAGGGCAGGGCTCGAAACTGAAAGTGACTGGCTCCCAGCCGAAAGTATAGGTGACTTCTGGATGCCCCGTCCATCTTTATGTGGTAGTAAGCATCCTTGAGGTCGATGGAGCACATCCACACTTCTTTTCCCAACAATGGTGGAATAGATTGTAACGCGACTATTTGGAACTTGGACTTTTTTACATGGGTGTTCAATTGGCAGAGATCCAAAATGGGTCTCAAGTCCCCTGTCCTTTTCGGCACCAAAAAGAATCTGGAGTAAGTCCCTAATCCGATCTGGTCTGAGGGGACATGTTGGATGGCTCCTTTTTCTAGCAGCTTTGAAACCTCTGAAGCTGCAGAACCCCTTTGACTGGGTGGAATATCCGGGATTTTCTTGATTGGAGGGGGAGTTGACGAGAAGGGAATGATATATCCTCCAGAAATTATTCGTAGAACCCATTGGTCCTGGGTGATACCTTGTCAGGCCTCTAGGTATAGTAAGGTGTGACCCATCAGGAGCTGTGGTAGGGAGAACCACGAAAGGAATCACAGTCTCCCAAGTTATGAGGACCTCCTCTGCCCCTAGGGCGGCATCTACCTGAATAACCACCCCTCCCCTGCCTCTGGAGGGGACTCACCTTGTGCATTGGGGGAAAAACCTCTGATTTCTTGAACCACATTTTCCCACCCTTCTGGGCCTTGTGATAAGGCCTAGAGGGAAGGGAAAAACGGACTCCTACGCAGACGGAGTTTTTCCCTCTTGCTCGCACCTAGTGAGAGAGAGAGTCTTTCACCTTGGTTCCAAACAAAGAGGAACCATCAAACGGGGCATTGGTGATTGTAGACTTGAAGGCCTCCGAAATTACAAAGGTGCATCCAGGCACATCTAAGAGCGACTCCTGAACTTGCTGCCCTACTCGCTCCCTCAGCTGCGTAAGAGATCAGACTAATGGAGGAGTTCACAATAGAATTGAGGGTAGACATCTGAGCATTGACTTTGAGCCTCCGCCTCAGAAACGTTACCCCTTAGAGGATCTCCAAGCTCCTTTAGGAGATCTCTCTGGAGCTGTGTAAAGTGTGATAAGTAATTCAGTGACCGCAAAGTAAAGGCCGTTGAAGAAAACATATGCTTCCTGTACTGGTCCATGGTTCTAGACTCCTTGTTAGGGGGATGGATGGTGGAAGAAGTCTCAGCCAATTCCTTCTTGGTGGCCGCTGCCACCACCATGGCATCCACAGGGACTCCCTTGGATAGAAATTTCTTATCAGAAGGGGCAGACAAAAATTTATTGGGTCTCCTGGGGACTGGATCCACAGAGTCAGGGGTTTCCCCACACCCTTCGATAAACCGGATCCAGAAGCTTGAAGGGTGGGGAAACAGAAGAGGCGGAGGGCTGAGCATCAAAGGCCTTCAGGAACAGACTCCTCTTCGGAGGGGGCTTTGGATGGCCAGTCACCTCTTTGCTTCAAAATCTCTAGGATGTCAGAGAAAGAAACCTCCTCAGAGGATTTTCTTAGGAGACCCCTCAGATTCCTCGAGGTCAGTGTCTAACGTGAGAGACTCATCTTGGGAATCTATGTGCTTCCTCTTGCACGTTCTCTTTCTGGGTGGCTCCTCAGGCAAAAACTATGAGGGACCCTCAGAAATAGGAGGACCAGTTGTGGGGGTACCCTGAGGCCTTGGGGCTCCGCTGTCAAGAGTTACAGGGCAATCAGAGACCAGCACCGGTGCTGTAGGGGACAGAGTGACCGAACCGTATGAAGCCACTGACGACCTGGCCAGCACGCACCGCATGGCCTCGAAAGCTGGTCCCCCCGGTCCGAAGATCGACCGGCCATGGAAGACCTCGGATCAGAAGGGACCAGGTCCGAAGCAGAGACAGGAGTCAGGCTTCCCCGTGTTGAAACACGGAGAGGGAGACTAGGAGCTGAGAGGTGTCCCGAAGCTTCCCCCTCGGGTCCGACCGAGGAATCCAGAGTCCTGAACCTCATGGATGGCGCCGGAGTGGATGTCGGAACTGACCTAGGGACATCAAACGGAGCAGAGCACTCCGGCTCCAAAAGCTGAGATGGGCTCGGAGGAAGTATTGACGCAGGTAGAGGGACCTGCTCCGGAGCCGACTGGGTCAGAGCCGAAAACAATTTAGCCAGTACCGATGACTGGAGAAGTCTCTGCACCACTATTGACATCCACATCCGACAAGGTCCTGGAGGAATTAGAGGATAGGGAAGGAGATAGAGACCACCTCTCTGAATGAGAACTGCAATGAGGAGATACCGGCCTAATGCTAGGTGACAGGCTCCGAACAGGCTCCATAGAAACGGACACTTCCTGTAGCCCCAAGGACAATGGAGCAGGAGGAGGTCATCGAAGATTTAGCCATTTTCTCCGGAGGCTCCGAGGATACTGATGGAGCCGGGGATCACTTTTTAGCCTTAGAAGATTTAGCTTTAGATGGAGAACACTTAAAGCTGGAAGCCCTCTCCAAACCCTCCTCGGAGGGTTTCAGAAGTCCTTTCAAAATCAGTTTGTTCTTCCTTTCCTGAAGAACACGTGGGCTAAAAGCTTGACAAAAAGTACATGATTCCTGGAGGTGAATCGCTCCGAGACAGTGCACAGAGTGTCCATCAGTGATGGAAATCTTATAACTGCACTTCGTGCACTTCTTAAAGCCCAAGGGCTTATGCTCCTTAGTATATTTAGACATAGTCAGTACAAAAACTGACTCACTAACCCAACAACCAGACCAAAGGTCAATCAGCCACAAGCGCGGGAGCAGAACAAACAGACATTACACACCACAAAGACCTCTAACTTAAATGGTCCTAGAACACAAGGTAAAGAGGGAGGACTAGTTCCTCTAAATTAAACGGTCTTAGCTCAAGGGTAGGTAAGTTGGCACACAAAGGTAAGCGAGGGGACAGACTAGGTCCTCTAACTGTAATCGGCCTAGCCCCGTTGGAAACAGCTAGTGGGATACCACAATAAACACGCTAAGACAAGAAAAAAAAATAATTAATATTAATATTACACAGTACAATTGGACACCCTTTGTTAAAGGCCTTAAAGTAGCTGGCAAGGGGTTCTGGTGGCAATGATAACCACCTTATAGTCTGGGCAGAAAGGGGCATAGCTAGTAAACCTGTTCCAGCCCTTCACAGGTGTGTGCGTGTGTGTGTGTGTGTGTGTGTGTGTGTCAGCTACTTGGGCAGGGACACGAAGCAATGGTTGGACAGAGAGGGTGCTGGAGGTCTTGGCTTGGGCAGGGACACGAAGCAATGGTTGGACAGAGAGGGTGCTGGAGGTCTTGGCTTGGACACTTCTCTGGGATCTCAACTCTATATCTGTACCAGTGGGGAGTCTCCTTAAGGATCTGGAGAAAGAGGGAGAAACCAGCCCCAAACTGACCATTCCCGGTGTGCTCTTAAGGGAAATTGTGCTTGATGCAGAGAGCTGCACCTGGAGATACTGTGCGCACACCTGTTGTCCTCCCACTGAACATCCCCCACTGGTGCTAGTGGTGAGGATTGAGGCTCATTGACTACTGGCCCACAGGTGGAGGGACATTACAGACATTTCCATAGCTTTCTTTAAAGAGCTCGAGAGCCTTTTTGAGAGGAACATTTCTTTTACTTCCTCCGATTACAGACCCAATTCCCCCATGGAATATTACCATCACTGCGAGCTATGGCACAACCCCCCCCCATTGAACCTGCAGCCACTGTGGACATTAAATACCTCACTTGGAAAACAATTTTCCTAGTAGCGGCCATTTCAGCCAAATGGATTTCAGAATTACGGGCACGGTCATGTAAATCTCCCTATTTGATTTTTCATAAGGACAGGGTTTCTCAGAATTAATGCATCTTTCCTTCCAAAGGCGGCATCCAGACTTTAATCAGTCTATACATTTACCAGTACTTTTCCCCAGATTCTCAAAGGGGAATACACCCTGCACATGCTTGATGTTCATTGTGAACCCAGGTTCCCTCTTCATCGGACAAAACAGTTCAGGAGATCTGATCAATTATTTATTGCTTTCAAAAAATAAAAACTGGTAGAGCTGTCGTCAAAGTTACTCTCACAATGGTTGTCAGACTGTATTTTCTTTGTTTGGAATAAGAGTTTGTCTTTACAATCCAAACCAAAAGCTCATTCAATGAGGGCAATAGCCATATCAACGTCCCTCTCAAGACGACTTCCCATCAATGACATTTGTGCAGCAGCAACTTGGTCCACAGTCCATAACTTTGTCTCTCACTATAAACTGGATGTACAATCCAAATCTTGCATTTCTTTTGGTTCCACCATCATCAAGAATGTCCTTCCTTGATGCCACCGAGAAAGGCAGCTTGGTAATCTGTCCATATGTTGAACTGGACAAAAACAGACAATGCTGGACAGAAAAGTTATGTACTTGCACTAGATCCAGGTTGTCTGATTTTTGTTTGGTTAACTTTCCCTCCCTTCTGCTCCTATACCAAATTGAGATATAGGTCTTAGAGATGACTAGGTGACCGCTACTCTACACTTAGTCTATGAACAATCTCATCTGACTGTTTCCCTGTACCCTTCTCTGTTCTTGATTTCTGTCTAATATATGGTCATAATTAAGTCTCATTTTTACTATAAGGGGTAAACTTGATCTGAGGTACTAGGGTGGAGTTTATGGAATTATGGGTAGTGGAGAAGTCAGAGCCCTGAAACTGTGTAAGCTTCAAAATTGGTGCAGAGGTTGGATTCTATTGGATTGAACCCATACATTGAACCAGATGAAAATCAGACAATATGGATCTGCCATTATAGTAAAGTACATAACTCTTGTATATGCAGTTTCTGAGTTGGAGAGTTTGGGAGGGGGAGATAGAGTGCAAAACTGACCTACCTTCATACATTCGAAATTTAGTTTCCATTTATCTTTGAGAGGAATTTTCTTGGCTGTCAATGAAGCTTTTTTTAAATTTACTGATAAAGCCTGTATCTTCATTTCAAAGATGATAGAGAGATTCTTGTGGAGACATGCAAAGTTATAAGGGAAACTCACATCAGCAGGGAGAGACAAAAGGAACATTACGTTCTTAGGCAAACACAGTAGATAGCATTATCACCTCTAAGCAAAAGGTTCTCTGGTTTGATTCTTGGCTGGGTTGCCTTCTTTGTGTAGTCTGCATTTCTTTCCTGTGTTGGTTTGGGTTTCCTCCAAGTGCTCTTTTCTCCTACCACATTCCAAAGACATGCAGTAGGTGGACTGGATACTCTAAATTGGCTACAAGTGCAAGTGTGCTTGTGAGTATATGGTACAAAATAACAGCTGCAGCAAGGCTAGCCACCCGCTGGTGTGAACCAGGCTCTAGATGATTGTCACTGTTCAAGTGACACCCAGATTCCATGTGCAAAAACAGGAAAAGGGTTTGTGGATGATGGATGGATTATTTAAATGAAGGGAAGACATTTCTTTTTTTTGAAATGTCATTGTATAATAGCAATACATCACACTTGAGTGTTTGCCACGTAGGCTTACCAACAACTGGCTTTCTTTGGTCAGTGGGATTTCACCCTAATGACCAAACCACAACAGCTATGGGTAACTGACTTATTCTTTAAATATCAAATAGAGTATTACATTAAAGTCATAAAAAATCCAATAAGCAACTTAATATCACTTAATTCATTAAACTAAGTACCAATAATAAACCAGTGCTATTCAACATAAACAGTTTTTTGCATATCCAAGGACAACTCATGCAACCGTTAATGCAATACCAGCCACTCTATTCTAAAACTGGAATATGAAATCACATGATGAGATACTGGAAGTCTGATATTTACAAAAAAAAAAAAAAAAAAAAGGTCTAGCAGTTTACTGCAGAGGGTATAGACTGTGAGCTACAAAAATGGTTATAGCTTGCATCCCCTTAGTTGATCTTCTGAATTTCCATTTATCTACCTTGTGACTATGACCGTCACTTAGCCAGAGTGCTTTTCCTCATCATCTCTGAAAAGAGGCACCTGTACCTAAAAAGTGTTTACACTATTACTCGCATAAAATACGCAACTACAGGAAGCAATTTAGGCACCCGAACAAAACTGAAGCTTTACTACAAGGCAGTGGCCATTAACTCACGATGACAGTACTGACATGCAGCAAGCAGGCAAACCTGCCTCAATAGCAGACCACATTCAAAGTGTTTAGCGGCCATACGCCTTACAACCATTGAAAGAAGGATAGAATATGACAGTGATAGACTACGAGTTCCATACTTCAAAAATGTAGGACCAATACCATACCAACAGTGATGGATCATAAACTTTCTCCTCCTAAGAGTGATGGATAACTAGCTTCATTTCCCACAAAGCCAGGTCAAGGTTAGAAGACTCTGACGCAGTTGGTACAAAGTCCCAAATCAAGGACCATATCATGAAGACAAATTTGTTTTATAAACTTACTGAAACCATACTCCAAGAACTGTGAAGTTAAGAGAAATGCTAACCTAAGCAGAGTCCCTCTCCATGACTGAATCTGTCAGAACAGAAACTGCGGCAGAGAAAAGTTAATATGCGAGTCAACCAACATGGTCCAGGCAAAATAGACTGCTAACAAACACCAAGAAGATAAACTAGTTTATTAAGAAAGATTAGCACTTTCATGGGGTTACCGCTTCTTCAGACCAAATACAAAATTAGAAGTTATGTACCTACCATAACGTTCCATGTTAGTTGTCTTCTTCTCGCCTTCTTTCTTGCTGGATGGGTTCGGAGCCAAACCTCGGCTCCGACTTGGCCAATACTAAAGCTCGAGAGCTAGCTCCACCGGCTCGAGGCTCCCCTATATCCCACAATGCTAGGCGGTAACTACTCAGATCTCGTTTGATAGCTAGACCAAGCAACAAAAGGCATCTCCAAAACTTGGAGAAAATAATCCACCTCTAAACCTGAAGGTAAGGTATCCTAAACCTAACAAAGGGAAATAGAGGTGGACAAGCTGTGGGAAAAACAAAGATGAGAAGATCACCAGAAAAACAATCCTCTAGGTCTGTCCAGGCTTGGGGGAAGGAGGGTGGGATGCAAGAAAGAAGGCGAGAAGAAGACAACTAACATGGAACGTTAAGGTAGGTACATAACTTCTAAATGTTAAGTTGTCTATCTCACCTTCATTCTTGCTGGATGGGACCGCGTCCCTAGCACCTTGTCCCGGGTGGCCTATCGGAACAGACTCTAGTACAGTGGAACCAAAGTTGGCTCGGCCTCTAGAGGCTAAGTCCAACTTATAATGGGAAATGAAGGTATGGGGGAGAGGCCCAAGTAGCTGCAGAACAAATAGAATCAATAGGCAGTCTGTCTTGAAAGGCTATAGATGTGGCTAAAGCTCTAGTTGAATGAGCTCTGGGTTTGGATGGCAACTGTTGATGTCTGATCTCAAACAAAGGTAATCAATGAAGTAAGCCATCTAGAGAGAGACACTTTAGTAACTGGAAGGCCCATTCTACCTTCCGCATAGGAAATAAACAGTTGATCGGACTTCCTGAACTGTTTGGTCCTGTCTAAATAGTACCCAAGTTGACGATGAACGTCCAAGCAGTGTAATTTTTGCTCTGATCTGTTTGAAAAGTTAGGGAAGAACACTGGAAGATCAATGGTTTGATTCAAATTTGCTGGTGAAGCTACCTTAGGCAAAAAGGAAAGATTAGTACGTAAGGATACCCTATCCTTATGAAACAATAAATAAGGGGGTCGACTGCACAGAGCATGGAGTTCAGAAACCCTTCTAGCTGAAGTAATAGCTACCAGAAAAAGTGTTTTCCAAGATGGTAACTTCATTGAGCATGAAGCCGCAGGTTCAAAGGGGGGGGGGATTAAAGACGCTAGAACCAAGTACAGATCCCATTGAGGAGGAGGATCCTTGATAGGTGGTTTGAGGAGAAAAACTCCCTTTAGAAAGGCTTTATAGAGCTTGTGAGCCATAATGGAAGACTCTGAGACACCTACATGAAAGTTAGATATAGCCGCCAATTGAACTCTGATGGTAGACGGAGACGAACCTGAGTGGAAAAGTTCGGCTAGAAAATCCAGGATAGATTGAATGGAAGCAGTGAAAGGATCTATATCCTTTGACTCTGCCCAACAGGAAAAATAAGAAGTTCCAAGCCCCATATTATAGTCTTCCGAGTGGAAGACATGAAACTATCAAAATATCTGAACTGGTGCAGGATATTAAAGGAAGCGGCTGAGATGGACTGGGTAACCACGCTGTGAGTTTGAGAGGGAAGGGGTAGATTGCAACTGACTCATTGACAGTCTAAAGACCTGGAACTGGGTCAGATGCGATTTGCTACAACACATAGCAGTGAAAACTAGGAACTAAACTGTGAGGCCAGTAAGGCAATGGGGATCATAAGGAAGCACAAGCGATAACTCTGGATGAATTGAAGATATCGGTGACGGAAGGGAAGGCATACAGAGTCCCAGGGGCCCAATACGTGGCTGAGAGTCTCTGCTGGGGAGTGGCCTGGGCCCAGGAAGAGGGCAGAAGAAATCTGTCCACTTGCTGTTTTGGGAGTGAAAAGACAAGGCCATTACTTTGAAGAAACTTCCTCCAACACTGAATTCTTGAGACCACTCGGGCATGAGAATAGCCCTGCTCAGCAATTTGTCCATATCCGTGGGACTTCGGGGAATATGCGTTGCTAGAAACGCTGGGAAAATCGCCCATTGCACGTCTGAGTGCCTCTGACGCAAAGTAAGATCTGGTTCCGCCTTGTTTGTTGATGCCACACTACAGACATGTTGTCTGTCTGGATAGCTATAGTTCACCCAAGAGAGAGTCTTGTAGGGCTTACAGCGCTAGAAACACTACTCTCAACTCTCTAGGACATTTATGTGCAGTGGCGCTTTTCGGCTGCCCACATGCCTGGACCGTCCTGCCTGGTGTGCCCCACTCGATCAGGAGGCGATGTTGTCAATGTAACAACCGGAGGAGAGGGAACAAAGGTCCTTTCTAAGGCTGGGGATATGATCCACCAGAGATAATTCTTGCATGATTGGGTGCCAATGGAGTAGGACATTGGAAGTAGCTGGGAATGACCATTGTGTGAAGAGCATCCATTGTCCAGATTCTCCATGGAGGCCGGGCTAAGGAGGAGAGGATAGCATAGCCATTATTCCTGAGACTAGGATCATTCTGACTTTGACCTTGTTGCTCTGCAGAATAAGAGACCTGTCTGTGTCATCTACTACCCTTTTGCTCCTGTGGTCTGGCTGACATGTTGACTCTAGATTTAAGCCTGTAGAGGTGAAGCAACCCGACAAAGGCGACAAGATGCAAAGTTTGGAAGGACATTAGTAGTAACTCTTCCTTGAGACAGCCCAGGTGTGGCTCAAGGAAAACCTAGGACTGTTTGCCTGAGCCAATCCAGTAATGGGAACTGTGAGGTTCCCAAAAATCTGGAGCTAGATAAAACTCCTATTTTGGCTTTAGGTTGAGAGGTTCTGACAATTTAGTAGAAAAAGCCATCTGACAAAGTCACTTTAGAAACAGGAAGGCCTTTTTTTATCCATAGGAAACAAAAGTTGATCAGATTTCTAAATTTTTTGTTCTGTCCAAATAATATCTAGTGGTGGACCAAGATAATGTAGCTTTTGTTCAGCTCTATCTGAATAGTTAGGAAAAATACAGGAGATCAATGGATTGATTCAGATTGTTCTTGAAGGACCTTAGGAAAAGGATGGATTAGTTCTCAAAGATACTCTGTCTTTGTGAAAACCAAATAGGTGAACAAGAGCATGAAGTTCAGACACCCTCCTGGCAGATGTAATAGCCACTAGGAATAAAGTTTTCCAAGAAAGATATTTCAGGAACAAGAAACAGCTGGCTCAAGGGGAAGAATCAAGGATGTCAGCACTAAATTTAATCCCACTGAGGAGGAGGATTCCTGATTGGAGGCTTTAGTAGGAAAATTCCTTTCAAGAAGGCCCTGCAGAGCCTATGGGACATAATATTATGATCTGCTATCCCGAATGAAAATTAGAAATAGCAGCCAATTGAACTCTGACTGTGGAAGAAGAGGAGCCTGCATGAAAAATCTCTGCTAAGAAGTCCAGACTGCCTGAACAGGGGCCAGTAAAGGATCAATATTTTGGGCCTTAGCCCAATAAGAGAAACGTTCCATTTGCTTGTTAAATCCTCCTGGTAGAGGATTTTGGAAGCTACAATTCTCTAACTGGGTTAGAATAAAGGAAGCCTGGCTAAGGAGGAATGGAGAACCAGCTGTGAGGTTGAGAGAAGGTTGACCGGTGCACTGACCCGATTGGGAATCAGAGTCTGGACTGGGTCCAGATGCCAGGCTGCACCAAAAGGTGATGGAGGAACGGAACCAAACTTGTCGAGGCCAGTAAGGGGCAATGAGGATCATTGAAGCTTTCAGCGATGGCTTTCTGAATTATTGAGATCAGGGAAAGGGGAAAGGCATAAGAAGTCCCGGGGCCAATCTGGCTAGAGGTCTCTGGGGGTGGCCTGGTTGGGGAAGAGGGTGAAGAAATCTGCACTTGCTGTTTTGGGGAGTAGCAAAAGGTCGCAGCAAGGCGGCCCCATTGAAAAACTTCTCCAACACTAATTCTTCAGAGACCACTCGTGAGGCATGAGAATAGCTCTGCTCAATTGTCCGAATCACATTGGACTTCCGGGATGCGTTGCTAACAGAAACCGTGAGAAGAAATCGCCCATTGCCAAGTCTGAGTGCCTCTCGACATAAGGGTAAGATCTGGTTCCGCCTTGTTTGTTGATGTACCACACTACAGACATGTTGTCTGTCTGAATGCTATAGTCCCTGGGAAGAGAGTCTTGTAGGGCTTGCACGCTAGAAGCACTGCTCTCATCTCTAGGACATTTATGTGCAGTGGCACTCGAAGGTTGCCACTGCCTGGACCTCCTGCCCTGGTAATGCCCCCCCCGATCAGGAGGCATCCGTTGTCAAGTAGCAACGGAGGAGGGAACAAAGGTCTTCCTAGGAGAGCTGGGGATGTGATCCACCAAGAGAGATGTTCTTGCATGATTGAGTTATCCCAATGGGTGGGACATTGGAAGTTGGAGACCATTGTGTGAAGAGCATCCATTGAGATTCTCATGTGAGAAGCGGCTAAGGGGAGGAGAGGATAGCGCGCCATTATTCCTAAGACCTTCAGGATCAGTCTGACTTTGACCTTGTTGCTCTGCAAGACAAAGAGACCTGTCTGTGTATGTCTGCTACCCTTTGCTCTGTGAGTCTGGCTGACATGTTGACTGTCTAGATTTGCCTATGAAGGTAATAACACGACAAGGCGACAAGACAGACTTTTAGAATTTATTGAAATGCCTAGTGTTTGACATGTGTGTAAGGTGTAGTCTCTGGCAAGAAGAGAAGATGCTTGGTGGGGCTGTTAGGAGCCAGTCGTCTAATATGGAAACACCTGGAATCCTTGCAGTCTCAGATGAGAGCTACCACTGCCATGCATTTGGTAAACACTCGGGGGCTGTAGTGAGACCAAAGGGCAGGGCCCTGAACTGAAATGACTGGTTCCCAGCCTGAAGCGGAGAAATCCCCTGAGCGATGGTTCATTGATGTGAAGAGTCTGGAGATCTTTGGAGAAGTTGTCCCAAAAGGGGCAAATGACTCAGGATCTCCGAATTTTTTTTTTGACAACTGTTAAGTGGAACCAATGGCTCCGTCCCTTTTTTTTGGTTCAAAAGAATTTGGGTGATCGGACCTTTGGAGTGGCCCTGGTCCAAAGCTCTTTGAGCAGCTTTGAAATTTGATGTTCGCCCTTTGACTGGTGGAAGTCGGAAGGGACTTTGGCCATCTTCGGGAGAAGAGGAATCTTGTAGGCTCTGATTATAGACTGACCCATTTCTGAGGAATCCAGGCTTCTGGGTACGGATAATCTTCCCGCCCTGACCAAGTGGCCTGATAGGAACCCCTCGGGATGCGAAGGGTTTGCAAATGGTTTCGCCCGGTTCTAGGCCCCCTCTGCCTCGCGTTCACAGAAACTCTTCGCAGGTAAGATCCCTTAATCTGTTTGCGAACCATTTCCGTTCGACTTTGGGAAGGTCTAAGGAGTAAGACGTGATCGGCAGGAGTTGCCTTACCGCATAGTCAGGGTTCCTTACTTGGCCAAAAGGGATATCTACAGGGAGTATGAAGGGCTTGAAAGGTCAAACGTAACTGCGATCAGTGTCCGTAAGTCAATCCTACAAGCTATCACACGCAATAAGGAGGCATTGGATTGACATTGAGTAGAAGGTCAGTGAATTTCTCCTACCTAAACACTGTGGCTTAAACTTCAGTTCCTTGAGCAAATCCCTCTGGATGAATTGACAGTATTCAGGAGCATGAAAGTCGCTTGGAACATCCGTCGTACCGTCCATGGTCCTAGACTCCTTGTAGGAGGATGGACAGGTATGAAGGATCCCTAGCTCCTTCTTGGTGGCGCAGCCACCACCATAGCATAAAAGATGCCTTTGGCTAGATTCTTTGTCCTTGGAGCAGTGAAAATTTTGATGGTCTCCTGGGGTGGGTTCCACTGAGTCAGGAGCCTCTAAGCCTTCTTGCTCCACTTCCATGGGGGGTCAAGGGAGGACACCCAGGAGTTGGAAGGGCAAAGAAAAGCGCCTCAAGATAACTGATTATCCTCTGATGGGTTAGGGTTGGCAATTCCCCTCTGTTTCAAGATTCGACGTGAAAGACATCTTCAGGAGGGGAGGGGAACGCTCAGAATCCTCTAAATCAGTGTCAGCGTTGACAGACTCAGGAGTCATGTGCTTCCTCTTGCACAGCCTCTTCCTGGGTCCTTCTCAGGGCAGGGGCCTGAGGAGGATCCCACTGGGGATACTTAGGGCTGGCTCTTGATCCGGTGGGAGAAAACCAGCAGGCACCGTGGAGGGAGGGGCAGATGGAGCCAACTGTGGGGTGGAACCAGGTCCTAACACACACCTCATGACCTCGAAGGCACCCCCGTCAGGCAGAGCCAGAGGCCTCCGCTCAGCTGAAAACCTCCCTCGGCACCGACAGTGATGGCTCCGAGGCGATGTCGGAGCCGAACTCACCAGCCGAAGCACCGAGAGGAGGGGGGGACAAGGGTCCATGCCACTGAAGAAGGCGCATGTAGAATCGAGCCAGGGAAGAAGTGTAATGGCCGCAGCCATGAGACCTAATACCTTCAGAACCATTCTGGCCTGTATTTTCTTGCTGGCCAGAATGATCCTGACATGAGTCTGAATGTCTGAAACTCTTTGTTCTGTAAGGGTAGCTGACATCCGAACAGTGTTTAAGTTTGCCTATGAAGGTAATAGACTGGCAGGGCGATAAGGATGACTTTTCGAAGTTGATTGAGATGCCCAAATGAGAACAAAGGTCTATTGTGTAATCCTGGCTTGTATAAGCTGATGCCTGGTGGTGGCTGACAGGAGCCAGTCGTCTAGATAATGGAAACACCTGGAATCCTTGACGTCTCAGGTGAGCCGTGACCACTGCCATGCATTTGGTGAACACTCTGGGGGCTGTAGTGAGACCAAAGGGCAGGGCTCTGAACTGAAAATGACTGGACCCCAGCGGCGGAGAAATCTCCTGGAGCGTCTGAATTTTGATGTGATAGCACATCCTGAAGATCTATTGAGCACATCCAGTTGTCCTTCTGTAAGAAGGGCAGAATTGACTGAAGAGTGACCATTGAATCTTGTCTTCTTGACAGACTTGTTGAGTCTGCTGAGATCCAATATTGGTCTCCAGTCTCCCGTCTTTTGGGGACCAAAAGAACCTCGAGTAGATTCCGGACTCTGAATGGTCTATTGTAACTGGCTGAATGGCTCTTTTTGCAGTAGTTTTGCGATTTCTAACTCTGCAATGTCCCTTGACCGGGTGGTACATCTGGAAGGGAATTTGAGGGAAGGACTTTCCTCGAAGGAATTATGTAACCCTTGGATATGATCGACTGTACCCATCTGTCTTGAGTGAGGGAATGCCAGGCTTCTGGGTACAGTGATAATCTTCCCGACTGCCTCCAAGGAGGGACAGCCGGGCAACACCTCAGGGATGCTGAAAGGGCTTGTCAGAGAGAGGCTCCCTGTTTCCCTGGTTCTTGGACCCCTCTGCCTCTAGAGCGGCGTCTGTTATTGTTACCCCTCTGCCTCTAGGGTAAACTGACCACGTGAATCGGCGTGACCCCTTGGGATTTACGGAACCACATCTTACCACCCTTCTGTCCTTTGGGATAAGGCCTAGAAGGGGTGGAAAACAGACTCCAACAGCAGAAAGAGTCTTGCCGTCCTGCTCGCACCTGGTCAAGGTTTCCTTCACCTGAGGGCCAAACAAAGCTGACCCATCAAAGGGAGAATTTGTGAAGGACGCCTTAAACGGATCCAAAAATCACATAGCCGCATCCAGGCTTGGCGTCTAAGAGCCACACCTGTGCCTGCGGCTCTACTCGCTCCATCCGCAGCATAAGATATTAGCCGCATGGAGGAGTTTGCAATGGAAATGAGGGTTCCTAGCTGAGAAGCAATTTTTTCTTGAGCCCCTGCAGCTGTAGGATCCTGAACTACTTCACCCAGCTCCTTAAGGATATCCCTCTGGAGTCTGGTGAAGTGACATAGGTAATTCAGCGAGCATAGCAAAGGTCGCTGAGGAAAACATCCGCTTACCGTACCTATCCATGGTCCTAGAGTCCTTATTAGGAGGATGGACGGGCACGGAAGGATCTGCAAGTTCCTTTTTGGTGGCCGCAGCCACCACCATGGCATCAGCAGGGACACCCTTAGTAAGGAATTGTTTGTCGCTCGGGGCAGTGATAAATTTAGAAGGCCTCCTAGGGACTGGCTCTACAGAGTCAGGAGCTGCCCACGCCTTTCGTGCAATGACCTGCATAAGGGGGTCGAAAGGCGGAGATACCCAGGAGGTGGAGGGCCGAGATCCAAACGCCTCTAGGTATACTGACTCATCCTCAGAGGGATTGTTGGTGGGCCAGTTTCCCCTCTGTTTCAGAAGTTCTAGGATGTCTGAGAAGGAGACATCCTCAGAGGGGGATCTAGGGGATCCCTCTGACTCATCAAAGTCAGTATCCAGTGACAGACTCAGGGGAGTCTACATGCTTCCTCTTACAAGTCCTCTTCCTAGGAGGATCTCCCGAAACATCAGGAGAATCCTCGGAAGAGGGGGAAATTCCCAATGGGGAAACCTGAGGCGGAGGATCTCTGGGTCCTGTAGCAAGAGAAGTGGCAGAGATGTCAACAGGTACAATAGAGGGAGGAGCTACGTGAACAGACTGCTGACTGATACCAGTGGCCAGTACAATCTTCAGCACTCGAATGCTCCCCTCCCAGGCAGGTCCGAGAGAACCCGCTCAAGAGCTAGGAACTCCAGGGGCCACGAGGGAAGTCTCCGAGGCAGATGTCGGAGCCGAGCTCACCAAGGCCTCCAAGGAAGAGCGGGCTGGGACAAGGGTCCGATGCCACTCACCCCTCGGAGGAGACCATGGAAGCCCGACCACCGAATCCCTCTAAGGAAGGTCTCGAAGAGGAGATAAGAGTAGAGGCTGAAGGAACAGAAGGGGGTATCCGTCCTCCAGCCGTAGCAGTAACCATTCCCGAAGACTCCAACTCCAAACTCTGGGGTAGAGTTGAAGGAGGAACAGAAACGGGGTGTGGACCAACAGTAGTCTGTTGAGACGGACTGTGTAACATTTGGGCCAGTACCTGTGACTTGAGTAATCTACTGACCACTCTCTAGGTCATGGTCTGATAACCTGGATGACCTTGAAGATCGGCTCCGATGGCTCCGTTCCGATAGAAGAGGTGAAGCCGGCGCCGAAAGTATCGGCTCCAAGGAAGGAGACCTCGACCTCTTCCTGGAATGAGCCATCGGAGCCGATACAATAGATCCTGTCGGACCCGACTTCTCGGAGCCGACAGGAAGCCTCGATGTATCGGCTCCAGCCGGAGCCGATACAGCCACCAAAGTTACGGTGTCGGAGCCGATCGGAGCCGACACCGATGCCTGTGCCACATGGGTGTCGGAACCGATCGGAGCCGACATCGAAGTGGTCAAAACAGATTCGGCACAGATAGCCATCGGCGCCGAAAGCTTTGTCAAATCAGAATTGGCTCCAGCCGGAGCCGATCTCGACTCAGTACGAGTCGGAGCCAAGGCCGCAGGCTTAGAAACAGAAGCCTGAGCCTTGGCAGATTTTGTTGATTTTGGTGGGGCCGACTTAGCCGGAGAGCCCTCCGGCTTAAGAAGGCCCCTAAGAATCAACTTGTTACGTCTCTCCTGCAGGACTCTCTGGCTGAAGGAGTGACAAATAGCACAGGAGTCCTGCAGGTGAAGAGGGCCCAGACAATACAGGCAAGAAGTGTGACCGTCTGTTAGAGACATCTTCTGACAGCACGAGTCACACTTCTTAAAACCCGAGACCCTCTCCTTAGACATGGTGCTGAAAAACACAACACACACACACAACACCAGTCTAAATTAACTTACACAAAATACCAAAAGGTATTCTATAAAATCCAACACACACACACCCTAACAGGGGGGGGGGGGTGGGATAGGGAAAAATTGACTAACAAAAAGTTAAAGGAGACAGGGAAATTCTGTCAGAAAGGGTAGAAAATAACTTAATCAATAAAAGAGTTTTTATGACTAAAAAGGGGCTTAAATCACAAAAGTGAACAACTTACCAGGAGCTGGCAAAAAGAAGACCTCCTAAGCGAAGCGGCAAACGAGATCTGGGTATTTACTGCCTTGCATCATGGGATATGGGGCTGCCTCGAGCTGGTAAAAGAGACTCTCGAGCTTAGCAAGTGCCGAGTCGGAGCCGAGGGATCGGCTCCGAACCCATCAAGCAAGAATGAAGGCGAGATTGACAACTTAACATAGTTTCCATTTGCTATTATAAATCTTCCGAGTGGAAGATTTATGAGAAGCTATCAAAATATCTCGAACTGAGTGAGATATTAAAGGAAGCCTGGCTGAAGTTGGAACTGGAGTAACCACGCTGTGAGGTTGAGAGAGGGAAGGGAGTGGTGCAACTGACTCGACTGATGGGTCAAGAGGTCTGGAACTGGGTCCAGATGCCAGGGTTGCTACAACACATAACGGTGAAGAAATGGGAACTAAACCTGTCGAGGCCAGTAAGGGGCAATGAGGATCATGGAAGCTTTCAGAGCGATGGCTTTCTGAATTAGTTGAGATATCAGTGGGAAGGGTGGAAAGGCATACAGAAGTCCCCGGGGCCAATCGTGGACTAGAGAGTCTCTGCTGGGGTGGCCTGGTGGGGGAAAGAGGGTGAAGAAATCGTCGCACTTGCTGTTTTGGGGAGTAGCGAAAAGGTCGCAGCAAGGCCAACCCCACTTTTGAAAAACTTCCTCCAACACTGAATTCTTCAGAGACCACTCGTGAGGCATGAGAATAGCCCTGCTCAATTTGTCCACAATCACATTGGACTTCCCGGGAATGTGCGTTGCTAACAGAAACCGCTGAGAAGAAATCGCCCATTGCCACAGTCTGAGTGCCTCTCGACATAAGGGGTAAGATCTGGTTCCGCCTTGTTTGTTGATGTACCACACTACAGACATGTTGTCTGTCTGAATGGCTATAGTTCCCTTGGGAAGAGAGTCTTGTAGGGCTTGCAACGCTAGAAGCACTGCTCTCATCTCTAGGACATTTATGTGCAAGTGGCACTCGAAAGGCTGCCACATGCCCTGGACCGTCCTGCCCTGGTAATGCCCCCCCCCACTCGATCAGGGAGGCGTCTGTTGTCAATGTAGCAACCGGAGGAGAGGGAACAAAAGGTCTTCCTAGGAAGAGCTGGGGGGATGTGATCCACCAAGAGAGATGATTCCTGCATGATTGAGTTATCCCAATGGAGTGGGACATTGGAAGTCGTTGGAATGACCATTGTGTGAAGAGCATCCATTGTCAGATTCTCATGTGGAAGCGGGCTAAGGGGAGGAGAGGGATAGCCGCCGCCATTATTCCTAAGACCTTCAGGATCAGTCTGACTTTGACCTTGTTGCTCTGCAAGACAAGAGAGACCTGTCTGTGTATGTCTGCTACCCTTTGCTCTGTGAGTCTGGCTGACATGTTGACTGTCTAGATTTGCGCCTATGAAGGTAGTAACACGACAAGGCGACAAGACAGACTTTTCGTAATTTATGGAAATGCCTAGTGTTTGACATGTGTGTAAGGTGTAGTCTCTGGCAAGAAGGAGAAGATGCTTGGTGGGGGCTGTTAGGAGCCAGTCGTCTAAGTATGGAAATACCTGGAATCCTTGCAGTCTCAGATGAGAGGCGACCACCGCCATGCTTTTGGTAAACACTCGGGGGGCTGTAGTGAGACCAAAGGGCAGGGCCCTGAACTGGAAATGACTGGTTCCCAGCCTGAAGCGGAGAAATCTCCTGCAGCGTCGGTTCATTCTGATGTGATAGTACGCATCCTGGAGATCTATAGAGCACATCGTTGTCCCGCCCCAAAAGGGGCAGAATGGACTGCAGCGTGACCATCCGAAATTTTGTTTTCTTGACAAACTTGTTCAAGTTGCTGAGATCCGAGATGGGTCTCCAGTCCCCTGTTTTCTTTGGCACCAAAAAGAATTTGGAGTAGATTCCGGATCCTTGTTGGTCTGCTGGAACTGGTTGAATAGCTCTTTTTGAAAGCAGCTTTGAAATTTCTAGTGCTGCGTGTTCCCTTTGACTGGGTGGAATGTCTGGAAGGGAACTTTTGGACCATCTTGGGATATGAATGAACGGAATCCTGTAGCCCTCTGATATGATAGACTGTACCCACTTGTCTTGGGTAAGGGAAAGCCAGGCTTCTGGGTACAGCGATAATCTTCCGACTGCCTCCGAAGGTGGACAGCCGGGCAGCCCCTCAGGGATGCTGAAAGGGTTTGTCAGAGAAAGTTTCTCTGCTACCCTGGTTCTGCGGGCCCCCTCTGCCCCCCCCCTCTGCCTCTAGAGAGGAACCGACTCTGTGCGTCAGGCAAGACTCCCTGCGGTTGTTTGCGGAACCACATCTTTCCCCCCTTCTGACCTTTTGGGTAAGGTCTAGAAGGAGTAGAAAAACGGAGTCCCACGGCAGAGAGTCTTGCCTTCAACCTCGCACCTAGTCAGGGTTTCCTTCACTTGAGGACCAAAGAGGGATGATCCATCAAAGGGGGAGTTAGTGAAGGACGCCTTGAAAGGGTCCGCAAAGTAACATAGCCGCATCCAGGCGTGCCGACGTAAGGCCACGCCTGTACCTGCAGCTCTACTCACTCCATCCGCCGTGTATGAAAGGAGGCGCATGGAGGAGTTAACTATTGAGTTGAGGGTCGCCAGCTGAGAGTTCATCCTATCCTGAAAACCCGCAGCTGATGGATCCTTTAACACTTCACTCGCTTCCTTGAGCAAATCCCTCTGGAGACGAGTGAAATGACACAGGTAATTCAGCGAGCGCATAGAAAAGGTCGCTGACGAGAACATCCGCTTACCGTACCTGTCCATGGTCCTAGACTCCTTGTTAGGAGGATGGACAGGTACTGAAGGATCAGCTAGCTCCTTCTTGGTGGCCGCAGCCACCACCATAGCATCAACAGAGACGCCTTTGGCTAAGAATTCTTTGTCCTTGGGAGCAGTGATAAATTTTGATGGTCTCCTGGGGGTGGGTTCCACTGAGTCAGGAGCCCAAGCCTTCCTTGCCACCACTTCCATGAGGGGGGTCAAAGGGAGGGGACACCCAGGAGGTGGAAGGGCGAGAGCCAAACGCCTCAAGATACACTGATTCATCCTCTGATGGGTTAAGGGCTGGCTAATTCCCCCTCTGTTTCAAGATTTCGAGGATGTCCGCAAAGGAGACCTCTTCAGAGGGGGGAACGAGGGGAACCCTCAGAATCCTCTAAATCAGTGTCAGCGGTGACAGACTCAGGGGAGTCGATGTGCTTCCTCTTGCACAGCCTCTTCCTAGGGCCTCTCCTACAGGGTCAGGAGAGGCCTCGGAAGAGGAGGAAATACCCACTGGGGATACTTGAGGGGCTGGCTCTCTACGATCCGGGATGAGGGGGGAGAAGAAATCACAGCAGGCACCGTGGAGGGAGGGGCAGATGGAGCCAACTGTGGGGTGGAACCAGGTTCTAACACACTCCTCATGACCTCGAAGGCACCCCCGTCAGGCAGAGCCAGAGGTCTCCGCTCCGAAAAGCTGAAAACCTCCCTCGGCACCGACAGTGATGGCTCCGAGGTCGATGTCGGAGCCGAACTCACCAGCGCCGAAGCACCGAGAGGGAGAGCGGGGTCGGACAAGGGTCCAATGCCACTCGCCCCCTCGGAGCAGACAAGGGAAGTCCGGCGCCGAGATTCCTCCAAAGAAGACATCGGAGCAGACTACGGCGCCGAAAACAAAGGTATCGGTTCCGACGCACCCACAGTCTCGGGTCCGACCAGCCCTGGCTCCGAACTCAATAGAGTCAGAGGAGGAACATTCTGAGTGACAGGATTAGCCATCGACTGATGAGTCTGGCTATGAAGCATTTGGGCTAGTGCCTCGGACTTGAGAAGTCGACTCACCACCCTCTGTAGGTCATGGTCTGAAAGTCTCGACGACCTAGAGGAATGAGATCTATAGCTCCATTCAGACAACAATGGCGACGCTGGAGCCGAATGAACGGAGCCGATAGATGGTGATCTGGACCTCTTTCTGGAAGTCGGTTCCGATAACCTAATCGGAGCCGACTCAGCGGTGTCTACCTCTGCTCCGTCCGGAGCCGAGGAAACAGTAGGAACATGTGTTCAAGAATCATCGGCTCCAGTCGGAGCCGATGTCCGAACAGGCTTCGAAGCCCCAGAAGACGACTCAGATACTGGAGCCGGTCTGGAAGGCTTGGAGGGTTTCCCCGAAGATTGAGTTGGGGGACCCTCAGGCTTCAATAAGCCCCTTAAAATTAGCTTATTTTTCCACTCCTGCAGGACTCTAGGGCTGAAACCATGGCAAACAGCACATGAGTCCTGCAGGTGCAAAGGTCCCAGGCAGTAGACACAAGAAGTGTGACCGTCTGTCAGAGACATTTTCTGACAGCACGAGTCACACTTCTTAAAGCCTGAGACCTTAGATTCTTTAAACATGGTTCTAAAGACAGCAATCACTCATACAAACACACCAGTTTAACTAACAGAAAAACCAAGGAAAAAGTTTCCACACAAATACTCACTCCAAATACTAGGAGGGGTGGGAAAGGGGCCTAAGGCCTAAGGGGAACTTTGTGGTAAAAATTAAAGATTAAAGGGAAAGATTCGAGAGAAAGGGTCTGGAATCGAATTATCTAAGTTAAGGATACTAGAAAACAAAATGAAAGGGGTCTAAGTTGACTAAAAGTCTAAAAAATTCACTAACCTGCAGAGCCGGTTGGAAAAGGCACCTCGTCAGCTAAGCGGCAAACGAGATCTGAGTAGTTACCGCCTAGCATTGTGGGATATAGGGGAGCCTCGAGCCGGTGGAACTAGCTCTCGAGCTTTAGTATGGGCCGAGTCGGAGCCGAGGTTCGGCTCCGAACCCATCCAGCAAGAATGAAGGCGAGATAGACAACTTAACATTATGCATTAAAACACATTTATTTAAAACATAACGGAGCCATTCCGGTAAAACTATTAAAACAGACTAATCAGGCAAAATAATATGATCCAAATCACCACTTACTCAGTAGGGCTGGCTTGACAGAAACACCACCTATTGTTTCAGGACGCAGCTGGGTAACTGAACATCTTTCTAAGCTTGTCGAGAGGCAGCTTAAATCAGTACTTGCTGAATTTCCTTCAATTCTGAAGGATACTGAACATTTTTTATCTAGTTTATATTTCCTTTTTGGCAGATATTTTGCTTGTAACCCTGGATGTCAAAACACTATTCACTGTCATCCCCAATCAGGCAGGGGTGGATGCTGTTAAGACTCTTCATATCTCACCATGGTCATTTTACGCATAGTATGGTGATGGTTATCTGTACACTGATAGATTTAATTCTGTGTAACAATGCGTTTTTATTCGAGAACCAACACTACCTTCAATTTCTAGGTGTAGCTATGGGTACCCCATGCGCCAACAGCTATGCTAATCTAGTCATGGCACAATGGGGAAAAAAAAAAAAAAAAAAAAAAAGAGTACGTTTACAGCAGTTATATGTTTAGCGATCCCATTAAATTCTATGCTAGGTTTGTGGATGACATTTTTCTTTTATGGGAAGGCAGTGTTGAGCAGCTCTTAGATTTTGTTAAATATCTTAAAAGTACCTCAGATTTCCTTAGTTTACTGTAAATTACTCTTCCACTTCCATTGATTTTTTTAGATGTTACCATCCTGAAGAATTCTGATGGTACTTTAGAGATACAACTATACAGGAAACTTTGCTGGAGGAATGGGCTTCTGCACTGCTCTAGTATGCATCTTCCACATATTTTCTCCAATATACTTAGTGGTCAGTGCTTAAGGGTCTCCAGGCTATCCACTAATGAGTTTGTGTTTGAGGAAACTGTACATAGGATGAGCAATGGTTTTTCTCTGAAAGAGTATATTCACAGACCCAGACAGCCAATGTTAGCAGGACCACCCTGTAAGAACGACAGGGTAGAGGTGCTCCGTATTTTTCCTCCAGCAAACGTACCTTAAAAATGGTGACCATAAGGCCAGAGCAAATTTGCACCCTAAGGTACTGCTTAGATACTCCAGTGATATACAACATTATTGTAATACAAGAAAGAATTGGCCTGTCCTCCTAGCGGAGCACAAGGTGAGACAAGTTTTTTTTTTTTTGGGGGGGGGGCTCTTCCTTTACCTTTATGAACAACAGGTCAATTAAACGGCTTTTATGTTATGGACACAGGCCTTTGCCATCCACGCCTATAGGGAAGATTGGCACACTCCCCTGCCATAATTGTAAAGCATGTTCTTCCATCTCCACTGAACCTTGTTTTACACATCCCATTACAGGAAACATCTTTTCACCTAGGTTTGTGGTGACATGCAGGAGCAGCAATTTGGTATATCTGGCAACATGCTGCTCCTGTGATGGTTTTTATGTGGGTACGACCACACGTCAACTTGGGGAAAGACTACTTGAGTACCTAGGGAATATATACGCAATCATGTACCATCTAATGCTTTAGCTAACCATGCTCTTATTTCCAGGACATAATACTTTTACATTCCGAGTTTTACAGATGTTGCTTTCTCGAATTAGAAGAGGCGATTTTAATAATGTTGTTGAAATGTGTGAATTAAAATGGATTGTTTCTTTGCGAGCAAATGAGCACCCAGGACTTAATAGTGGTGTTTCCCTCAAGCCAGCCCTACTGAGTAGGCGATTATTTGGGGTCTATAAATCAGCATATTGAATGCTGAAAACACCAAATGCAATTTAATCGAACCGAAATGTTCGAAATCTCAAAAGAGCGAACTGACAGAACATCGATTTCTTTCCCAATGAAAGAAATCGGTGTTATGTGCAAAAAAAAAAAATTTCAATAATTTAAACACTGACAGAAGTGGGGGGCTATGCCACGACTACAAACTGGGTGCTATAACAGAGTCTCCGGCCGACATGGAAATCCTCCAGAAGGGCCTAAATGAGACTGATGCATGGTGTCAAAGCCATGGTCTCAAGCTAAATGCAAAAAAATGTGCAGTAATCCCCTTTGGAAAAAACAGAGTAACCGCAAACTACAACATAGGAGGTAATCCCCTGAAATCTGAAGAAATAAGGGATCTAGGGACCCAAGTAGATAGTCCGCTTTCCTTTGATAACCATGTTGCCAAAGTGGTTAGAAAATCCTTCTATGTGACCCATCAGATCACGAAGGGTTCGCATCAAGATCCAAGGATGTAATGGTGCCCCTCTACTCTTCCCTCATCAGGCCCATTATTGAGTACAATGCACCAATTGGAATGTACCTGGCTAGACATCTCCCAGCAGCTGGAGAGACCACAAAGGTACCTAACCAAGAGGATTACTGGCCTCAAACAGTTGCCCTATGCAGCATGATTGAAAAAGATAAGACTGTTCTCTGTTGCATACCACTTTCTCAGAGGTGATCTCTGTCTAACATACAGAGCCATGTCCAACCCAGAATTGTTGAACATGCTCCATCTTAGCAAAACCAAATCTACTCGAGCTACACGCTCTAGGGATATAAACCTCAACACAACAATGAATAGAACATGCTGGAGGGATAGATTCCCTTCGCAGAGACTTCCCTTACTATGGAACAGGGTCCCGATCTACATAAGGCAGAGCCCCTCACTATCACTCTTCAAGAGGAACCTTGATGAGTGGCTGGGTAACAAAGTTCACACCGGGGATCACACCAACAGCACTACTAGATAGGGGCCAAGGGTACTAGCTGCTAGTACAAGGGTCTAGGGAACTACTAAAGGGGCGGTGAATACCGCACAACATGGCTGGGCTAATATATGCCTTCAGGCAGATAGCCCAGTACCAACCTATGAACCTATACTTAAATAATACCAACTCCAAGACCGCACCACTGTGGAAGAAATAGCAAACTCCGATGACTGCCCACCGATTTCTTTCCCTGGAAAAGAAATGGATGTTCTGTCAGTTCGCTCTTCTGAGATTTCAAACATTTCAGTTCGATTAAATTAAATTTGTCGTTTTCAACATTCAAAATGATGATAGGAACCCGTGATTTGGATCATATTTTGCCGGATTGGTGTGTTTTAATATAGTTTTACCTGAATGGCTCTGTTATGTTTTAAATATATATGTGTTTTAGTGCAGATTTTGTATTTGGTCTGAAGAAGTGGTAACCCCGTGAAAGCGCTAACCTTTCTTAATAAACCAGTTTATTTTATCTTTTTGGCATTTGTTAGCAGTCTATTTTGCCTGGCTGGACCGTGTTGGTTGACTCGCATATTAACTTTTCCCTGCGTTGGTTATTTTGTCCTGAGAGTCTTTAGCAGTGTGGTTAGCTTGTTTTTGACTCCCCTACAAGAGAAACTGTACAAGGGAATAAAAGAAAAATAACATTTGAGTAAAAACAGTCAAATCAATGTACTGCTGCTTTTATACATAACTGACTATAACCAAGCAGAAATACAATATAGTTTGATTTCCAGCTAGAATTCTAAAATGAGAAGTACATCATATTAGTAGTTAACATGCCTATCCCTGCACACAATGCATGTAACCCTGTGGGTGTGCATGCGTAACTGCTGCAGTGCAAGTAAATGGAAGCATTAACAGAAGCTTGTACTTCTATATAAACACACAGTGCAACATCAAACTAGTAAAAAAGGCAGCATTGTTGTCAGATTCTGGGCAGACGCACCCAGTACATTTTTAAAGGTGCTAACACTCACTGCGATTATTTTACAAGTGTTAGCAATAAGTAAAAACATTCACTCATACAAGGACATATGAATAAACAAATTCACACCCAGGCACCTGACGAGAAGGCTACATTCCAAAAGCCATGAGTAATCAGTATGTGATCTTTAGTCTTTATCAATAAACTTCTAACACACAGCTTGCAAAGACCCCTGTGCACCAGAGTTCTTTTAAAAACAGGTGAGACACATGACATCACTCAATGTAGCAAGACAATCAAGGCACTGTATACACTGACGTCAGTGTACCAAGTACCCACTTTATAAAACATGTACTCTCACCCCATCCACTAGTGACGGCAAGGCATGGGTTGGATGTACAGCCCACTGACTGACAGAAATCAACAGCAAGTAGCTTAACATCTACACACGGACCTCAGATGAATTCCCACGGCCACTCACCAAGTCATTTAAGCATCGGATGCCTCCAGGTCATCCACGAGAACAAGAACTTTTCTTAGTAACTCTTTTACAAGGCACGACAAGCAAACAAAAAAGTTGCAGCAATGAGATTTTAACATTTGCCAACAGCATTAAAAGGGAGCACTCAAGACTCAAATGAAAAAAAGATACAATTCTTTGTCTAGCTGTAAGGCTTGTCTTGACAACTGGACAAGTAGACTCATTTACAGCAGGGTTATCATGTACAGACCTTCTCAATTTGAGAGGAGAGCATTATTAAGTGCCTATAATGAGTAGCAAGGACTTCTAAGTGGTCTGCTTAAAGGTGTATACGGTTAGACATCTTATGGCCCTCATGATCGCTTGCCTAATATCGTTCCAATGATTCTAATGCTGCAGACTGCTGCAACAAAGTGAACTACAACCATCCTGTTTGTACCAAACCGAAGTTGCCATTTCCTGATAACTAAAAGATTCTGTGGGCTATCATCAATAGCAAAAAAAAATAAAAATAAATAGGAAAAATGATAACTTGTGCACAAACTGCTTTCATACAAATACAAAATACTGCTCTGCCAAGTTAGATTTCTGAACATATTTTCTGTAAGCAAAATCACCTACACAAGGCTGGAAACACGACTCCTTCGGTCTGCACCTACACAATTTACTTGTTTCAATAGCTTTATTAGTTGCAGACTTTGGTCACCGATGTGGCCTTTATGTACTTCTCAGGTTGTTTCAGTGTTGGCCGCTTCCTGGCTCATGTCTGAAAATGGTTTTGTTAGGATCAGTCCACACCTCCCTGGTTATCAAATAAATGAATAAGTGAATTAATTCCCTCTGATGTCAAAACGTCAGTAAAGCAAGTGTCTTGTAATCACTTCCTTCCTGAAGAATACTAAAAGGACAAGCTTGCCTTCTGGAGTCTTGAGTTACACTACAGGTTTAGCTGTTACCAGCTTAGCCTATACTCAGTACGTGTCATACATAAAAGACTGTGTTTAATATAATTTTACCGCATTTTGGCGGTTACATCTATGCTTTTGCCTGTTAATACCCTTTTTTAAATTCTTGGGTCATGGATGAAATATGCGCATTTTGATTAGTTCATTTACTTACATAAATGAACGAATAAATGAAATGAAATATGCAAATCAATCATTTCCATGTTAAGATTTGAAATCAGGCTATTCCCCTGTCCTTTTATAAAAGCCAAATGCATTTAGTGATTAAGATGTAAGCAGCTAACAATGTCTCTATATTGGAATAATTTGAGAGATCTGATCTAGTTAAATGGCTTTCAGTTACAGACCATGGAAATCAGAAGTGAGTATTAAGCCTAGTAGAATAACATATAGCATCAAGCTTCAACGTTATACTGATAAACTAAGGAACACATTATAGAAGTAGTTTTGAATAAATGAGCATAGAAATAAAAAATTCATAAATAATATCTATACAAATAACCAAAAATTTGAGATTTCTCCCCTATTCCTTGAATTTGGAATAAAACTGCAGTGCTAATGCTGCAATAAAGTGCTTCTGTGTTTTTCTGCATGTGGGGGGGGGGTAAATACACCATCATTTCAGCGAGGTTTCAATAAGGTAGTACTTTAGGCAGTTTTAAAGATAGCATCACTGTTTACAAAATCCATCACTTAGTATCAGTAAACCTCTTATTAACAGCTTCGCAGACAAACACAGAAACAGTTTTTCCTATTGGCATCATCAGTGCAGTTGTATTTTCTCTGTGTTAGTTCCTGCCTAGTTGAGTTCTGTGCACTTAGGTCCACAGACCACATGGGGGTTGAACACAAACACACACTCTCCAAATCTAATGTATATATGGGCTTAGGGGGTTGTTTTAGGTAGGTTAAGGTCTTTTGGGGGTTGCCACTGTCTACATATTTCACACACAAAACAGTAAACATTTTATTAAAAGGCAGAGAAACTTTTTTTTGGATTAAACCTATCCAACTACAGTGGATACACACAGTGTACACACCCCTGTTAAAATGCCAGGTTTTGGTGATATAAAAAAATAAGACCACAATAAATAATTTCAGAACATTTTCTACCTTTAATGTGAACTATAACCTGTATAATTCAATTGAAAAAATAAACAGGTTAGGGAAAAAAATATAAAAAATAAAAAAAATGTACAATAAGCTGGTTGCATAAGTGTGCACACCCTTAAACTAATACTTTGCTGAAGCACCTTTTGATTTAATTACAGCATTCAGCTGAAGGGTGTGCACACTTGTGCAAACAGTTTATTGTACATTTTTTTATATTTTCCCCTAACAGATTTGTTTTTCAATTTAATTGTACAGGTTGTAGGTCACATTCAAGGTGGGAAATGTTTTGAAATGATTTATTGTGGTCTCATTTTTTTACATCACAAAAACCTGGCATTTTAACAGGGGCGTGAACACTTATATCCACTGTACGTTGCCAGTGCATGTCCATGCAGTGCAACAGAGATTCAGCTAGGAGGACTGTACCTTTTAGAAAACCCTTGCACACCTTGCATGATGGCACAATGTAAACTTCTAGTTCTCAGTGAAAAATGGAAATAGTTAAAAGGTGCACCTTGGAAAAGAAAATATAAATCTAGAATAAAAAAATTCACGGAATCTAAAACTGAAGTTAGTGGAACAGAAACATATAGACAAGGGTATGAGGAAGAGACAGAAATGGCAAAAAGGGCAATGTAGCAACACAGGAGTGTGAATCTACAGATCATTGCAGGAAACAGGTTTACAGAAAATTGAAAGGAAGGGGTGGGCTGATGGAGGAGGCACAGTACAAGCAGGCTGTGAGAAAGGCAACAAAAATGGGAAGGGCAACAAAGTTGAAAGTGAATTAGCAGAAGAGATCAAGAAAGGAAACAGTTTTATTTAGGTATACATCATGAACATAAACACACCAAAAAACAAGGGGGGGTAAAGGGAGGGAGCGGCTACTGCAGCAGTGATCTAAACTGCTGTTATGGTACATTTACTTACACAAGTGTGCTATGTTCATCTAATTTAGATGTGTCCAACCTGCAGCCCGTGGGCCGCATGCGGCCCTCAAGAGCTCTTCCATGCGGCCCTCAACCTCACTGCAACATTGATGTATGCATGCACCAAAACACTTTTTTTGTTTTGTGTTTTTCGCTCCCATGACCTGTAACGCTAATGTTGGTGTGCGCATGTGGCAAAGCACCCTTTTAGTTTTGTTTTTGAGCGAAAAAAGGGTCAGTGTGTTTATGCCATTATTTTGTGCCGAACAATCAGTGTGTGTGTGTGTGTGTGTGTGTGTGTGTGTTCTCGCTGAAGATGGACTAGTGTATGGATTTGCCGCTGTTGCCTTTGAAAGGGACAGCAATTACCTATGTTAATAGGCAAGTACGGAGTGAGTGAGTGCATGCATGAAAGCAGAATTGCATGCGTGAAAGTAGAAAAGTGTGTGTGTATGTGTGTATATGTGTGCATGACAGAGAGAGACGCATGCACAAAGAGGCTAATGATCAGTCTACCTACTGAACACAAACAAGTTAGCTCACAAATATATCATACATTAAGAGTACACTTTCATTAAATTGTGCTTTCCTGCCAGGGAGAGTGTTGTATTGAACATGAACTCATACCTCTTAACTCTATGGATTTTCAAAGAATGTCTGAATTTTTGCCTCATCTTCCAATTTGTGTCTTTTGCTTAGGAAATAAAAGTAGTCATCCAAGGTAATGCAGTTCCAGGGAGTAAGAATGAGACAGCAGCCTAGGGTTAATGGGTCAGTACTGGACTGACTATGTGGGACTGTAGCATATAAAGTTGTATGTTTTTTCAGACAAACAAAAAAGCACCTAGTACTGTTTTTTTCATTGGTGGATTCTAAGCAGTGGTAGATTGGACAACAATAAGCATAGCTTTGGCGGATCATCAGTACTGGCAAATCAAGTGGGCACAATGTAATTTTTTAAATGTTGGGGATTTTAGTGTGTATGTGTGTGCTTATCTGTTGGGAGTGCTGCAACAGTAGATGTTTATTAAAGACACAGACTTGCGGACTGTAGAGAATATGTTTCTTTGTTTCAAAACCTAATACTTGGGAATGCATGCCAGGAGTAGATTTTTAAGACATAGCTTCTTGCCATTTACAGTGGATGGATATTTACATTTAACGGACAATGTATTAACGTGGGCCTGTGGGGTTCTGAAGGATGCCAAGTCTACCACTGCCAATGTCTTGTAAAGTGACCTGGAAATGGATATTAGGATGTTACTGAAAAAATATAGTAAGTGGGCTTAGAAGTATAGTTTAATTAAACAAAGTGTACTTTCAATTTACAGGCCATAATTTACTTTATTTCAGGTAGTCCAGATACTGGTAGATTGTATACCATTAGACTTAATTAGGGAGAGCTGTCATTCTGGGGAAACAAGCAGCCCTAGTTTCAGTGAATGCTCTCTGGTTGCTTGCAAGTAGGAAGTTGCAGGATGTTGATGCAATGTGTTTTATTTATTATTTTTAAAACATTTGTTATTTCAAAGCATGGTTTTCTTTGATGCAAAAGAAGGTAGGACTGAATGAGCCATATAATGTTTAACTGACAATAATGGGATAGAAAGATTATAAGTGATGTATAATGTTTGCAGCTACAGTTGTTTCAATGGTGTCTGTGATGCATAACTATGTTTGGGCCTGTGTCCCAACTATTTTACGCTTTGTCCAAATTTCTTGCTCTAAGGTTGAGAGGTATGGTTCCATACTAAATCAGAAGTTGCATTTACCTTGGAAGACTTTTCGGCATAATTATGAAAAACAGAGCCTTTTTAATATCTCTGCTCATTTCCAGTATAAACTGCCATATAACCTTGCAAATAACCTTCTTATTAAGCTACTTTACTTCTTTTGGAATTGACAGGCATGATTCATCTGTTCGGACATAAGCATAGAGTGCTAATGTGACTTTGATTTCTTGCAGCACTCTGTGGTTTACATAATCACAATAACTTTTCTGTGTTTCTGGGTGTGTAATCAATTTAACAGTTTTAAAGATGTTTTCCAAAAATAAATATATAATAAATAAATAATCCTCTCTACACTTTGAGCTATTGACAAAGTCTGGGAATTTGTTTTTTTTTCAAAAGCGAAGGTCAGCATTACAGCTCAGTAAACTGTCAGTCTGTGAGTAACTTCTGCACAAATTAAAATGTGTGAATGTCAAATGGCTTTAGATTGGAGGGAAGTTTATTTATTTTACATTTGTTTACCGGGAAAGTCCGACTGGACACAAGCCCATTTTCAGCGGAGGCCCGGGGAGAAAAGCTCCAAAAATAACAGAAAACAATACAATACATGAGAGAGAGAGAGACAGCAAATTATGGATGTAGTACTCATACAATATGACAGAGATTACATCTCGTAACAGTGAGAATCATTGAAGTACAGAATAAACTTAAAAACATTTTTTTTACAGTTATAATTACAGCAAGGCAAATATCAAGGAGTTAAGTTTTTAGGAGAAAGTTGTTTGTACATAGCTGAAGCTCTGAAACAATCTTTTGGTATGGATTAACCTGGGGATTGACACAAGTTATAGGTTTACACCAGTATGTAGCATTATAGTTTATGGTTTTCTTATTGATTTACTTTTTGCTGAGCAGTTGTTTGTTGGTGGTCCTTTTGTTAGTGGGAAATTACATGGATGAATCCATCTCTATTATGATTTTTTTTTTCAGATATTTTGACTTCCAGACAATTTCATTCAGTGAGTGGGTGTCATGTGATTACTGAGGTTGACTATTTTACAACTAGGGGCTTTTGTGTGTGTGTGTGTGTGTGTGTGTGTGTGTGTGTGTGTGTGTGTGTGTGTGTGTGTGTGTGTGTATATGAGAGAGAGAGAGAGAGAGAGAGAGAGAGAGAGAGAGAGAGAGAGAGAGAGAGAGTTAATACGTGTACTGAATATAATGTTGCAAATGGAATTCTTAGTTAAACATGCCCCTCTTCTTGGGCAACTAGACTTGAGTAACCAATATTAGATCTTAGCCATCTAGCTGGGAAAGGTTAATATGTGGATTTTCCATCTGGTTTGATGAAGGCTATGCTACTTACCCAAGGACTACATTTATGGCTATCCGTCCAGCCATCGTGCTGCTGAACTACATTGTTTAATAATGAGAGGAGCTTTTTACAGAGGTTGAAGGTTTTGTCAAGAACCTGTCCATAAAAAGTGGCTTGTTTATGTTGCAGTGAAGGCTGTGGTCTTTGTAGTGAGCGTTTTAAGTATAACCAGTATTTCTGAGGTAGAGGAAGTCTCTTACGGCAGGAACTTTCTTAGCCTGGAAAGCAAGCCAATGATGAAATTTATAGGGGCCAGTGAGACAGAGGAAAGCAAGAAGCTTTTTATAGTCTGTTTGGATAACTAAATGAACTTAGTCCTTTGACCTTTTTTGTCAAAAATGGTTGTAGTCTTTCTTTTTGCAGGGTGTTTTGCTGAGGCATATGCCAAAAGGGGCACTGCACTCAATAATGGCTCTTGTAAAGGAAGAATACAGGGATGTTATAACATCCTTGTCTCTGGATGAGATACCCTTACTAATGAAGTGGACCATGTAAAAAAGCTTTCCTTACAACGGAGACAACGTGGTGGTCAAAAGTCAGGTTTCTATCAACCTGGGTGCCCAGGTGCCATACGACTTATTGCGTGCTTACAACATTGTTATTAATGTGATAATTTGTGGGGACATCACTCTCCTCAAAGAGGATGATGATGCATTTTTTGGCATTTAGCTTGAGGCCATATTTCTGGCACCAGTTATTTGTTTGGGTGAGACCCTCTAGTAGCTTATTGAGAATTGTTTTATTAAGTCAGTAATGTGAATTATTTACTTTATTGCAAATTTGTTGGGTTGTTTGTGGATTATAGTATTGTAGGACTGCTGATGTTGACATTTTACGTAGCTGGACTGCTGGAATGGTTTTCCCAGTGAGAAATGCTAGTGCTGTAGTGAATATCTGTTTATTTGAAAAAAAACAAAACAAAAAAAAAAAACAAAACAAACCTATAGAGTGTGTGATATATATATATATATATATATATATATGTATATAGAGAGAGAGAGAGAGACGGCTAAGAACTTAAGAACTTGCTGTATTCAACTGGACGTATAAGAGAATTTAAGTACCTTTATCTGCTCTTTTTTTTTTTCAAAAAAAAATACAGTATTTAAATTGATTTTAACTGTGTGGAAGGAATATTAACTGAACTGGAAGTTAGTCAGTGTTTGCTGAATTTTGTTATTTGCTAGTAATTACAGGTGTGGGGGTAGTCACATTCTTTGATTTCCTGTCCTTGCCTATTTAAGTGGTACAGTGTGAAATATTTTCTGCTTAAAAACCTCAGCTTTGGCCGGCTAAGAACTTGCTGTATTCAACTGGACGTATAAGAGAAGTACCTTTATCTGCTCTTTTTTTTTCAAAGAAATACAGTATTTAAATGGATTTTAACTGTGTGGAAGGAATATTAACTGAACTGTAAGTTAGTCAGTGTTTGCTGAATTTTGTTATTTGCTAGTAATTACAGGTGTGGGGGTAGTCACATTCTTTGACTTCCTGTCCTTGCCTATTTAAGTGGTACAGTGTGAAATATTTTCTGCTTAAAAACCTCAGCTTTGGCCGGCTAAGAACTTGTTGTATTCAACTGGACGTATAAGAGAATTTAAGTACCTTTATCTGCTCTTTTTTTTTTTTTAAATACAGTATTTAAATTGATTTTAACTGTGTGGAAGGAATATTAACTGAACTGGAAGTTTTGACTCTGCTCTTCAGTTAGTCCCACCCACCCTCCTCCCTGTTTTTGTTTTGGTGTTAATCTTAGTGGCCTTGCAACTGCCCGCCCCTCTTGTAAATTTGTGTTTGAATACTCCTTCTGGGCCCATCTCATTTGCTCACTCAACTGAGTGCAGTGAGATCATATTCTGATTTCAGGCACTCCTACTGTGTACAAAGAGAGCATCTGGGAAGCAGGGGGAAAAAAAAAATTGTAAGCTTGTTTCCTGCCTTTCCTGTTAAGTGGTATAGACTATTTGTAGGCTTCTGAGCCCCCAAGCCCTTCTGTGTCGGAGGGAAGCCTTCTAGCTTAGTTTTTTTTTTCTTGTAACTAGCCAGGTTTCTAGTTTCAGCACTCAAAACTGTGTCTTTGATCTCAGCACTTGTTCAAAAAAAAAAAAAAAAAAACAAAACATTTTCATCTGCTTTTACTGTACTTGTGTTTCTACCTACTTTTCTTACTTTTGCATCATCTTAAAAGTACTCAATTGTATTTATTACTGCTTGGTGTAACTCATTCTAAGCCTTTTGGTTTAAACACTTGGGCTTCGGACCAGTTGTTTTGCACTGAGAGGGTTTTTGGTCTGCACTGTAGTGGCAGAACAGGTAGCTTACATCCTTCTAGGTTGGGAACTGCTGATTGAGGGCTCAGTGTCTGTTATTCTAAAAGTGTATTAATTCTGGTTTAAGCACTTGGGCTTTCAGGCCAGTTATTTTACATTAAGAGGGTTCGTGGTCTGCACTCTTGTGGGAGGAGAGGCTGGACTCTGCCCTTCTGAGCTAGGAATCTCTGGTTAAAGGCTTATAGTGCATGCATATCTGAACTGCTTCTTACTGAAGTTGGTGCGCCTTGTTTGCTGTGGCATAGACTGGATTCAGGCCTGCTGGATCTAGCTTTGTTTGTGTAACTTGAGCACTAATCCAGGCATTCTCTAAAGTATTCAATTATATTTATTACTGCTTGGTAGTAACTTGATTAAAGTGTAGCTATCATTCTAAGTCTTTTGGATTAAGCACTTGGACTTCAGAACCGTTGTTTTACATTAGGAAGGTTTGTGGCATGCACTGTGGTGGCAGGACAGGTAGCTTTCATCCTTCTAAGTTGGGAACTGCTGACTGAGAGCCCAGTGTCTGTTATTCTTAAAGTGTATTAGTTCTGGTTTAAGCACTTGGGCTTCAGGCCAGTTATTTTACATTAAGAAGGTTTGTGGTCTGCACTCTTGTGGGAGAAGTGGCTGGACTCTGCCCTTCTAAGCTGGGAATTTCTGGTTAAAGGTTTATAGTGCCTGAATATTTGAACTGTATCTTACTGTAATTGGTACACCTTGTTTGCTGTAGCATAGACTAGATCCAGGCCTGCTGAATCTAGCTTTGTTTATATGCTTGTTGTTTGTTTGCTTGTTATTTCCCTGGAATGCTAATTCCACCTAATACACGGCTTCTCAGCGCTTCTGTGGATCACTAGTGATATCTGCATTGCTTACTGTACTTATTTCCTTGTTTCACTTGAAAGAAAGTTACTGTTTGTCGTTTTTGCATTTAAGTTACCTGTAACGCATTGCACTTAAGTTACCTGGCACTTGCTCACTAAAGCAATTATATACGTCAGCACTAAAAATTAAAAGCACTACACCCTCACTCCCCACTGGCCCTGGTTTTCAATTAAGGAATTCCCATTATTATTCTAGCATGTCCAAAGGTCAGTTGTCAATCTCCTCTCCGGTCCAACTGGTGAATCTGGGAATATTGAGGCAATGTTACAACTGCCTCATGTACACAGACAACCCTCTCCTCCTCCCAACAAATTCCAACACATGTGAGAGATGCAACCATATAGCCAAACTGGAGGCTAAGCTCTCTCAACTCTACTGGCATAACCAGTCAGGAGAATGAAACCACACTCACTACAATTCCAGTCTCACATAGACCTACTACGACAGCAAACCAAACACATAATCACACAAAAACATACTCAGAGGCTCTAAATAAAGATCTTACCGAAGCAGCAGAGACCTCCAAAGCAAACACCCAAGCAGCCACTACCACAAAACAAAACACGTGCAGCACATATCTCACAAAGCCAGTGTGCTGAACAGTCACAGCCCTTAAGACTAAACAACACACCTGATACACTTGTAATAGGTGACTATCGTCAGGCACACTGACATCCCGCTCAACAGGTTGAACAAGGAGAGGGTCACGGTGAGCTGCCTGTCGGGCGCTAGGATCCGCCACATAACACAAGCACTCAGGTCACTCCAAGGCAAGTACAAATATGACTCAGTCATTGTCCATGCTGGTGTGAATGACCCGAGACGTACCTCCCTGGACTACATGAAAAGAGACATAAAGGAGCTCTCTGAGCATGTAGCCCAGGCCGGTATGACCCTGACCTTGAGTAGCATCTTACCCTCACCAAGAATGATGCCACAATATGAAGACAAGATGATCAATTTCAACAATTGGCTTAAGTACTGGTGTCATTCAAAGGGGATCCAATGCCTGTCAGCTTGGGATGATGTGCTCGACAAGCCACGATGCTTCGCTAGGGACGGCTTGCACCTGTCACCCCTGGGCTTTCGGACATGGGCAAAGGCTCTTGCTACCCCCATAGTGCCTTTTTTAGGCAAGGCTCAAAAGACAAACCCACCTCCATAGGTATGGGATAAGAAACTAAGAGTAATGCTACTCAATGCCAGAAGTCTAAACCTCAAGATGCATGCACTCGAAACTCTCCTTAGCATGGAGAACGTCAATATCTGTGCAGTAACAGAAACCTGGTTCAGGGCTCCCGAGAGCACCCCAGCACTAGCAGGTTATACCTCTTACCATGCTTTTCGGCCCCAAAACTTGGACCGAACCACAAAAAGAGGGGGAGTATCGATATTCATCAAAGATACCCACACCTCCAGGTTGGTGGCAAAGCACGAAGCATCAGAGACTATCCATGTGCAACTAACAGTGGGTAAAACTGCCTTCCAGTTTATAGCCTGCTACAGACCACCCTCCCAAACCCAGGAACCCCACTCGGCCTTCCTGAGAACACTGGAAAATATGAAGGTCTCTCCAAACACCATTATATTGGGCGACTTCAACTACCCAAACAGACTGGGAGCATTACTCTAGCTCCAACACCCTAGCACAAAGGTTCCTAGAATTTATAAACTCAAATGCTATGGAACAACTTGTTACCACTCCCACAAGAGGGAAAACATACTGGACCTGATCATCACCAACATGGGGACTCTATGCTCCAGACCAGAAGTGTATCCCTCACTGGTAAGATCAAACCATAAACTAATCTCACTGGATATTCACATCCCGACCCCACCCCCTGCCCAGAAAACCACAGTGAAAAACTTCTCTAAAGCAAATTTCACACTCCTCAAAACTGAGGTGGAATCCTTCAAAGCCCCCTGGGCCTGTGGAAAATACGGCCCAGACCACAGAATCCTTTATAAACGCATTCTATGAACACCTTCAGGAATGCATGGATCATGCGATCCCAAATAAAACCAAGACCCAATCTTCCAAAGGCAGACTTCCTGTCTGGTAGACCCCAGCCTTAAACAAACTATACAATAGAAGGAGGAAGCTACTAAATAATAGAGCAAAATCCCAAAAAGGGAAGGCATCACTGATCAGTATTAGCAAAAAACTACGGGCACACATAAAATTGTCTAAGGCCAGCTTAGAGAGAAAAACTGCACAGGACACCAAGGATAATCACAAGGCTTTCTTTAGTTATGTTAGGAACCTGGGTGGTAATTCCCAGATATGCTCAGAATTAGTCCAAAATGATAAAAAATACACCGAACCCACAGACATTGCCAACATCCTAGCTGACAGGTTCAGCGCAAACTTCTCCCCCCCCCACCAAAAGGGCAAATATCTATCCCAGCAGAGTGCTGCCCCCCTGACATCTCAGATGCTCAGGTAAGAGCCGCCCTCTCCAAAGCAAAAAACACAGCATCAATGGGACCAGACAGTGTCCCGGGCTGCGTCCTACATGAACTCCAAGAAGAGCTAAACCCAAACATAAAACTACTGTTCAATCTCAGCCTTACTACAGGATATGTGCCCAAAGAGTAGCGTACAGCAACAGTGGTCCCTCTCCATAAAGTTGGTGCCTCAATGGATCTTGGAAACTATCACCCCATAAGCTTGACTAGCTTGGTCTGCAAAGCTATGGAAAGGATCATCATGGACCTCATAAATAAAGATATTGGGGACCTACAAACACTGGATCCTACCCAGTTCGGCTTTGTTAAGGGCAGATCCTGCCTCTTAAACCTGGTTGATTTCTTTGAAACAGTCACCAAGGCCATTGACAAGGGGAAGGTGGTCCACACAGCCTACCTGGACCTCGCAAAAGCCTTCGATACAATACCCCACTCGGGCATTATAGATAAGCTCACCAGCTTAAATATAAACCCCTATGTCACTAGATGGATTGCAAACTGGCTCAAGGACAGAACCCACATGGTTAGAATTGCTGGAGCCATGTCAGACTCCAAACCAGTTACAAGTGGCGTCCCACAAGGCTCAGTCCTGGGACCTCTCTTGTTCGGTATATATTTCTCAGAGGTACAGGCCAACATGGAAGGACTGTGGCTGACCAAGTTCGCAGATGACTGCAAACTATGGGCCATAATCGACTCTCCAGCCGACACAAGCATCCTCCAAAAGGGCCTCATAGAAACAGACAACTGGTGCCAGAGTCATGGCCTCAAGCTAAATGCCAAAAAGTATACAGTCATCCCCTTTGGCAAAAATAAAGTGCCCACAAATTACCACATAGGTGGTAATCCATTAAGTACAGAAGAAGTAATTACGGACCTGGGGACCCAAGTTTATAGCAATCTCTCATTTGACAACCACGTGGCCAAAGTGATTAGAAAAACATTTTATATAGCCCACCTAATCATGAAGGGATTCACATCTAGATCAGGGGACGTCATCGTGCCTCTTTACTCATCCCTCATCAGGCCCATAATTGAGTACAATGCCCCTTTTGGGATGTACCTTACCTGACACCTGCAGCAACTGGAAAGACCCCAAAAGTACCTCACCAAGAGGATCAAAGGGCTCAAACAGATGCCATATGCTGCCCGGTTAAAGAAACTCCAGCTCTACTCAGTGGCATACCGCCTGTTCAGAGGCGATCTGTGCCTGACGTATAAAGCCATGTCCAACCCGGAATTAATGGACATGTTGCACCTCAGAAAATCCAAATCCCATCGAGCTACGCGCTAGAGAGACTTGAACCTCAGCACTGAAATAAATAGGACATGCTGGAGGGACAGATTCATAACACAGAGGCTCCCTTCACTCTGGAATAAAATCCCAGTCCAGGTTAGGCAGAGTCCCTCATTGACTCTCTTCAAGAGGAATCTTGATGAGTGGATGGGAGATCGTAGGGTTACCCCGGGTGTCACTGCTGTGTCACTGTTAGAGGCACAGTATACTAACCTCGAAAAAGGGCATAGCAAAATAAATTTAAAATGGGTGGCGAAAGCCAAACACATTCTGGCTAGGCTTATAAATGCCCTAGGGTAGATAGCCTAGTATGAACCTATACACACACACATACATATACATATATATATATATATATATATACACATATATATATATATATATATATATATATACATATATATATATATATATATATATATATATATATATATATAAAACACTAAGATGTTAGAGTTAACTGTTAGATTACAGAATGAGAATTAGAATTTTAAGGCAAATATTAGGCATTTATTACATTTATTCATTGTTCAAATGCACCTACAGTACAGCCAGGAGGTCGAATGTGGTCTTTCGCAGCAATGAAAGAGTTAACTATATGATATATTTTATATGCGGCCCCAAGACCATTTTGGTTCACTCAATGCGGCCCCAGCAAGCCAAAAGGTTGGACAACCCTGATCTAATTGATCACTAATGCAGTAGCCTTCACTATACGGCTGGATTACCCTACGGCTGGATTACCCTAGCTTACTACATTTTGAAGGTGGAAGGGTACAAGCACCCCTGGAGAATGGTCCTGGGAAAGTTTAATATAGACTTAGAGAAGGAAAAAGTTATGTCTTAGCATAAATTTCCATCCGTTTTGTTGATCTTCTTCCATTCATCACTGATGGGTACGGTTCCGAGCCCTTCAGAACCATGTCGGCCAAATACCAAGCTCGCGTATACCAAAAACTCTCGAGTGAAGTTCATAGGTTCATACTAGGCCATCTGCCCTGGGGCAATTATAAGCCTAGCCAGATTCTGTATGGCTTACGCCACCCCTTGATTTGAGTATACTGTGCCCTTTTTAAGGTTTAGTTTACTGTGCCTCTGTCTAATAGTGACACGGGAGTAATCCCTGGGACAAACCTACGATCCCCCATCCACCTATCGAGATTCTTCTTGAAGAGATTCAGTGAGGTGATCTGCCTCACATGAACTGGAATTCTATTCCAGAGCGAAGGGAGCCTCTGGGTTAGTAACTTGTCCCTCCAGCAAGTTCTATTTATTTCTGTGCTGAGGTTCAAGTCCCTCAAGCGTGTGGCTCTAAGGGATTTAGATTTACTGAGGTGGAGCATGTCCATTAATTCTGGATTTGACATAGCTTTGTATGTCAGGCATAGATCGCCTCGAAGCAGGCGGTATGCAACTGAGTAGAGCTGGAGTTTAACAGAGCAGCATATGGCAACTGTTTGACACCCTTGAACCTCTTGATGAGATACTTTTGCGGTCTTTCTAATTGCTGCAGGTGTCGGGTAAGGTACATCCCAAAAGGGGCATTGTATTCTATGATGGGCCTGATGCGTGATGAATAAAGGGGCACGATTACCTCTCTTGATCTAGATGTGAATCCTTCCATGCTGAGGTGGGCTATGTAGAAGGTCTTTCTAACCACTTTGGCAATGTGGTTTTCAAAGGAGAGATTGCTATCAACTTGGGTCCCCAGGTCCCTAATAACTTTCGCTGTACTTAATGGGTTTCTGCCTATGTGGTAATTTGTGGGCACATTGTTTTTGCCAAAGGGTATGACTATACATTTTTTGGCATTTAGCTTTAAACCATGGTGCGGGCACCAGTTATCTGTCTCTGTGAGACCTTTTTGAAGGATGTTTGTGTCAGCTGGAAAGTCGATTATAGCACCCAGTTTGCAGTAGTCTGCGAACTTGGTGAGCCATAGTCCTCCCACGTTTGCCTGTACCTCGGAAAAGTATATATCGAACAAGAGTGGTCCCAGGACAGAACCCCATGGGACACCACTTGTGACCGGTTTCGAGTCGGACATGGCTCCAGCAACTCTCACTCTGTTGGTTCCATCTTTGAGCCAGTTTGCGAGCCATCTTGTGACATAGGGGTTTATATTTAAGCTGGATAGCTTATCTATGATGCTCGAGTGGGGTATTGTGTCAAATGCCTTAGCAAGGTCCAGATAGGCTGTGTGGACTACCTTCCCTTCATCTATGGCTTTGGTGACTGTTTCGAATAAGTCAACCAGGTTCAAAAGGCAGGATCTGCCCTTGAAAAAGCCGAACTGGGTAGGATCTAGTGTCTGTAGGTCCCCAGTGTCTTTGTTTATGAGCTCCATGATGATCCTCTCCATAGCCTTGCAGACTAAGCTAGTCAGGCTTATGGGGCAATAGTGTCCAGGATCTGTAGAGGCTGCACCTTTCACTCCAAGGCATCTATGAATGACATTTGCGCAGCTGCCATTCGGACGAAACCACACACTTTCATCAAACATTACAAGTTGGATATGGTCTCCAGGGGAAGAGGAGCCTTCTGCTCAATGGTGCTCAGGAATGTTCACAAAGCCCTTCTCCCAGTTCTCAGTTTGAGTTTGCATAATACATAGAAATAAAACAGAGGCCATTTCTGTGCAAAAACCCTGACACACCACAAAGACCCATGAGACCAACCAGGAGCCTTTGGTGGGGTGTGATGAATGGATGAAGAGCACAGATGGAACGTTATGGTAAGACATAACTTCTTTATCTGATGTTGTTAATCTTTCCATTCATCACTGATGGGACAGAATCCCAAGCTACCTGAGAAACCTGGGTTTCTGGGTATGGAAGAACATTCCTGAGCACCATTGAGCCGAAGGCTCCTCTTCCCCTGGAGACCATATCCAACTTGTAAGGTTTAATGAAAGTGTGTGGGTTCGTCCGAATGGCAGCTGCGCAAATGTCATTCATAGAGGCCTTGGAGTGAAAGGCTACAAAGGTTGCTATAGCTCTAGTTGAATGTGCTTTGATATTGTGAGGTCTAGGCTCATTTGCACATGAATATGAAAAAGAAATACAATCTCTGAGCCACTTTGATAAAGTGACTTTTGAAACAGCATATCCCATTCTTGGACCAGAGAAAGAAATGAAAAGTTGGTTTGACTTGTGGATAGATTTAGTCCTGTCTAGGTAAAAAACATAGTTGCCTATGCACATCCAAGGAGTGTAGGCAGTATTCTCCTTTATTCGAATAGTTCAGGAAAAAACACTGGGATTGGTTCACAGAAAAATCAGAAACCACTTTGGGGAGAATAGATGGATTAGTACATAGAGATACTCTGTCTTAATGAAATATTAGGTATGGTCTCTTGATGCATAAGGCCTGTAATTCTGAGATCAGTCTAGCTGAAGTGACAGCTACCAAAAAGAGAAATTTCCTTGAGAGAAATCTGAGGTCACATTTTGTTGCAGGTTCAAAGGGGGGTTGAGATGGTGACTGCATTACTAGGGACAGATTCCACGTCTCTAAGGGATGCCTAATTGGAGGTCTGCTGTGAAATACTACTTTGAGAAAACCTAAGTGGAGTGCCCTCTAAACCGTTCTGGAAATTGGAAATTGCTGCTAAATGGACTCGTATGCTACAGGCTGATGCTCCATTTTCAATGAACTCTGGGTCTAGCATCTGCTCTTTAGACCATATAGAAAACCTTTTCCATTTATCTCTAAAGTTTTCTGGTGGATGGTTTATTGGAGCCCAGAATAATATTGCAAACCGGTGAGGAAAGGGCTTCCTGCCTGGCGACTAATGGAAGTGGAGAAACCAAGCTGTCAGCTTGAGACTGGACAGATTTGGGCGAGTCAACCCTTGGGGATGAGAAAAAGTCTGGACGAGTTTCCAGGATCCATGGAGACTGTAACAGAGGAGGCCAGAGGAAGAGGAACCACACCTGACGATGCCAGAATGGGGCAATGAGGATCACCTTTCATCTCAACTGAGTAGCTTTCTTTAAGAATAGAGGTATCAAGAGAATTTGAGGATATGCTTAGAGGAGACCCGTTGGCCAATCGTGAGTCAAAGTCTCTCGGGGACTCCCCCTCAGGGGGAAAAAGGGCAAAGTAGCTGCTGCATTTGTTATTAGTAGGGGAGGCGAAAAGGTCGCAGCAGGGCTGGCCCCATCAGTGGAAAATTTCTGCCATCACTCTGGGATTGAGAGACCACTCGTGTGGAAGGAGAAAGCATCTGCTCAAACTGTCCGCAATCATGATGGAACTCCCCAGGATGTGCGTTGCTATTAGAAAGCAGTCAGAAGCCATCACTCAGTGCCAAATTCTCATGGCTGTCTTTCCCTGAAAATGGCCCCCCCACCCTATCAGGGAAGGGTTTGTGGTCACAGTGGCGTTGAGTTGAGGGGGCTGAAAATAACGACAAAGTTATGCATCTGGCCTCATCCACCAGAGGAGATCTCGCTTGCAAGAGTTGGTTAGGAGCACCTGCGAGTTTAGGAGGGTGAAGATTTGCAAACCACTGGGACAATAGGAGCCATTGTAACAGTCTCATGTGTAACCTTGCCAGAGGAACTATAGGGATGGCTGCAGCCATGGACCCCAGAGCCTGGAGAACTTCCCTTGCTGACACCTTTTCACAGAGTATCACACGCACTTGCAATCTTAACCCTTGAAGCCTGAGCTAGGAGAGCTACCAGACAGGATAGAGCATCGGAAACTGCCCTTATAAATTCCAGCTGTTGGGTAGGTTCTAAGTTGGATTTCTTCCAGTGCACAGTGATTCCCAGGGACTCTGCTAGTGAGAGGGTGTATTGGAGGGCCATAGGCAGACGCTTGGTGAGGCAGAGAGGAGCCAATCATCCAAATATGGAAACACCTGGAATCCTTAAGTCTCAGATGAGCTGTCACCACTGCTAGACATTTCATGAACACTCTGGAGGCCGTTGAGAGACCGAATGGCAGGGCTCAGAACTGGTAATAAATGGTCTCCTAGCTGGAAGCGAAGGAGACTCCTGGAGTGTTTGTCCATTCTGATGTGGTAATATGCATCCCGGAGGTCTGTCGAGCACATCCAAACGTCCTCCCTTAAAAAAGAGAGACTGAATTGAATAGGAACCATCCGGAACTTGGTTTGCACAACTGATTTGTTGAAGTGGCTGAGATCCAGAATGGGTCTCCAGTCTGTGTCTTTTGTCAACAAAAATAATCTTGAGGAAAACCCGGATCCGCACTGCTCTGGAGGGACTGGTTGGATGACTCTTGACACAGCTTGGTTATCGCTGAAGCCACTTCTTCCATTTGACTGAGGGGGAACATCGGGAAGGGTTTTTTGTAGGTTTTGGGCAGGAGATTAGAGGGATGTAGTAGCCTCTGAAGATTATTCTCTGCACCTATCGATAATTTGTAATGGAGCGCCAGGCAGTTTGGTGCAGAGAAAAACAAGCCCCGACTGCTCCCAGAGGAAAGCAATCACGCAACACTTCAGGACCGTTGGTAAGACCACCCAGAGAAGGAATCTCTGGAGTCTTGGTTTCGGGGACTCCCTCTGCCCCTAAAGGGGCATCTTCCACCATTGAAACCTCTCTGCCTCTGGAGGAATCCATGCCACGTGCATTATAGAAAGGACCCTGAGATTTCTTGTGCCAGATTTTCCCACTCCTCTGGTTCCTGGAAAAAGAACATTGAGGCTTGGAAAAACCAAAGGCAGACAGTCTATCCGTCTTGCTCACACCTGGCTATCGTGTCCTTCACTTTAGAACCAAACAAGGAAGATGGTTCAATAGGGGTGTTCAAAAAGGAGGACCAAGTCCGCAAGGTCGCAGATGCACATCCAGGCATGACGCCTCATGACTATGCCTGCACCCGCAGCTCTGGCTGCCCCTTCGGTTGGGTGGGAGAGCAGCCTCATGGCCGAAATGGAAATAGATTCAAGGGTGGCAAGTTGAGAGGCAACCTTGTTCCGTGCCTCGTCAGCAACTTGACCCACAAGGGATCCAGAAAGTTCGGTAATCAGATCTCTTTGGAGCCTCTTGAAGTGTGCCAAGTAGTTCAAGGACCTAATAGCAAAGGTCGCTGAATTAAAGACTCACTTCCCCACCCTGTCCACAGCCAGAGTCTCCCTGCTGGGTAGGTGGACAGTAGGACTTTATTCTGCTAGATCCTCATTAGTGGCTGCCGCCACCACCATAGCGTCAACTGGCAAACCTCTGGACCAGTTTGAATGCTCTTTCAGGGGAGAAAATCATATCAGGTCTCCGGGGAATGGCCTCAATAGTCAGGGTTCTGCCAAGCATGCTGCACGAGTGGGACTAACTAGTCTGCAGGTGGAGTCACTCAAGTGGTAGAAGGCCGGGAGCAAAAAGTCTGCAGGAAAACGGATTCCTCTGAGGAAGGGTTGGAGGGCTTCCAGCCACCCATCTGTTTCAATATTTCCAGGATGTCTCCAAAGGAGACATTACCCGGGGGTGACCATGGGGAAAGTACAGTTTTGTACCTACCATAAATGTAGATGTCCGAGAGGAATGCATCTGCAGTCCTTACAAATGGGTTGTCCTGTCGTCAGGCAGCCCTTCGGTCGGCCGGATTCCAAAGTCTGGGTCTGTTATGGTGTATTTGTTTGTATATATGTACATAGCTGCAGTTATTCGGGTATAAAGGCATCAGCCGACACCATTTTCCTCAGTGTTTCTTGCCCCAGATGCCAGCTGCCCTCCTGGAAGGCTAAATTTGGATAAATGCCAATGATTCCAAATAAGAGAGAGTAAACACACAAGTAAGCATGTATGTACATATATACAAACAAATACACCATAATAGATCCCCCCAAGCTAGCTAAAGGCTGGCAAATACCCTAGGAGTACCTCAGAGGGGAAGGAGGGTGGGTAATCCTGACTGTAGATGCATTCCTCTCGGACATCTACATTTATGGTAGGTACAAAACTGTACTATGTCCTTCAAGGATGCATCTGCAGTCCTTACAAATGGGTAGAATACCATAGCTAAACAAGGGGAGGAGGAAGAGTATTGATTATGGTGTAACTAGGATCCCTTGCAAAACAGCAGTGGCAAAACCTGCTCGGGATCTAGAGTATAAAGGCAAATTGTAATGCTTGGCAAATGTATGCATGGAGGTCCAAGTAGCAGCCTCTATAATGTCCTTGGTAGCCACTCCTCATAAGAAAGCTGTGGTAGTGGCTGTAGCTCTTGTGGAGTGAGACCTGATATTTTCTGGAGTTTTCTTTCCATGGTAGGAGTAACAAAATCTGATGCAATTTCCTATCCATTTGGAGATTGTCTGTTTTGAAATTGGTTTTCCCTCCTTTCCTGTGGCATATGCTACCAGTAGCTGGTCAGTTTTTCTATTTGACTTAGTCCTGTCCAGGTAGTAGCGTAGCTGCCTGTGTACATCCAAGGTATGCAAGAGCCTTTCTCCCCTGTTCTGTGGGTTTGGGAAGAATGTAGGTAGGTGAATAGCCTGGTTTAATGACACTCTGGATACCACCTTAGGCATAAATGTAGGATTTGTTCTCATAGACACTCTATCTTGATGGAAGATCAGGAAGGGTTGTACTGCCATTAGAGCCTGTAGTTCAGAGACGCTTCTTGCTGAGGTTATTGCCAGCAGAAAAGCAGTCTTCCATGATAAGTATTGTAATTCTGCTGTTGCCGCTGGTTCGAAGGGAGGAAGTGTTAATTTCTCTAGCACAAAGTTCAAGTCCCATGCTGGCAATGGTGGTTTTCTGGGAGGTTTCACATTTTTAATTCCTCTCAGAAATTGTCTGAGCAGGGGATGAGAGAAGACAGGAGGGTCCAAGCTATACTGTGCTGAAATAGCTGATGCATGTATCTTGATGGAAGAGTAAGACAGGCCTGTGTGGAAGAGCTCTGCCAAGTACTCCAGGATGTTGGCCATGTTTACTAGAGTCACATCTTCTCCCTTTGCAGTACTCCAGATGAAATATCTTTTCCATTTTGCAGCATAATTCTTTCTTGTTGAAGGTCTGCGTGCCTCCAGGATTATGTCTTTAACCCTTTGGGATAAGTTTGGGTTAATTGCTGTTATGTAATGTTCCAGGCAGTTAGTTTCAGTGTTTTCAGGTTTGGGTGCAGGATGTTGTAATTGTTCTGCGTTAACAATAATGGGATCAGGGGTAGTGTCCATATTTGTTCCTGAGACATGCCCCATCAGCAATGGGTACCAATGTTGTCTTGGCCAGTCTGGAGCTATCAGAATGATCCTGGGACGGTCCTCTTTGATCTTCAGAAGCACCTTGTGCATCAAAGGAAGTGGTGGAAATGCGTATGCTGTCAGATTTTTCCAACTGAAAGAGAGGGAGTCCACCTTCCAAGCAAGTGGGTGGTACGTCCTCGTGCAGAATTTCTTTAGCTGGTGATTGACCGGAGATGCAAACAAGTCTATTTGTGGTAATCCCCATTCCCTTGTGATGGCTTTGAAGATGTCCGGATGAAGCATCCATTCGTGGGCATCTGTGGTTGTTCTGCTTAATATGTCTGCTAGAATGTTTTCTTTTCCTGGTACAAAGATTGCTTGTAACTGAATGTTGTAGGTCAGGGACACATCCCATAGGTCCAGTGCCAGCCGGCATAGAGGATATGAATGGGTGCCTCCCTGTTTGTTGATGTACCACATAACTGTGGTGTTGTCTGTCCTTATCAACTGGCCTTCTTGGAGAAATGGTCTGAATGACTGGATTGCCAATTTTACTGCCAGCATTTCCTTTAGATTTATGTGTAGGCACAGCTGTTCTTGAGTCCATAAGCCTTGTATGCACTTGCCCTGCATGTGTGCTCCCCAACCGAGGTCTGAGGCATCTGTGGTGATGGTTTGGCTTGGTTGGCTGTTGCAGAAGGGTAATCCTGGGTTTGATTGACAGGCCTGAGCCCACCATAGGAACTCTTGTTTCAGGCATGGGATTATTGGAATTTTGGTTTCTAGGCTGTGCTTGTGCTGGGACCACAAATTCCTTAGGTACCACTGTAGCTTTCTCATATGCAGCCTGGCATGAGGGACCAGGATTATGCAGGATGCCATGAAGCCTAGAGCTTGCAGTACTTTTCTTGCAGTTAGGTGGTTCTGCTTTGTTAATGCCAAGAAGTAGAGAGGAAGTTGTTCTTTCTTTTCTGCAGTTAGGAATGCCATTTGTTTTGATGTGTCCAGCTCTGCACCCAGGAAGGTTATTCTTTGGGATGGAATCAGCCTTGACTTTTTTATATTGACTGTATATCCCAAGGCTTGTAGCAGGTAAATGACTCTTTGCAAATCTTCTGCTAGTTTGCTTTTGTTGTCCGCTTGTATCAGGCAGTCGTCCAGGTAAGGATAAATTTGGATTCCCTGGAGCCTGCAATGAGCAATTACTGATGCCAGGCATTTCGTGAACACTCTGGGTGCAGTAGATAAGCCAAAGGGCAATGCTGAAAATTGATAATGCTCTGATCCTGCAAGAAATCTGAGGTATCTTCTGCAAATTGGTCTTATGGGGACGTGCAGGTATGCCTCCTTGAGATCTAGAGTTACCAGCCAAGACTCCTTGCCCAGCATGGGAAGAAGCTGCTGTAGGGTCAGCATTTTGAATTTTGGAACAATAAGGAATGTGTTTAAAGTGGACAGGTCTAGAATGGGTCTCCATTTGTTTTCTTTTCTTGGTACCAGGAAGAGTCTGGAGTAAAATCCCTTTCCTTGCTCCATAGGTGGTACCTTTTCCACAGCTCTCATTCTTAATAGCTGAGATATTTGTTTTAGAGCTTCTGTCCTTTGAGAAGGTGGTAGGTTTGGCATTCCTCTCTTCCCTGGTAGAGTATGGAAATGGAACCTGTAACCTTGGTCTATAGTTTGCAAAATCCATTTTCCCTTGTTATGCAGTGCCAGTTTTTTGAGAATAATGTTAGTTTTCCGCCTAGGGGTGCTTCTAGTTGTTCCCTGGTAGGCGGTGCCACTGTCAAGTCACTGTGATTGAGTTGTTGTAGTGGTGGTGGCTGCGTCTGTGCCTCGCTGGTTGTTACCTTGCCATTGGCGTCCCCTGTAGGCACCCCTGGATTGGTTTCTGCCTCTTGAACGCCTATTCCTGCCTCTCTGGGCCTTAGAGGAGTCTGGAAAGGACCAATTTTTGGAGGGCCAGTTCCTGCTAAACCTTGGAGGTTGAACCTGTAAAAAATCTTTCACCGTTTGTACAGATTTTGCCTTTTCTTCCATCTTCTTTAGCACCTGTTGAGCAGGGGAACCAAATAAATTGACCTTGCCCATGGGTGCATCCAAAAGCTTTGATTTGACATGGTCTGGTAATGCCTGTTCTTTCAACCATGCATGTCTCCTGATAACTGTGCCAGTCATGGCTGATCTAAAGGAAGCCTCCAGTGCATCATAGCCGCATTTTAAAGAATGGTTACTAACCTGCTGTATGTTATGTACCATTTCCTGAACATATTTCTTATCTAAAGATTCTTCAGAGGAAAGCTTTTTAGTTAACTGGTCAAGCATAAACTCTTGATATTGAATCATATGAAATTGGCAGTTCAAAGCCCTAGCTGACAAGGTAGCAGAAGTGTAAACTTTTTTACCCCATCTCTCTAAGGACCTGGATTCCCTTTCAGAGGGAGGGTTTTTAGTAGAAGTAGCAGCTACAGCTTTAGGGCCCTGGCGATGGTCTCTGGATCTGCCAAGGAGCCTTGTATAAATGATGGTGAGTGTCCGGGACCCTGTAGAACCTATCGGGCTTAGCAGGGGCGGAGGTAAGAATCAGGAGCAGTGCAAGCATCATTAAATGCATCATCTACAACAGAAAGAACTGGAGGTATAGCCAAAGGCCTATGTTGTGGCAAATGTAGAAAGGTTCTAAGCCTTTTTCTGGAGTCTGAGAAATCTTGGCCCTGCCACTGAAATTGTTCCCTCATAGCATGCAATGTTTCCCCAAAGGAAAATTCCTCAGGTGGAGAGGCTGAAGGAATGGACTCTTCAGCATCAGAGTCTTCGTAAGGAGAATAAGAAGCCTCAGGAAGTTCTGAATGTTCTGATTCATCAGAAGAGCCATCAGAGGATACTGGCTCAGGGGGCTCTGCTCTAGGTCTCTTTTCTGGAGGAGGAAGAGAGGACCTGTCTGGATGGGGCTGGGAACCACGAATTAAAGAAATTAAATCCTCAGCCAAGGATAGCATAAGAGAGCTAGTGCTGGGCCTGTGTGGGGGAGGTTTGGCAGGCACAGATTTTGAAACTTTGGCTGCTTTGGCCCTGGCAAAGGCCTTAATAGACATGGCTGCAGGAGGCCTAGCAGCTCCACGTGCAGGGGTTGAAATATCCAGGGGAATTGTATCTGATAAATCCTGGGAAACCGCAACAGAAGGCTGATTTTCAGAAGCAGATTCTACCAGGTTAGAAGAGGCCTCGGTAGAAGGCATGGTTTCAGCTGAAGAAAGAACCGCTTGCTCGGTTTCGGCCGAAACCGAGACACTCGCGGTTTGCTTAATCGCGGTTTCGGCCGAGACCGCGGACCATGATGTCGGTCCTTTTCTTTTCGTTTTTTTGGAAATTTGCGCTGTCGGAGGATCCGACGGCATAATGTAGGCAAAATCAGAGCCGAAAATTTGTTCAGCAAACTCCGACCGACGTCTGAGCGTCCGTCGGTTAAAAGAAAAACTGGCTAGACAAGCTGCTACGTCGTGGTCTGGGCCTAAGCAATGTATACAGTAGGAGTGGAAATCTTTATGAGGTATTTGTTTCCCACAGGATAAACAGTTATTAACTTTCTCTGACATCGGCTGAGGCAAGAAAGAGTCCCCAGCGGGTACTTAGCTTTTAGAAGTCTTGAAGAAGTATTGGTAGTAGTAATCTCTGGATCTGACCAACGGGCACTTGCAAACAGCTTCTGCTTCGGGCGCCACGCGGCAAAAAAGACTGAGGAAAATGGCGTCGGCTGATGCCTTTATACCCGAATAACTGCAGCTATGACGTCGGGTGAAGTGCGACACCAGCCGAAGCCAGACCCAGACTTTGGAATCCGGCCGACCGAAGGGCTGCCTGACGACAGGACAACCCATTTGTAAGGACTGCAGATGAATCCTTGAAGGACATCCCTCCCCATCATCGTAGTCCATATCTTCTATCAAAGACTCTTCAAGGGAGACTATGTGCTTCCTCTTGACGCCTTCTTCCAAGGAGGTTCTTCAGTGGGAATATCTGAGGAAGACTCGGAAGGGTGGGTATTGGGGTTTCCTGAGGCTTCTCCTCCTGGTGTCCTGGGGAGGTGGCTCATGGTAGCTGTAGCTCAGAGGGAGCAGGAAGAAGTTCTGATGTAGGAGGAGGATTTCCCAAAGAAAAGCACCCTCTCCATCACCCAAAAAACAGGCCCACCCGAAGAGAGCCAGAACAGAGGACCTGCTCCGTCAGACCCACTCCCAAGGATGAAGCCTCAAGGAGGATCAGAGCAGGCATTATCTCCCCGGATCCAAGGGCGGAACACATTATATATATATATATATATATATATATATATATATATATATATATATATATATATATACACACACACACACACACACACACACACACACACACACACACACACACACACACACACACCTTCTTTTGGCTGCTCCGTTGAATCACCACAGCAGATCAACTGTTTCCATTTCTTCCTGTCCACTGCATCTTGCTCTGTCACACCAACCGCCTGCATGTCCTCTCTCACCACATCCATAAACCTTATCTTAGGCCTTCCTCTTTTCCTGTTACCTGGCAGCTTCATCTTTAGCAACTTTTTCCCCAATATACTCTGCATCCCTCCTCAGCACGTCCAAACCAACGTAATCTTGCCTCTCTGGCTTTGTCTCCAAACCTTCCAACCTGGGCTGACCCTCTAATATACTTATTCCTAATCCTGTCCACCCTCGTCACACCCAGTGCAAATCTTAACATCTTCAACTCTGCCACGTCAAGCTCTGACTCCTGCCTTTTTGTCAAGGCCACTGTCTCCAACCCGTATAACATAGCTGGTCTCACTACCCTCTTGTAGACCTTCCCTTTCACTCTTACTGGTACTCGTCTGTCAAAAATCACTCCTGACACTCTTCTCCACCCACTCCATCTTGCCTGTACTCTCTTCTTCACCTCTCTTCCACACTCACCATTCCTCTGAACTGTTGATCCCAAGTACTTACTCTTAGTCCTGCTGACCTTCATTCCTCTTCTCTCTAGAGCATATCTCCACCTCTCCGGGGTCTCCTCCACCTGTTCCCTACTCTCAACTACAGATCACAATGTCATCTGCAAACAACATAGTCCACAGGGACTCCTGTCTGATCTCGTCTGTCAACCTGTCCATCACCATTGCAAATAAGAAAGGGCTCAGAGGTGATCCTTGATGTAATCCCACCTCCACCTTAAACGCATCAGTCACTCCCACCGCAGACCTCACCGCTGTCAACACCTCGTACATATCATGTACCACTCTTACATACTTCTCTGACACTCCCGACTTCCTCATACAATACCATAACTCCTCTCTAGGCACCCTGTCATATGCTTTCGCTAAATCCACAAAGACACAATGCAACTCCTTCTGACATTCTCTGTACTTCTCCATTAACACTCTCAGAGCAAACATTGCATCTGTAGTGCTCTTTCCTGTCATGAAACCATACTGCTGATCACTAATCACCTCCCTTCTTAACCTAGCTTCCACTACTCTTTCCCATAACTTCATGCTGTGACCGATCAGTTTAATCCCTCTGTAGTTACTACAGCTCTGCACATCACCCTTGTTCTTAAAAATCGGTACCAAAACACTTTCTCCATTCCTCAGGCATCCTCTCACTTTCTAAGATTTCATTAAGCAATCTAGTTAAAAACTCCACTGCCATTTCACCTAAACACCTCCATGCTTCCACAGGCATGTCATCTGGACCAACAGCCTTTCCGTTCTTCATCCACTTCAGAGCTATCCTTACTTCCTCCTTGCTAATCCACTGCACTTCGTGATTCACTATCCGCACATCATCCAACCATCTCTTCCTCTCATTCTCTTCATTCATCAACCCCTCAAAGTACTCTTTCCATCTGCTCAACACACTCTCCTTACTTGTGAGTATGTTTCCCTCATTATCCTTTATCACCCTTACCTGCTGCGCATCTTTACTAGCGCAGTCCCTCTGTCTAGCCAATCGGTACAGGTCCTCACACACACACACATACATACACATATATATATATATATATATATATATATATATATATATATATATATATATATATATATATATATACATACACACACACATATATATATATATATATATATACATACACACACACACACACACACACACACACATATATATGTGCACACACACACATATATATATATATATATATATATATATATATATATATGTGTGTGTGTGTGTGTATGTATATGTGTGTGTGTGTGTGTGTGTGTGTGTGTGTGTGTGTGTGTGTGTGTGTGTATATATATATATATATATATATATATATATATATATATATATGTGTGTGTACATTATATATATATATTTATTTTATTTTACATTTGTTGACCAGGCTAGTCCAGCTGGATCAATGTCCATTTTCAGTGGAGGCCCGGGGAGAAAAGCTCCACAGATTAAAGCAAGGTTATAGAAATTAAACATTTACAATAAACGCTTGTGACACAGACAGTGAGCAAAAATGCATACATGTTAGTCTAGATCAAGTAATAAAAAAACAAATAGTGCCATCTACGTATTGAGAAAGGCATTAACTACTTACAGTACAAATATGTGAGGATGGGGTATTACATAGTTTAAAATATATATACATACTTGTAAAGGACATTGTTTGTACCTGTTTTTTTTTTTTTTTTTTTTTTTTTAAATATGAGAACAGTAGTAGCAGTAGAGTCATTAAGTCATTTGTGATCACAGAGAAAGATTGTAGTTTTGAAATAAGGAAATATGATAGTAGAAAGAAGAAAGTAGGTTAGTCAGGATTGGTACAAGAGCAGAGCCAGAAGTTGTTCAGATGTAAAAGAAGTTGTCTTTTAAAAAGATGAAAGGTGGCTAGAGAGGGAAGGTTATTCCATATTTTGCCGACTGAGTTGGAGAAAAGGCAGTTACCTGCAGAATTTGTAATTCTAGTTGTGTTGACTTGTAGCTTTTCGGCGGAGCGCAGCTGTTTCAAGTTATTATAGGGAGTCAAGAGGTTGCTAAGAGCAGGTGTTTTTGATGGTTGATATAGAATGGTATGTGCTATTAAGAGTTGTTGATGGATAAGCTTGTTAGGAAGTTCCAACCAGTGTAAGTGTTTTAAGTTTAGACAGTGGTGAGTTCTATACTGGGATGCTGTGGCAAAAATAGAAGTTATGTTCTTACCATAACGTTCCATGTTAGTTGTCTTCTTCTCGCCTTCTTTCTTGCTGGATGGGTTCGGAGCCGACCTCGGCTCCGACTCGGCCACTCTAAAGCTCAAGAGTTGGTTCCACCGGCTCGAGGCCCCCCTTATATCCCACAATGCTAGGCGTGAATTACCTCAGATCTCGTTTGTGAGCTAGGCCCAGCTAATAATAAAACCAGGAAAAAACTGGAAAGGAGTCCACCTCTATAAACAAAGGGAAGGAGAAAAGGTGACCTAAGCCTGATCTAGGAAAATATGCACAGTAGAGCATATACCTATCGCAAAGAGGTGGTAGAAAGAGAGGTCACAATCAAACTCCTCTAGGTCTGTCCAGGCCAGGGGGAAAGGAGGGTGGGGCCTAAGAAGAAAGAAGGCGAGAAGAAGACAACTAACATGGAACATTATGGTAAGAACATAACTTCTATATGTTAAGTTGTCTATCTCGCTGGAAGGGACCGCGTCCCTCGCACCTTGTCCCGGGTGGCCTAACGGAACAGACTCTTGAGCACAGTGGAACCAAAATTAGCTCTATGCCTAGAAGCTAAATCCAACTTATAATGTGAAATGAAAGTGTGAGGAGTAGCCCAAGTAGCTGCTGCACAAATGGTGTCTATAGGCAGTCTGTCTTGGAAGGCTATAGAAGTAGCCAAAGCTCTGGTGGAATGGGCTTTAGGTTTGTTAGGTAGCTTTTGGTGTCTTATTTCATAGACAATGGAAATTAGAGATGTTAGCCATCTAGATAGTGATACCTTAGAAACAGAAAGTCCCTTTCTGCCTTCTGCATAAGAGACAAACAGCTGGTCAGATTTTCTGAATTGTTTGGTTCTATCCAAATAGTACCTTAACTGACGATGAACATCTAGCCAATGCAATTTTTGTTCAGACCTATTAGAATATTCTGGAAAAAAAACAGGGAGGTCAATGCTTTGATTTAGGTGACGCCGAGGCTATTTTAGGTAAAAAGGACGGGTTGGTTCGTAAGGATACCCTGTCCTTATGGAACAGATAAGGAGGTCGACAGCTGAGTGCATGAAGTTCTGAAACTCTTCTAGCTGAAGTAATAGCTACCAGAAAGAGAGTCTTCCATGATAGCAATTTTAAAGAACAGGAAGCTGCAGGTTCGAAAGGGGGGGAGAATCAAGGAACTGAGAACTAAATTTAGGTCCCAAGGAGGAGGAGGATTTCTTATAGGAGGTCTGAGTAGAAAAACTCCCTTTAAAAAGGCTTTGCAAAGCTTGTGGGACATTATGGCAGACTCTGAAACGCCCACATGAAAGTTAGAAATAGCTGCCAATTGAACTTTAAGAGTAGAAGGAGATGAACCTGCATGGAAGAGTTCAGCTAGAAAATCAAGGACTATTTGGATGGAAGCCGTGAAAGGATCTATGTCCCTTCCTTGAGCCCAATAGGCGAAACGTTTCCACTTACTCAGATAAATCTTTCGAGTGGAAGATTTATGGGAAGCTATCAAAATATCTCGAACAGCGTGAGATATTTGAGGAAGCTTGGCTAAGGTTGGAATTGGAGGAACCAAGCAGTGAGGTTCAGAGAGGGAGGGGCGATGAAACTGACCCGACTGATGGATCAAAAGATCTGGAACTAGGTCCAGATGCCAAGGTTGCTCCAACAGAAATTGATGTAGAAAGGGGAACCAAACCTGTTGAGGCCAGTAAGGAGCAATGAGGATCAAGGAGGCCTTCTGAGCGATAGCTTTCTGTATCACTTGAGAGATTAGTGGGAAGGAGGAAATGCATACAGAAGTCCCGGGGCCAAACTTGGACTAGAGCGTCTCTGCTGGGCTGGCCTGGTAGCGGGAATAGGGTGAAATAATCTCTGCACTTGCTGTTTTGGGGAGTAGTAAAAAGGTCGCAGCAAGGCTGACCCCACTTGAGAAAAATTTTTCTCACAATAGAATCTTTCAGAGACCACTCGTGAGGCATGAGGATAGCTCTGCTTAACTTGTCCGCGATTTGATTGGACTTCCCGGGGATGTGCGTTGCTATCAGAAACCACTGAGAAGAAATCGCCCATTGCCACAGTCTGAGTGCTTCTCGACATAGGGGATAGGACCTGGTTCCGCCTTGTTTGTTGATATACCACACTACAGACATATTGTCTGTCTGGATTGCTATCGTTCCCAAGGGAAGAGAGTCTTGAAGGGCTTGCAACGCTAAAAGCACTGCTCTCATCTCTAGAACATTTATGTGCAAGTGGCATTCGTCTGGTTGCCATGTGCCCTGGACAGTTCTGCCCTGATAATGCCCCCCCCACCCGATCAGGGAGGCGTCCGTTGTCAGAATAGCAACCGGAGGGGAAGGAACAAAGGGTCTTCCCAAGAAGAGCTGAGGGGAAGACATCCACCACAGAAGAGGATTCCTGCATGTTTGCGTAATCATAATGGTGTGGGACATCGGAAGTTGCTGGTATGACCATTGTGTGAAGAGCATCCATTGAAGGATTCTCATGTGGAATCTGGCTAATGGAAGCAGAGGTATGGCAGCCGCCATAATCCCCAATACTTTCAGAACTAACCTGGCTTTGACTCTGTTGCTGCTGAAGAGGAGCGAGACCAGTTTGTGTAGGTCTGTTATTCTCTGATCTGTTAGCCTCGCAGACATGTTGACTGTGTCTAGATTTGTGCCTATGAAGGTAATAGTACGACAAGGCGACAAAACAGACTTTTCGCAATTTATTGAAATGCCTAAGTTTTGACAAATGCGAAAGGTGTAGTCCCTGGCCATTAGAAGAAGATGCTTGGTGGGAGCTGTGAGGAGCCAGTCGTCCAAATATGGAAACACCTGGAATCCTTGATGTCTCAGGTGAGAAGCTACCACTGCCATGCATTTGGTAAACACCCGGGGGGCTGTGGTGAGACCAAAGGGCAGGGCCCTGAATTGAAAATGACTGGTTCCCAGCCTGAAGCGGAGGAATCTTCTGGAGCGTCTGTTCATTTTATATGATAGTACGCATCCTGAAGGTCTATAGAGCACATCCAGTTTTCCTTTCCCAATAGGGAAGGATGGACTGTAGCGTGACCATCGAAATCTTGTTTTCTTGACCGACTTGTTCTAGATACTGAGATCCAAAATTGGTCTCCAGTCCCTGTTTTCTTTGGAACTAAAAGAACCTGGAGTAGATTCCGGATCCTTGCTGGTCTGCTGGAACTGGCTGAATTGCTCTTTTGCCAGCAGCTTTGAAATTTCCAAAGCTGCAAGATCCCTTTGAGCGGTGGAACATCTGGAAGGGATTTTTTGATCGGTTTGGAATGCGAATGAAGGGAATGGAATAGCCTTGAAATGATGGACTGTACCCACTTGTCTTGAGTTAGGGATAGCCAGGCTTCTGGGTACAGTGACAATCTTCCCCGACTGCCTCGAAGGTGGACAGTCGGGCAACACCTCAGGGATGCTGAAAAGGCTTATCGGAAAAGGTTTCTCGATTGCCCTGGTTCTGCGGACCCCTCTGCCTCTGGGCGGCGTCTACCATTATTGTTCCCTCCTCTGCCTCTGGAGGGAACCAACTCTGTCGTCAGGCAAATTCCCTTGAGATTGTTTGGGAACCACATTTTCCCACTTTTCTGGCCTTTGGGGTAAGGTCTAGAAGGAGTAGAAAAACGGACTCTGACGGCAGATAGAGTTTTGCCATCCGTCTCGCACCTAGTCAAGGTTTCTTTCACTTGAGGACCAAAGAGAGATGATCCATCAAGCGGGAATTAGTGAAAGACGTTTTAAAGGGGTCCATAAATTGCATAGTCGCATCCAGGCATGCCGGCGTAAGGCGACACCTGTCCCTGCGGCTCTGCTCGCTCCATCAGCCGCATATGAAAGGAGGTGCATGGAGGAGTTAGCTATCGAATTCAGGGTAGTCAGCTGGGTTTTCATTTTGTCCTGAAAATCTGCAGCTGTAGGATCCTTCAACATCTCACTCGCTTCCTTGATCAAGTCTCTCTGGAGACGGGTGAAATGGCATAGGTAGTTCAGCGAACGCATTGCAAAGGTCGCTGACGAAAACATCTGCTTCCCATACCTGTCCATAGACCTAGATTCTTTGTTAGGGGGATGAACAGGCACTGAAGGATCAGCTAGTTCCTTCTTGGTGGCAGCAGCTACCACCATAGCATCCACAGTAACACCTTTGGTCAGAAATTGTTTGTCAGTTGGTGCTGTTATAAATTTAGAAGGTCTCCTGGGGGTGGGGTCCACTGAGTCAGGAGCCGTCCAGGCTTTCTTTGCCACCACCTGCATGAGGGGATCAAAGGGGGGGGACACCCAGGAGGTGGAAGGGAGAGAGCCAAACGCCTCAAGATACACAGATTCATCCTCCGAAGGGTTAAGGGCTGGCCAATTTCCCCTCTGTTTCAGGATCTCTAGAATGTCCGCAAAGGGGACATCTTCAGAAGGGGAACGGGGGGAACCCTCGGAATCCTCTAAATCTGTGTCAGAGGTGACAGACTCAGGTGAGTCTATGTGCTTCCTCTTACACTTTCTCTTCCTAGGGGGCTCCTCTGCCAATTCAAGGGAGGCCTCGGAAGAGGATGAGATCCCCACAGGGGATTCTTGAGGAGCTGGCTCTCTGCGGTCTGGGATGAGGGAGTGAGTAGACATCACCTGAGGCACCGAAGAGGGAGGGACGGACAGAGCCGACTGTGGAGTTGAACAAGGTTCCAACACTCTCCGCATGACCTCGAACGCACCCCTGTCAGGCAGAGCCAGAGGTCCCGCTCGAGAAGCTGAGAACCTCCCTCGGCACAGACAGAGATGGCTCCGAGGCGATGTCGGAGCTGAACTCACCAGCGCCAAGCACCGAGAGGGAGAGGGGGTCGGACAAGGGTCGATGCCACTCACCCCTCGGAGCCGAGGAAGTCGGCGCGAGATTCTTCAAAAGAAGAAATCGGGCCGGCAGCGGGCCGAAGACAAATGTATCGGCTCCGGCGCTACCACAGTCTCGGTTCCGAGCGCCCGGCTCCGAGCTCAAAGGAGTCGGAGGAGGAATATTTAGAGGAATAGGTTGAGGCATTGACTGATGAGTCGGGCTCTGAAGCATTTGGGCCAGTGCCTCAGACTTTAGAAGTAGACTCACTACCCTCTGGAGGTCATGATCCGAGCCTCGATGACCTGGAGGAGTGAGATCTGTGGCTCCGTTCAGACAGCAAGGGAGACGCTGGAGCCGAATGAATGGAGCCAAGGGATGGTGACCTCGACCTCTTTCTAGATGTCGGCTCCGATGGTCTGATCGGAGCCGACCCAGGAATCTCCAATACCTCGGCTCCAGCCGGGCCGAGGAACCACAGAAACTGTAGTCAAAGACTCATCGGCTCCAGCCAGAGCCGATGTAGCAGTAGGCTTCGAAGCCTTAGGCCTCGACTCAGAAACTGGAGTCGAGATCTTAGAAGCCTTCGAAGGTTTTCCCGATGAAGCAGTTAGGGAACCTTCAGGCTTGAGCAAACCCCATAGGATGAGTTTGTTCTTTCTTTCCTGCAGGACTCTGGGGCTGAAGCCATGGCATACAGCACAAGAGTCCTGCAGGTGTAAAGGTCCCAGGCAGTACACACAAGAAGTTTGACCGTCTGTCAGAGACATTTTCTGACAGCACGAGTCACACTTCTTGAAGCCTGAGACCTTTGAATCATGGACATTTTCAAGGAACCGAAGTGTAATCACCACACAACACACACACACCGATTACACTATCAGAAAAAGGTAAATTAACTAAAAGCTAAAGAAATTAGTTATTTATATAAAATAAATCCCTACAAAACACATACACCACTATTAGGGATAGAGGGCCCGAAGGCCTAAGGAAAGAACTTATCAGTTCTTGTGGGAAAGGGGCTGGATAAGGGTAGAAAGGATAATATCCACTACACTATAGCTAAATAAGAAAGGGCTAAGCTAAAAAAAAAGGGTTTAAATAGTTTTTAAGACTGATCTAATACCACTGACCTGAGCCGGTAGAAAAAAACAACACCTCGATCGCTGTAGCGGCAAACAAGATCTGGGGTAATTCACGCCTAGCATTATGGGATATAAGGGGGGCCTCGAGCCGGTGGAACCAACTCTCGAGCTTTAGAGTGGCCGAGTCGGAGCCGAGGTCGGCTCCGAACCCATCCAGCAAGAATGAAGGCGAGATAGACAACTTAACATCGAGTTATATTGTGGTAGGATGTAGTCAGTTTCCTTAGGTTGCTTTTAGAGAGATTAGTGTAAATAGAGGAAGCATACAGTAGGGTAGAGATAAAATGTGATTGTGCTAATGTGGTCCGTGCTTCGGGTGTAAGGAAGGGTTTAATTCTGTACAGTGAACCAATCTTTTTATTAACTACTTTTATAGTGTTATTGATGTGATAATCATAGTTAAGATTATTATCAATAGTAACACCAAGCAGTTTGGTAGTAGAATCGGGGGAGATGTGGGAATAATCACTTGCAGTAATAGTGAAGTTTAGTTGAAAAGATTTGTGGGTAGATGAGAATAGTAATAGTTTAGTTTTCTTGGGGTTGAGGAGAAGACATCTTTTTGAGAACCACTGTTCAACGGTTGAAAAGGTAGATTGTGTAAGAGACTGGAGTTCAGATTGAGAGGAAGCTGTACAAATTATGCTAGAATCATCTGCATATTGTATACATGTAGTGTTTTGGATAGATGATTGCAGATCATTAATAAAGATAGAGAATAAGAGTGGGCCTAGTATAGATCCTTGAGGTACTCCTACAGAGATAGGTAGTAGAGCAGATAGAGAATTCTTCCAGAATATATATACACACACACACAAAACCAAAAATATTTAAAACAAAAAAAAACAAACAAACATTTTTTCCCCCAAAAACACATTTTAAAAAAACACACTATACAACAAAAATTTAAAAAAAAAAAAAAAATACAAAACACACCCAAAAACAACACAAAAAACAAAAAACAAAAAAAAAATTTTTTTTTTTTTTTTTTTCCCTTTCCCTTTTTTTTTTTTATTCCCTTTTTTTTTTTTTTTTTTTAAATTTTTTTTTTTTTTTATTTTTTTTTTAAAAAAATTTTCTTTTTTTTTTTTTTTTTTTTTTTTTTTAGAAAAAATTTTTTTTTTTTTTTTTTTTTTTTTCTTTTTTTTTTTTTTAAAATTATAAAATTTTTTTTTTTTTATTTAATTTTTTTTTTTAAAAACCGATTTTTTTTACTTTTTTTTTTTTTATTTTTTTTTTTTTCCCCTTTTTTTTTTCTTTTTTTTTTTTTTTTTTTTTTTCTTTTTTTTCCACCCCTTTTTTTTTTTTTTTTTCCTTTTTTTTTTTTTTTTTTTTTTTTTCTTATTTTTTTTTTTTTTCCCCCCTTTCTTTCTTTTATATATTTTTCTTTTTTTTTTTTTAAATTTTTTTTTTCCCAAAATAATAATTGTTTTTTAGGGGATTTTTCCAAATTTTCCCCTTTAAAATTTTTTTATTTTTTTTTTCTCACTTTTAAATTTTTTTTTTTTTTTTTTTTTACAAAAAAAACCTTTTTATTTTTTTTTTTCCTTTTATATTTTTTTTTTCCTCTCCCCCCCCCCCATTTTTTTTTTTTTTTTTTTCCCCCCCTCTTTTATTTTTTTTTTTTTTTTCTTTTGTTTTTGTTGTTTTGGGGGGGTGTTGGGTTTTTTTTAAAAGTTTTTTGTTTGTGTTTTTGTTTTTTAAAAATTTTTGGGGGGGGGGAAAAAAAAAGGGTTTCAATTAAAAAAATTTTTAAAATATAAAAAATAAGTTAATAAAGGAAAAAAAAATTTTTTAAACTTAATCAAAAATAATTTATTTATTATATAAAAATTTTAAAATATAAACATAAAATTTTAATATTTTTACAAAAAATTAACATACTTAAAAATTTATAAAAATAAAATTTAAATATAAAATTTTTTTTAAAAAAATTTTAATGTCAACACCCCAAAACAATATGGTAAAGTAAAAGATTTTGAATTTTTTTTGATTCTATACAACACTATAAAAATATGAAAAATTAAATATAAAAATATATACCCTTAAAACCCCAAACAAACAAACAAACTTAAAATTTATATAATATAATATAAACTATATGTGTGGAAAAAATAAATTAATTATAAATTATTATAAGAAATTTTTAAATTAAATTTAAAAATTTAAATAAAAACACCCAAATTGTGTGAAATTTTATATCTGGGCATTATAAAATTTTAAAAAAAATAAAATTTAAATTTTTTTTTTCAAAAACACCTAATAAAATTTAATAAAAATTTTATATTAACACATTTAAAAAAATAAAATTTTTTTTCAATTCTTTTACCCCGAAAGGAAATTTCCTAGGAAAATTAAAAATATTTTAAATTATTTTTATATTTTTAAAAAAATAGAATTCAACTTTCAAGAAAAGGAGTGCTATGGGGGAAATCAAGTTCCCCTGCAGTACTGAGGTACCTGTCCTTTGGTTTTGGGGGGGGTTTTTTTTTAAAAAGGCAGGGGTCCTTTTCCTTTTTAAAATTTTGGAATTTTTTTTCAAATTGGATGGGATTGAAATCCCTAGAAATTTTGGAAAAAGGGGGCTGAAAAATCTTAAAATTTTGATAAACATTTTCATCAACTTAGTAAACCCCTACAAGGGAAAAAAAACTAAATCTCATCCAAAGGGAATTTTAAAATCCTTTTGTTTTGGGAATTTTGGGCTTCCAGGGCCGCAAGGGCCTAGTCAAAAGTAGTATCACAGCATAAAAAAAGACTGACCTGTAAAAAGGAAAAAACTCATTTAAATGCAGAAAAACTTCCCCATACTTTCACAAAATTTGAATAAACTTTTAAGCAGCCTGAAATTCTTCTGAATATTAAAATTGGAAATATACCTTCCCATACTTTTCAAAAATTTTCCCCAAAATTTGGGCGGTTGGAGTTTCCTTTCTGTTAACTTTGAAGAAATTTAGTGTATTCAAGGAGTATCAAAAATTGAAACTTTTCTGTACCCCCTTTTAAAAGAATCAAAAATGGGCAGGGGCACCCTCAAAGGGGACAGGGGGAAAAAATGGGAAAAATTTTTTTACAAAAGTTCTAACAGGAGTACTCATGGGACAGAACTTTGTGCAGTGTGATTAGACTAGTGCTGTCACGGTTTTTATTTTTTAAATCAATATTTTTGATATTTGACTCAACACATTCAAATGTTATTCAGCACCAACATTGAAGACAGACAGAGGATACATTTAGTTCATGTTAGAGATCCGTTTCTCTTTGCTAAACCTCCCCTTCTTCTACAGCAGTGAACATGTATAAAGTGAGGAAAGGATTTATTCACTGTGGGATAAAGAGGGATAGGATAGCCTGGGATGATTTTTTGTTCAAGGAGGCACTCTGGAAGGAGGCTTCACTGCGGTGGAAATAATGCAGTCATTATCCGGGAGCGCAAGAGTTCTGACAGTATAAGGGTAGAGACCCCTCCAAATACTTGGTCTGTGTAAAGTAATGACTGGGCAATGGAAAAAAATAAACAAACAATGACAGTTATGTCGAATCTGGTTTCTTCTTCAGACTTATTTTGCACCTCCACAGACAAGTGTCTCAATTCTGGCACCTTCAATCTCATGAGCCTTTTTGAGACAGTCCGTACTACAAGAGAGGACAGGATGTCATTGGTTCAAGATGTAAGCTGATATTAAGACGGTTATCTATCGGGATCAATAAATCCATCAAGTGCGTTGTAGCCAAGGGCTACACCTAGAAAATAATTCTCACTTTCTAGCCATTTAACAATTAGATTAGCTTTCTTCAGGAAGTCAGAGTAGTTTTGGTCAACAGCATGCAAAGGATAGACTTGTCAATGCTAATACTAGGGGATGTATGTTAAGGAACTTGTCAACACAAACTACCAATTTTATCAGCACTCTCTCCCAGCTGATAATCTGCTGGACATAAAGCAGGATATTTCTTCAATGCCTTAAACTAGACACTCAATGGAATGCAGCAATGGTTTCCACAGCAGTAAAGTTCCTAACATGGTTGTGAAAACAGATGAGCCACTAAAACTTGGTCTTTGACGCCACATCTTTTTAACATACACAAATGGAGTTAATTAAAAACAAACAAATCTGTTATGATAGTCTTAGAAGTTCTAAAAGTGATAAGTGACTTGTTACTACTGAGATATGCACATCATATTGATGAGATGAACAAAGTTTGTAAGAAGGCATTATCCAGTACTGTGAATCTGGTAACCCCAATACATAATCACCTTCTTTGTACATCAGTGAAACCACGGTTTGAGGAGTCTCTAAGGAAGGTACACAGATTCTGACGCAGGGGATAAACAAAGCTGTAAAAATGAAACTGCTATGGCATTATATATTAATTTACTAGAGGCTAGCACCTTGGTGTAAAGGGATAAAGCCCTAACTATGTGCCAGGCAACCTGAGTTTGATTAGTGGTATGGATGTTTCAGGGGCTCGCAGGGAGGGATGGCTGCATCCATTGGGCGGGGGGGGTCTTCATCAGAAACATTCCCTGAGGGGAGGGCTGGTCCACTGTGGGGAGGATCTCTCCATTTGCCGAACGCAGGGGTGGGAAGTCAAGGGCAGGTCATAACCCTCAGAAGCAGTTGCCAACACACACACACCCCCAGGACACCCTTACGATCGATCATGGCCTCAGCTCACTTGGAGAAGTAACTGGCAATAGACAAGAGCAGTGACACAGTTGCTCAGAATGAAGGGGAGGGCGATCATCTGTATCTAGCATTTTAGGTTATGTTTGTACACCATCCATGCAATAACTACACATATTTTTCACCTGGTCTCCAATATGAAATACATGCAACACAAAAATGCTATCAGCCATGTGTTACTGGAAAGACTGAATAAAAATACAAGCATCCCACTGAGGTGGGCTTTTGCACATCACAGTCAGGCACATTCAGAGAGTGAAAGAAGCTGCAGTGCAGAATCCAACCAAACATAAAAGCTATTACATAGCTCACATTACGAATCCTGACTAGATCTTAAAGATCTTGTATTACTTATAACACTGGTTTCCCTATTCGATCAATAAATCCTAAAATGGTTCAGTAATGCATCATTTTTTAACATCATGAAACCTAATATAAAAACACACACAAAGTCTTTTTTGCAGAGGAGCAAGCCCACTCTGCACCCACCCAACTTAAGTATATCAACTCCAGTTTCACAGTACAGCAGTCAAGAATGAAACTTTTGATGCCTTCTGTAACACCTCAGAGAGATGACACATTTGCAGTTTACATGCATACAAACATACCTTGACAGCATGCTAAGTGACTCAGTAAGCTTACACCGAGACGCTGACACAAAAGTAGTATGTATCACAAAGTACTGACATACCACATGAACACGACACAAGCAGCTTGAAGTGGTAACAAGGTAAGGAAAAGGTCATAAGCTTTAGAGAAAAAAAAAAAAAAAAAAAAAGAGTTTAGCTTCTGTTTTTATTAACATTTATTTTTTTTTTTTAAACTGGGATGATCAGACTGGATTTTGGTTCCTTTTCACCTGATAACAAGCATCCCAATTGCTGAACCCTTGCTGACTGATGGCACTCCTGCCTCTTCCAGCTGGGAAAACCCACTTTGTTCACCCTCACTACACTCTGGCTCACTCTGCTCCCCTAGCCCCATTCCCTCCCACCCTCCCCCACATCAATTATAGCAAGCCTTGCCACACCAACACACCCAACCACCAATCACACACCTCTTACTCCAAACAGCACCCACACTTCTGAAAAACCAGTCCCACTCACAGCCATCCTCACTACCACCTTTAACGCCACCCCTCACTCTTCTTTCTAGCTACCTCATCTCACTTCCTGACTCCACACCCTTCCATTTTACCCATCTCTCAACACATAACTGAACTCAGCTTTCAGGAATCCAAATACACCATTATACTCTTACATCCTGCACTGCCTTAAACCCCTGCAACATTACCAATACACCCCACTCACACTCACTCAACAGTCACCTTGACCACCCATATTTAATACTACACAGCTATATCACTTTTTTCAATATCTTTCTCTTCACATTTACTTTCTACCTCTCTATCCTACTAAGAATATCCTCATTTCATAAAAACCCACCTACCTCCCCGACCTTCTCCCACTATAATCACCCAACTATCACACCCTCCCCAGTTATACTGCAATCTGTTCTAGTCGGTATCAAACTGATGTAATCCTACAAAAGAAAGACCCTGCTCTCCACACAGCATAACCCTCCTTGCTACCATGTACATAAATACTCCAGCAACAAAAAAATAAAACAAAACAAGCCCCTCCCTAGCAATCTCTACTCTCTGTAACCTAGTCATTTGGGTGATATACATCCTAATACATCCTAACCCAGGCCATTCTCATAATTATTCCTACAAAATGCCTAAACTTCACCACTATTAAACCTTCAAAGCATCAGAAACAAAATTCCCCAACTGCATGCATGGCCAAGTCAACATAAAAGAGATTCTACCGCCTTCAACGAACTGTTAAACTGGAACGGAACACAATAAAAGTCGGCCAAAAAGAGTTAGTGCTATTTATTGTAAGTTACACTTTCGGCTAGGGCAATGCCTAGCCTTCTTCAGACAAACAGTTAATAAGATAAGCCAATGCCTTTTATCTAATAAAGTTAGTGATGTCATCAATTAAGCAATGTGGTTAGTAACCATAACATATTATCGCAGCCTACTTTTATATAACAAATTGTAACTCGTTAACTTATACAACAGGAAAAAATAAACAAAACAGTGTGCAGTCCTATCTCATCTTGTGTTTAAAAACACATTTTAATGTGTGTACGTATTAAAAACTAAGTTGTACCAATTTAATAACAACATACTCTGCTTAAAATACCTAATAAAATTCATACTAAATAAATTAAATTCATAAAAATACTTATGAATCCCAAAATTCATACTAAATAGATTAAATTCATAAAAATACTTATGAATCCCCTGGTTCTCCATTGTGTGAAAAGGACTAAAATACTTATGAATCCCCTGGTTCTCCATTGTGTGAAAAGGACTAAAAAAGTACCCAATTACACAAACGCTGCATAAACAAACCTTTAATTCCTGGTTAAACTATCGTGTACAAAAACTTTAAATATTTACGTTGTTTTCAATTTTTATCTATTCAAAGTTAGAAGTTTTAACAGGCTTTTAATGGAAATACTATCATTAATCCCTGGGGGCATGTGAGCCCTCGTTCGCACTTGCCACTTCAGTTAGTCTATTTCGAGCAAAATCTGCCAGGGACCCCCTCGAATATTCTCAGTTCTCTGTTGTAAAACTGTGAGCCTGAAGGTGTGTGCGGGAAATTCAGAGCAGTGCTTTGCTAAGGCATTGTTAAAGTCTTTCTTCTTTATTGCATAACAATGCTCGTATATTCGCTGCCTAAAGCGTCTCTCCATTTTCCCAATATAAAACACATTACATGAGTCACAACAGGCAGCGTAAGTCACACCTTTAGATTCACAGTTAAACTTTCCTTTTATTTTATATGTGTTATGGTTCAAAACCACCTGGTTGCCAACTAGAATATGTTTACATTGTGGACATGAACCACATTTGGACGTCCCATTAATTCTCCCATAAGAATTCCTGCTGTTAATGTTGCTCTCTAAAATGGCTTTAAGATTTTGACCACATCTGTATACTATTCTGGGGCTAGAACTCAGAGTTCTAGAAAGGGAATCGTCATTTTTAATGAGGTCCCAATTTTTGTTTATTACCTCTCTAATAGACCAAAATTCTAAAGAGAATGTGTACAAAAAGCTGGTTTGGTAACTTACATTACCAGCTTTTTTGTTTAGGAAATCATCAAATGGACTAACCAATCCATTAAGGACTGAATGAGGAGGTGAGATTGATTGTCCTTTTAATAAAGGAATAAAATAACCAACATTACGCTTAAAAACTACTTTTTTTGTGTTGTAAACAAGTTGACTAGGATAGCCTCTTTTAATGAACATGTTACAAAGATGGTCACATTCAGTTTCAAAGTCTACTTCGTCAGAAATCATACGGGCGGCCCTCACCATCTGGCCTTTGACCACCGCTTTCTTTTGTTGATACTGGTGGTTGCTGGTAAAATGAAGGAAACAGTTTGAATACGTCGGTTTCCTATATATAGAGCTTCACAGAAACATGGCTAAAACCATACATCAAAGATTCTAAATTTCTAACCCCAAACTACTCCCGCCTCAGAACTGACAAGACTCCACAAAAAAGTGGAGGTGTCACCTTACTATTCCAAAGCCCCTACACTGTTATTCCATATTCTAAACCAATTTCCTCCTTTCCCTCTGCAGACCTACTAGTTACCTTTCTCAAACTTTAACTGCAAAAGCCAGTGCAGTCATATACATCCCCCCAGGCAACAATCCTCTAATTCTTGAAGACATTCTAGCCTGGACAAGCAAAATAAAAAATGAAACCATCATTCAAGGCAATGTTAATATCAACTGGCTAGACTTAAATAAAAACCCCTCTACAAATATCAACCTTCACATTTACTCCTAACTAATCTCAGATATTATTAGACCTGGCAATAATAGAAACAAAAGCTCCACCTTGGACTAGATCCTGGTTTCTGATCCTGAAAATCTCTTCCTCAGGCACTCTCCCTGACAGTATTAGTGACCACTCTCTCCAGCATTCATAACCCGTAAGCCCACCTTCTTTACCCAACAATCACCAATTTATATATACCAGAGATCTATCCCACTTGTCCCAAAATACCCTCAATGACATCCTGCAGAAAAACTGGAGCCCACCGACATTTCTTCCACTTAATGAAGCTGTGGAATTCTTTAATATCAGATTTCTCAGAACTCTAAATAGTCTTGCCCCTCTTAGACTAAAGAGAGTCAAAGCAAAACAGGCTTGCTGGCTTACAAAAGACCACAAAGCAAGCCATGTCCTGTAGGGACAGAGCCTGGAAAACCTGGCAAAAAAAAAAACAAAACTCCTGCCAATCTCATGGAATATAAACAACTTCGCAATCAGACTAAACACTTAGTTGTTAAACTAAAAAAATACATCCAAACTATTCAAGAGCAGCATAAATAAAATCCCAAAAAATTCTGGGGAGCAATAACTCCCTGCTCCACCCAGGAACAAAATGTACCCCATGCCAAACCCAGAAAAAACTCCCTCAACTAGCTTCACTCTTAAATACATACTTTGACACCATCACCAAACTTACAACTACCTTCCCACCCATCAACACAGACCCATTAGGAGCACCAACACATAACCCTTCAAATCCCCTATCTACCTTTTCACCATCACCCATTCCCACCATTCAAAAACTTTTTTATAAACAAACTACGCACAAATGCCCCAGATAATCTAACTGCAGAATACCAACAACTAGCACCCCCCTCCACTGCTCATCCTATCAGCACTCTTCTCAACAGGTGCACTCAAGAATCCTGTATACCAGATACCTGGAAGAATGCATTTGTCATCCCCTCTTCATAAAGGTGGTATCAACTCCGATATCTCTAATTTCCACCCCATCACCATTCTTTCCCCCATCTCTAAATATTAGAGAAATGCATCCATACACAGCTCATATGTCATCTAGTAAAACACCAATTGCTTTCCCCCACTCAACATGGATTCAAGCCTGGACATAGCATCAGTACAGCCCTCATTTCCTTCTTTGACACAGTAAATAGAGATAGTGATGCTGGCTCCTTAGTTTCTGCACTCTGATTTGACACCCATTTCCCACACTCTACTGCTTATTAAATTCTCTAGCCTTAGCCCGCCCCTCCACCCTACAGTGGTTTACCAACTAACTCAGCAATAGGCAGCAATCTACCAGATGGCAGCACTCCTCCCTCCCCTTTCATTACTACTAACACTGGTGTTAAAGGCTCAATTCTGGGTCCACTCCTTTTTAGTAGATCTGTCCATAAATTTCATAATACTCTAACACACCAATACCGTCATCCAATATAAAGATGACTCAACCATTATCTGCTCCTCAAAATCTGTCACTGAATTACAGCATCTTAAGCTTTTACCTCCACTGAGCACTGGATGTTCCAGAATCACCTCGCCCTTAACCCCATTAAGACAAAACTATTATTTACCCCCACAAAATCTAGCCCTGTTGACAAGACTATTTACTGTTAGTTCCCATAATAACACTATCATTGAAGTTGTCCCTAGTACCAAATTGCTAGGTGTCATCATTAATGACAAATTAACGTTTGACCTTCACAATAACATCAAAAGCTGGGTGCCTTATACAGGCACAAACTATTTCCTCAGACTCTCCGCAAAAGGCCTTAGCCTCATCCTTCCTACTTCCAACCCTTATTTTCGGAGCCCCCATCCTCACCAACCTACAATTCTCCTTAAAAAAAAAATAAGCTGACTATTGTTACAAAAAAGTCGCTAAATTTGCTACAAGCACAACATATTCTACCCACCACTGCTCATCTCTGCATCAACTAAAGTGCTAGAATTCCCCCACCACCTTACTTACCTGCAATTAACTACAGTCCACAAGATAATCTTTCAACCTGAAAGCTGCCCTTCCCTGACATCCATACTGACCATGTACCACCCCAATCGCCATCTCAGGTCTGAAAATAAAATGTTGTTATCCACTGAGAAACCTAAACTCTCAGCTGGCCAAATGCTGTACTCTCATTCTGTCTCCAAGTTATGGAATAATCTTCCTCCTTCACTCAGGACAATCAGTAATCCTGCTTCCTACAAAAAAAAAAATCCCTCAAATTACATTTTTCCTCTCACTGGCTATGCTCCTGTACCCCACCAAATAACCCCAGCACCAGATTTCCTTCTCTAGAACTTCAACCTCCATCAATCCTTAAAAAACACACTCCCCCTCTTCTCCTCTGTACCATTCTGACTCATTTCTGTCACCTTAACTAACTCGGACCTATTACCAACTTTCTACCCTGAAGTCAACTCTACTCCCCTTAGAACTCAACTTTCACATCTATAGCTGACTGTAATACATTATTGCCACGTCTGCCACTACTTTTATGTCACACTACTGCCCATAACACTTGATCCTACACATTAACACAGTTTTACTCTTGCATATAGTTAAGGATTTTTGTATGTAATTAATGGAATGACATTGTCCTATGTTTCAACTTTATTTTTTACTTTTGTATGTATCAACATTGTTCTAATACTTATGTATTACTGTGGAGCTTATGTAAGCAACACTGTGGAGCTTTTCTCCCTGGGCATCCACTGAAAACGGGCTCTTCCTAGGCCCAGTGGACTTTCCCAGTCAACAAATGCAATAAATACATTTTCACAGGAGTCCTGGGAAGAAAGTACATGCAAAATATTGACTACATCACATCAGTTAGTTAAACAGGAGTGCATAGATGACCATAAGACTACATGAAATCAAGATTATCTGTCAAAGACAAACCTGAGAATTTGTTTTAAACTTCCATGACTTACATAAAATGGCATATATATTTGTATTTTCAATATATCGAAAATGCACACAGACAGAAAGCATTTTTTTTTATTTAAAGTGTTACGATAGATGTGGTAAACTTGAATTAAAAGCACTGCCTGAATTTCTCTTCAGATTAGCCATCTCAGTGGAGCAAAGTAATAAAGCTCTGAACATGAACCAGATATTATTGGTTTGTGTAGCAGTCCAAGCATAGTCTCTTCCGGAGCAATATTTAACATAGAATGGATTGTAACTTGTTCAGCTGTGTATACCGAGGGTGGTATCTGCACATTAAGAAGTTCCCATAGCCCACTGTGTCCAACAATAATAACATTAACATTTACGAGAACAGTCCTTGGATGGGGCAGAGACTCTACCTTCATACAAGAAAGTGTTTTCTACTTGAGGTAGCAGCTCCATTTTTGTGCAAACAAATTTTTAGTCAGTTAGCACTGGTGACATTGCTCACAAAAATGTAGCTCAATTCGAACACATTCAACTGATTTTTTTCTCAGGGTGGGGGCATTGGGTTTACTATTCAAAAAAAAAAAAAAAAAAAAAAGTCAGATCAGACGTTTTGGAAACAATTCTGTCATGCAGCAGACTGTCACCTATCAATAAGCCAGTGATGATCCTTAAAGTCCCAATTCATCAGGACAGAGCCAGGAAAGGTATGTTTGTTTAAGAAGATTTTACAAACTGCTAATATCGTAATAAATAAAATCAGAGCTTTGTGGAACACATTCGTACAACTGAACTGAGCAGTGCTCCACTCATTTTCCTTTCTACTCAAGTTTAGCTAATCATCAAAACAACATTCTTCTAAAAGATACATACTTTTGTGGTTAGTCACAAATCTCTGACTGATTAACCAGATGAGTCACCTACCACATACAATAAAATTCACAGCTCATTGCTAGACAAAGTACAACACACCTCTCTGAACAGAAAGCACTGAACTGCTTATTTGCAAAGGCCGGGCTGCAGCCCTGCACCTCAGATACTTTTCATAAACTCTGATCTTACTACAGCTAGAAGAAAAAAAAATCAGGTTTCCTGGCAAAACAAAAGTAATTTCCATTCTCCAAGATGTAGCCAAGCTGCTATTCTTGAACTTCAGTTTGATGACTTTTGTACATCACACAGATCACACTGTGCTTTACACAAACCATTCTGATTATGCTACTTGTTTCTGTTCGATTCTAATAAATTCAAACTTATTTGAAGGCCCCTTTTCCAAAGCATAACTGCATGTCCTTCCAAATCCAAGACTGAAATCTTCTCCAAATGAAAAACTAAAAAAGTGCCACCTTCCATCTTTACACAGACTATGGTGATACAAGTCACACTGCTAAACATGTTTATAGTGTGCTAGCAGTATCCAAGTTCAGTATGTCTGCCATATCCTCCTTTCCGTGTAATCATTCTTAACTTGGCTTTAGTACTCACAGCTGATACCAAGTCTAAAAAAGAGAGATTTTAAAACAATGCACAGAATATAAAGGCAAAGAATTAATGAATAAAAAGCATTTTGAATGTTCTGTTTAACTCCTAAACAATAAACTAACATGCTGCCATAATTTCATACTACTGCCAATGGAGAATTATTTATTTACCTGTGTCACTTGAAGACTGGAATTTATCAATATGAGACTTGGAAGATTAGTTGCTTGGGGGAGAGGGGGCTCAAGCAAAAAAATTCCTCCTCCTAAGGGCAGAATGTTAGATTTCTCAGAACACAGTCATCTTCTTGTGAAAACAGAGGGCTACAGCTTGAAGTGGAACTAGGTTAGGGATGGGGTTGCAAAGTGGTTTACCTGGTACACTGCAGTTTCCCTGTAATATCCACAGACAGGATATACTATATAAGATCCATACAGGCAGCACTGTTATATCTCAGATCTCCACTACCCTACTCTTGTCCACTTCCATAAGACAATATATAGGAAACTGAATGTGCATTATCAAAATCTATAAATCTGCACCACTGTGACAGAACAGTATTCAGCTGTCAAAACTGAATCACGAAAGAGTAAGGAAAACTAGAGAATCTGCCTCTGCAATACTGATTTACAAAGCCAACAAGAACATACACCACTGGCTAAATATCTGTCAGGAGGCTCTTGCAGGTCCAGCTGCCATAACACTGGCACAGTATGTATGAGGGCTTGGGTTCAAGTCCCAAATGAGAGCTAACATTTTCCTTTCATTCTGGGATTTGAGCAGTGCCTAAGCAGATGGCCTTCTCTGTAGTCATGTGTTTGTAACTTGATATCATCACTATGTAGAGAGGATTGTAGCCTAAAGGATAAGGCTTTAAAGGGAAAATTCAATGCCTGTCTAGAGGCTCCTATTGGTCCAGTGCCACAGACACAATATGCTCGGATGAAAGTCCAAACGGATATTAGCCTTTCATTTCAGCGACAGATATTTTTGTTTGACTAGTGGTGTCAGTTGCAATCAGTGCTTTAATTTCCTGCAATGACACCTCAAGAAAAAAAAAAACTCTTACTTGGGTCAGGATGAAACAAATCCAATTAATACATTAACTGGTGGTGTAAATCAAAATACAAGTATGCTTCTTAGCACTAGTTTAGAATCACTGAGTTTGAGGCACCAGCATTAGTTTCATATGGTGCTTCCACTCCCAAGATTCTTTTTCTGAGATCACCTACTTTCTGTCATACACGCATGTTTGTAAGTTGTTAACTTGGCAAATTGCACAAAAACAATGTTACTGCTAAATGTTATTACACACTAAAGCCACAAGAAGTGCAACACACACTGGGAAGAATAGCTGCTACAAAACAGTATTTTCTATATTGTTTATATTTTTATTGACTCCTTCACTTCATAATTTCCCCTTCCATTGTTTGCTACTTGTGATTTTTTTTTTCCAACTAGGCTGTGCATGCAAGTGATAAGTCTTTTGTTAGTGCACTATCTGGGTAAGCAAATATAAATAAACTAGACAATGCAACAAGAATTCAGAATGCTGAAAGTACCATTAAAGTCATGCCCTGTGGTAATACCAATGATAAGGCCAAACAAATTACAATTCAGAATTTATATCATATTTTGCAATTAAACTTTAACAAGCTAAGATTTGTAGTCCATGCTACTCTTCAAAATTGTGCCTGTACATGTACTCTTCCACACTAAAACAAAGTTACTTTTCTTCATAATTTTCTTCAAAAGTTTACAGTGTCCTCAATAGACTTCATGATAACCAGCATATTTCTACCCAACCCAATCCTCACTGTGGTTATAACATCTGGATGGTTGGCATGTCACCATGCCTTATTTCTCACTATTGAAGCAACATTCACAAGGAGGCCCTCCCCCAGTTAGTAAGTACCAGCTGAGAACAGAGTAACAAGAAAACAGAATGGCACATTTTGCATGACATAATTTTCACTTGCTACGAACAAGAGAATGATGCACTAAAAAGTAATGTCCAAAGCTAACTCAATGAACATGCCTCCCCATGCCTTTACTTAATCGATGCATATTGAAAAAAAGTGTGTAGGCTCTGCAGCATTGGAGGCAGGATTAAAATCGTTTCCTATTCTTTATAAACTGCCAAATTATACCAGTAACTGCACAAGCCAAGAGGAAAGAATTCAGCCACAAGACACTTCCCAACAGCACAGCTTACAGGAAGTTTCCAGATTACAGACCAAGATGAACAAACTAAAAATCATTCCCCAACTTCTCCTCTCCACAAAACATCTGTCAGTATAGGACAAGCTCTACCATTAGCCTGTGTGCTATCCTGCCTCAGATATGCTTACAAAAGAATTTTAACTTGTTGCCACTAAACTTAAGTACATTTAAAAGAAACTTATGCCTGTTCTTACTTCAGTTAAGTGGGATCTGAGGAGTTCAGTCCCATCCCACCCTACCAGTACTGAACCTTAATTATTTCTGTACTTTATAAAAACATCTCTCACTTGTTACATTAGAACAGTAGGAGTTGCTGGTTCACACACACACTTTTAGAACCCACCCCCAACTATCTGTGCATTTTAGGTAAGCATTACAATATCCAATTTTCCCCACTGTTTTGTACCCTAGAAGTAAGTATACTTTTAGCCTAGATCTATGTAACAACTGCAAAAATGCAGTTCTTTGTAAACACAACTTTTCAGCAACCCTGCCACTAAACTACTTGCCTTACCGCATTTCAAGGCAGTAACATGACAGGGTTCTCCCTTCAAGTACCTATCCTAGATGCTATGGCGACTGACACGATCTCTACCACAAGCTGATCTATTAAGCTAACAATTCTATTGATTATTCTAACTGTAAATAACTCTACCCATGTCAACTACTCTTACCAAATGCACCCTCCCGAAATCATGAGATAAATGCCCTAATTATGTAGTGAACATAGCATACAACTTAAACCGTGGTTAGGGAATGCAGTCCCGAAATCATGAGATAAATAATACCCTAATTATGTAGTGAACATAGCATACAACTTAAACCATGGTTAGGGAATGCAGTTCCTTAATGTGAAACGTTTTATTTATATCACTATACTTGTGCTCAATCTATATAATTTAATGACTGTAGAATGATGTGAATACTTTAGCGACTAACCTCTAACTGAAGTGCAGCTCTCACCTCTTTATAGCTCAGAATCCCTACTACCCACCTTTTTATTTTGTATCATTCCGCTTTACTAATCTCCTCAGTTCTTCACTAGCTGTTATACTTAAGTCACTGCTCCTCTTAAATAAAACAAGATGCTCATCACATACTGCTGTACAATCTTACTACCCAGTACGATTATAAAAATGAAACTACAAGCCCTTCTACTGTAACCAGACATCTGCCCATCTCTAAATGCTCGCTTTAAGTATACACTAGTGTACTTAGGCAACGCAAAACTGTATAACCATTTGATTGTATTTGCTATTGTAATCTCCGTTATTCTTGTATTTTCAATGTATTATCTACTACCAATCATTAGCGGACCGGAGTTCCACTTTGGCGAGCCCTAAACGGGAAAAAAAAAACGAAAGACACATTAATATTACTACTACAGCTCACCTTCCGGACCTCCGCCGAAAAGGGTTTTTGCCCAGTCTATTTTTCCGGTAAACAAATGCAAATAAATGTGAGTGGCTAGCCTATCGATACTTCACGTTTGACTTTTGTTAACCTATTTATACTTAACCAAATCATAACCCGAAGACGCTTGCTGCTCTTTATCCTATGTGCTGATAATATACGGCAGCATACTTCTTAGCCAGGATATGGCCAAAATTGGTCCTCAAGCCTGATTCCACTAAACTGGTATCAGTACTGCTACAACTTAAAACAATAATACAACATTTGGGGCCAATGCAGCGAAAACTTATGTTGCAAGTTCTGCAGTATACAGTACCAAAAAAAAATAATAAAATAAAAAGTTAATAATTCAAAACAATTAACTGTATAGTTGAACTCAAACCAATGAGTGAAAACAAACTAGTACAACCAACAAGACTGCAGCACGCCCTTCACCCTAAGATTGCCCGGATAAGGGGGTGGGGTATATAATACAGCAAAAGGCACCGTAGTGATTTAATTTAACGTCTCTGTCGTATTAGAGACTTGCTATCAAAGCTAAAAGACTTGTTCAAAATACTCCTCTTGCCCCAAGGATATAGGATAGACTGCCACATGGAGACGGGATGTACTTGAAGCAGAGGATGGCGGACCCGCTTATACGTAATCTCACAGCTCTACTAAGGGGGTAAAAAGCTTAACTGAACAAGTGCAGAAATACAGACATTGAAAATCGCAGCATAGCTCTCAATGAATCGGGCAAATCTCAACAGAAATAATCGGTGACAATCAGGGACACTTAAAATACTAGTGCTATTGAGCAATTTTGAAACTCACATTTTAACTTACAACTGTAATATAAATCAAAGCTCTAACTTGCTGTATACCTATGAAGTTTATATACTGCGTCTCATTCTGTCTTTGACAGAAAATTCTGGGTACAAGAAAAAATTCAGTATTCTAATCTGTTGCAAAAGTTACTTTTGTAAGTGATCGTGCACGATGTCTACATTTTGTGCATTTGAAAAATCGAAACTATTTTTAGAGCTTTTTTCCCCGGGCTTCCGCAAAAAATTAGCTTCCACCCAGTCGGACTACCCCAGTAAACAAAAGTAAATAAAATAATAATTTGAAACAATGACATAGGAGCGTGTGAAAAGATATCCACTTTCTAAAGTAAAAAAGGGGTACAATTCTAATTATTGTCATAGTTTATTAAGTCAGAGCAAACTTTGTCGATCAGATGTACACAGTAGTGCAAGCTTAACGAAATTACATTGCTTTGCTCTCGTACAAGATATGACAATTAACACGTAATTTGAATGACAGTAAGACTAACGCACATACAGTATTAAAATATGAACACAATAAATTACCACAATTTGACAGGAAGACATTAGACAGTATTATACTAGTAGGTATTGCAAGACTATGACTTCGCATTGTGATTGCTTAGAATATTGCACTTCATCGGTTGTGTTCATATTGCACATGCATGGAGTGGTGCCATACTCCTGACTATTGCTAGAGTTGCCACCCGTCCTTTGCGACGGGAAGACAGTCCCTCTTTGGGCAGCGGACTCCTGCAAAACAAAAACTACAAAATGGCAAATGTTATATTTTTGAGCAAAAAAAATTTCCCAAGTTTTCTTTAATAGTTGCACAGAGCAGTTATTTTGTATCTGAAACAACTAAACGTTATATATGAAACAACACGTGCGACTCAAATGCTATAAGAATGAGCTTTTATTTGTGCAGAAAAGTGAAGCGATGTACTTTGCACTGGCCGTGGGTATGTTTTGTCCTTCAAAAGCTCACGTTTCTACAAAAACGTGCCACTTAGGGTTGCCATCTTTTCAAATGCCCAAACTATTGGACATTCAGGAAGTAATATCATTAAGTACAATTCATCTGCTTTTCTACGAAATTAACCAAATTTAGGAGGGATTAAGGAGGACAGAGCTGAATTTGAGTTAAAAAATCGGGTCAATAAAAAATACGAACAGCCGAGATGTTATGTTAAATATCCACGAAATTACTACCACTTCACTCAAAAGCACTAAGTGGAAAGAAACAACGAAAATATGCACGCATAACTGTCTGCATGTGTTGAAGTATTGCAGCAAGAAAATGACCACTGTTTTGCGAGTTACTAGAATTAACTGATCTGTGTGATGCAGCAACAAATCGAAATACATACGTACATGCTACACATATTAACATGCATGATGGAATGCATCATCCCCCAGCACTGCAGCGGAGAGTGACAGGTCCGAGCACAGTCCTACTATCCACAGCCGGTTAAATCAACGTTACTTACACACGTGTGAACAGTACACAACACTGCCACATCATAAAAAGTTGAGTTATTTCCTCTGTATACGCGCTGGATTTTGAGTACATAGGTTCATAGGCAAGTACTAGGCTATCTGCCCATGGGCATTTATAAGCATAGCCACAGAGTGATGGCTTTCGCCTCCCCATTCGATTAGTAACTTGGGCCTCTGTCAACAGGGCTCCTGAAGTGATCCCAGGGTAGAAATTACATTACCCATCCACTCATCAATATTTCTCTTGAAGAGGGTCATAGAGGAGCTCTGTCGAATATGGATTGGGATTCTATTACGTCATTCATTTTAGCAATATACTTGCGCGTTCAAATTTCACGGAGTTTTCTCCCCGGGCCTCCAGGATCTTCGTTCCCGGTGAACAAGCAACATAAACTCCTAAGGTCTTGGTGGTATTATCCACGTCATTTCCCCGGACCATTATATTTCCACATTATCTACACACAAAGCCAGCATTTAAGGCTCTAAACTGGAATCACTGGATTCTGAAAGCCTTCCTGCACAACATACACATTTTTATCCGTACTCAAGTAACTAGATGAAGAGACTTTTCTGGACCTTTGTTCACACCACAATCCAAATCAATCTAGTCAAACTAAATCAAAATTCTGAAGAGTTCATTTAACACCATTGTTCTCTATCAGCACATTAACTTACCGCTAAAAATAAAACTCGGAAAAGAAATGCAACTCGCATCGTTACTAGCAAGCCTTCTCCACATAAATTCTTAATCCACTCTCTAAGGCAGACTCTCCCCTCAAAGACTAGCCAGTAATACTTAAATTTATCAGCTGTTAAATTTAGTCGTTTTTTCCACAGACTTTCTTGTATAAGAATCGTACGTCAACTTAAGCAGCTGTTAAAGTAGCTTTGTCAAAACTTTTGTAAACTCTCAACTGACAGCACACGCGCTTACTGATCACTAATGACACACATCAGATGCACTTTATTACGGTGCCCCCACCAATGGCAAGTAAAGGGAGGAGTTAAGTCATGTGGTGTAGAGAAGAACTATTTGGAACAGCGCCATGGCGATGCCTTAGCATACCTCTCAAGTGTACTTCAGCAGGAGGAACAAACCTTATGTGGAGTCTTAAAAAGTACATGTTCCTCAAAGTTCCACATTGAAAGGGTCTGTAACACATTCAGTGTTAGGAATTTTTTTAAGTAATATCCATGGTAAATAGAAACAAATCATATTAATTCACTAAAAGATCCTTACAAGTAAAGCCAGCACATTTTAACCATCCTATGACCTTCCTAGCTGAAGCTGTTAGTAAGCCATTTGTACGCGTTCCACATTTTGCCCATTTGTTCCACATTATGAGGGCTAGTGTTCCTCATTTTGGAGATGGAAGGTTGAGAGTTATGTGCCTTAGTGCAAGTAACATTTTTCTCAGATCGAGTTCCACTTAGAAAAAATGAAGGTATGTCTTACCATAACGTTCCATCTGTGTTGTAGGTCTTTGTTCATTCATTACCATTAGGACCTCCGTTCCGTCCTCGGAACCGATACAGCCATTTCCAAGCTCGCGCCAGCCAAAAACTCTCAGCTAAGACCTACCCATAATGCCCCTCTCCTAGTTACTTCAAATCGAGTTTGCCCGCCCTTGGATAATAGATGTAGTAATAGGAAAAAATAGTAGGAGGCTCTGTCTGAGCAAATACCCTAACCAGGAGTTCCTAAAGTCCACCAGGAGTCCAGGCAGGGGGAAGGAAGGTGGGAAGTAATGAATGAACAAAGATCTACAACACAGATGGAATGTTATGGTAAGACATAACCTCTTTATCTGATGTTGTAAATCTTTGTTTATTCATTACCATTAGGACTGAGTCCCCAGCTACTTGAGTCCTGGGTGGCCCTAAGGAAGGATATTCCTGAGCGCAATAGAACCAAAAGATGCTCGTCCTCTGGAGGCCAAATCCAATTTGTAATGAGATATAAAGGTATGAGGTTTTCCCAAGTGGCTGCTATGCATATATCATCCATAGAGGCTCTGGAATGAATTGTTATAGAAGTAGCCATAGATCTGGTAGAATGAGCCTTTATTCTGGAAGGTAAGGATAGCTTATTCTCTTGGCAGATAAAAGTAATGATGTTTCTAAGCCAGGAGGATAAAGTCACTTTGGAAACAGGTTTACCCAATCTGGGTCCTGCAAAGGCCACAAACAATTGATCTGTTTTCCTGAAAGATTTAGTCCTGTCCAAATAACAACGAAGCTGCCGATGCACATCAAAGGTGTGCAAAAGGTACTCCCCTCTCTTAGAATGCTGAGGGAAGAAAACTGGAAGGTCAATAGATTGGTTAATGGAAAAGCCAGAAATGACCTTTGGCAAGAAAGAAGGGTCAGTATGAAGGGACACCCTATCCATGTGGAAGATCAAGTAAGGACTCTTGACACTCAAAGCCTGCAGCTCGGATACTCTTCCCGCTGAGGTAAGTGCTACTAGAAGTAAGGTTTTCCATGACAAAAATTTCAAATCACATAGGTTCATAGGTTCATAGGTGTGTACCAGGCTAATGGCCCTGGAGCCTTTACAAGCCTAGCCCATAGAAGTGCCCTGGCATCGTGACACTCGACATTAGTACCTAGTGCCTCTATCAAGTAGAGCTACTAGAGAGTGATCCCCGGGGTAAACTTTCTATTTCTCATCCACTCATCAAGATTTCTCTTGAAGAGGGCCAGTGAGGTACTCTGCTTAACATGTATGGAAATCTATTCCAGAGCATGGGCAGTCTCTATGTTATGAACCTTTCCCTCCAGCATTTTCTGTTGATTGTGGGAATGAGGTTGAGGTCTCTGGAGCATGTGGTGCTGAGGGATTGGGATTTCTTTAGATGTAGCATTTCTAACACAGCTGGGTCAGACATGGATATGTAAGTCAAGCAGAGATTGCCTCTTAGTACAAACAAATGTAAAATAAAAAAATAAAATAGTAGATGATATGAGACAGAGAATAGCTGGAGTTTTTTGAGCCTGTCCATGTAGGATTCTCTTTGTGAGGTACTTTTGTGGCCTTTCCAGCTGTTGCATGTGTCTAGTGAGGTACATGCCAAATGGGGCATTATAATTGATGATTGGCCTAATGAGGGAAGAGTAGAGAGAGATGATGACCTCTTTCTTCCTGGATGCAAAACCCTTGGTAATGAGATGTGCCACATAGAAGGACTTTTTGACCACAGTGCCAATGTGGTGGTTGAAGGAGAGGTTGCTGTCAACCTGTGTCCCCAGATCTCTTATAACGCCTTCAGTATTCAGTGGGCTCCCATCGATGTGGTAATTAGTGGGAACTGAGTTTTTCCTGAAGGGGATGACAATGTATTTTTGGCATTAAGCTTATGGCCATGGTTTTGACACTAGTCATTGGTCTCAGTGAGGCCTTTCTGTAGGATGTCTACATCACTTGGGGAGTTAATAATGGTTCACAGCTTGCAGTCATCTGCGAACTTGGTCAGCCAGAGTCCCTCCATGTTGGCCTGGACTTCTGAGAAAGTAGATGCCAAACAGGAGAGGACCCAGAACCAATCCCTGTGGGACTCCACTGGTGACTGGTCAGGAGTCTGACTTGGAGTTCACTACTTTCTCACTGTGGGTTCTATATGTGAGCCAATTTGCAACCCACCTAGTGCTATAGGGGTGATGCCTACTTTGGTGAGTTTATCAATAATTCCTGAGTGGAGAATGGTATGAAAGGCCTTGGCCAGATCAAGGTAGGCTGTATTAACTGCCTTGCCCTCATCCACAGTTCTGGTCAACCAGTTTGAGCAGGCATGATCTATCTTTCACAAAACCATTTTGCGTAGGATCTAGAGTTGAGAGATTCCTTATTCCTCTATCCTTGTTAATTAGGTCCATGATGATGTGCTCCACACCTTTACATAGCAGACTCATCAGGCTAATGGGGTGATAATTCCCAGGGACTGTAGTCACTCCCCCTTTATGGAGAGGGATGACTGTAGCAGTGGGCCATTCAGTAGGGAAAAAGCCTGAGGTGAAGCTGTGATTGAACATGGCACACAGATGTGGTGCCAGTTCACTTTATAGTTCATGTAGAACACATCCAGTGATATTGTCGGCTCCCATGGAAGCTGTATTCTTGGCCTTGGACAATGCAGCTTTATCCTGTGCTGCAGTAATGTTGGGTGCCTGACATTTCTCCAGTATAGTGATTGGTCCTTTAGGGGGGAAGAGGGGTAAAGTTGGCACTGAATCTGTCAGCCAGTATGTTGGCAATATCTGCTGGCTCAGTGTAGAAGGTAGCATTGTGCAGTACCTCAGAGCAAACCTGGGTATTGCCATGGAGATTCTTATAGGTTCATAGGTTGGTACTAGGCTATCGGCTCTAAGGCCTATGCAAGCCTAACCATAACAACTCCCTAGATATTTCTTCCCACAATATTTACTTCTCTGGGCCCCTGTCTAGCAGGGCGACTGACATGATCCCCGGGGTGAATTTCCTATCTCCCATCCAATCATCAAGGTTCCTTTTGAAGAGGGTCAATGAGGCACTCTGTTTGACATGTATGGGCAGTCTATTCCAGAGTATGGGGAGTCTCTGGGTCAGGAACCTATCCCTCCAGCATGTTTTGTTCATTGTGATGATAAGGTTTAGATCCCTGGAGCATATGACTCTGAGGGAATGGGATTTCTTTAAGTGGAGCACGTCCAACAGCTCAGGGTTTGACATGGCCTTGTATGTTAAGCAGAGATTGCCTCTGAGTAGACAATATGCCACAGAGTATAGCTGGAGTTTTTTTAGATGGTCAGCATATGGCATCTGCTTTAGGCCTGTGATTCTTTTAGTGAGGTATTTCTGTGGCCTTTCCAGCTGTTGCAGATGTCTTGTGAGGTACATACCAAACGGGGCATTATACTCTATAATGGGTCTAATGAGGGATGAGTACAGTGGAACAATGACCTCCTTTTTTCTGGATGAAAAGCCCTTAGTGATGAGGTGTGCCACATAGAAGGATTTCCTAACTGTTGTGGCGATGTGGTTATCAAAAGTGAGACCACTGTCCACCTGTGTCCCTAAGTCTCTCATCACACTTTCGATGTTTAGTGTCCTGCCACCTATGTGGTAATTCATGAGTACATGTTTTTTTCCAAAGGGGATAACTATACATTTCTTGGCATTAAGCTTGAGCCCATGGTTCTGGCACCAGGCATCTGTTTCTGTAAGGCCCTTTTGTAGAATATCCACATCGTTTGGGGATTCAATAATGGCTCCCAGTTTGCAGTCATCTGCAAACTTTGTTTGCCAGAGTCCCTTAGTGTTGGCCTGTGCTTCAGAGAAGTAGATGCCAAACAAGAGTGCTCCCAGGACTGAACCCTGAGGTACTCCACTTGTCACTTGTCTGGAGCCGGATTTGGAGTCAGCTACTTTTACAGTCTGGGTTCTGTCAGTAAGCCAGTTGGCAACCCATCGAGTGACATAGGGATTTATGCCCAGCTTAGTAAGTTTATCTATGATTCCAGAGTGGGGGATGGTGTCGAAGGCCTTGGCGAGGTCTAGATAGGCTGTGTGGACCGCCTTACCCTTGTCCACAGCTATGGAGACTGATTCAAAGAAGTCAATCAGATTCAGGAGACAAGATCAGCCCTTCACAAACCCAGACTGGGTGGGGTCCAGTGTTTGAAGGTTGCCAATGTCTTTGTTTATAAGTTCCATGATAATGCATTCCATGCCCTTGCTGATCAGGCTTATCAGACTGATGGGACAGTAGTTCCTGGGATCCAAGGCAGATCCTCCCTTGTGGAGCGGGATAACTGTAGCTGTGTGCCACTCAGTGGGCACAAAGCCTGAGGTGAGGCTATGATTAAACATGACACTTAGGTGAGGTGCCACTTCATTTTGTAGTTCATATAGTACACAGCCTGGGATGTCATCTGGTCCCATGGATGCTGTATTCTTAGCTTTGGAGAGTGCAGTTTCTACCTGTGTGGCCATGATTATCGGAATTTGGCAATATTTTGGTATTGAGATGGGCACTTTAGGGGGTGAGAGGGGGGTGAAGTTGGCACTAAATCTATCTGCTAGGATATTGGCAATATCCTTCGGATCAGTATAGTTAATGCCATTCTGTTGTAGCTCAGAGCAGATCTGAGCATTGCCATTTAGATTCTTGACATAACTATAGAATGCCTTGTGGTTGTCTTTGGAATCTTTGGCAATTTTATTTTCATAACTAGCTTTTGAGGATTTTATGAGGGATCTCAGCTTCTTACTGAGGCTGGTGAGGGAGTTTTTTGCATCCTGGGATTTTCCTCTTTCCTGCAACAGTTTCTTCCTTCTGTTGTATAGTTTGTTTATAGCAGGGGACCACCAGATTGGCTTCCTTTTTTGGAGAAGAGCATCTTGGTTCTATTTGGGATGGCACGATTCATGCACGAGTGGATGTGCTCATACAGTGCCTTAGTGTAGGATTCTGCAGTCGAACTTCCAGATCCCATCTGTGTGGATGTTGTGAAGTTTGTCACTTCTGACTTCAGTAGCATGAAGTTGGCTTTGGAGAAGTTTTTTAAGGAGGTTTCCTTACTGGGGGGTGGGGGTGGGATGTGAATGGCAAGGGTGATTTGCTTATGGTCAGTCCTGACCAATGAGGGGGTGACCACTGGTGTGGAGCATCTATCTCCCATGTTGGTAATGACCAGGTATAGGATATTGGAGCCTCTGGTGGGACAATGGATTAGCTGATCCAGGGCGTTGGAATTTGTGAATTCCAAGAACCGTTGGGAAAAGGAGTTGGTACCCGAGTAGTTTTCCCAATTAATGGCAGGGTAGTTGAAATCACCCAGTATTAGGGTGTTTGGTTGTATCTTAATATTTTCCAGTATGTTTAGAAAGGTGTAGTGAGAATCTTGGGGCATGGTGGGGGATCTGTAGCAAGTTACAATTTGGATTGCAGTCTTACCTAGTGTTAGTTGCACCTGGAGAATTTCAGATGCATTGTGTTGGGCAACTAGCCTGGAGGTGTGAATATCCTTGGTGAATATGGACACTCCTCCACCTTTAGTGTTTCAGTCTTGGTTTTGTGGCCGAAAAGTGTGGTAAGAATTGTAGCCTGGTATTGCAGGGGTGCTCTCTGGAGCCTTGAACCAGGTCTCAGTTACTGCACAGATATCTGTGTTCTCCATTTTTAGGAGTGCCGAGAGAGAGTGCATTTTGAGGTTTAGACCTCTAACATTGAGTAGCATTACCTTCAGATTTTGCATGTTTGTATCTGTTAACGGTGGTGGTTTTATCCTTTGAACCTTGCCTAAAAAAGGCACTATAGGGGTGGCAAGAGCTTTAGCCAGTAACCTGAATCCCAGGGGTGACAGGTGCAGACCATCTCTGGCAAAGCATCATGGTTTGTTGATCATGTCTTCCCAGGCAGACAAATACTGGATCCCCTTTGAATGACACCAGAAGCTTAGCCAACTGTTGAAGTCAATCATTTTGTCTTTATACTGTGGTATCATTCTGGGCGAAGGCAGGATGCTACTCAGGGCTAGGGTCATTCCTGCCTGGGTCACATGATCCAAGAGCTCTTTCATGTCTCTTTTCATGTAGTCTAGGGAGGTACGTCTCAAGTCATTCACTCCAGCATGGACAATGACAGAGCTGTATTTGTACTTGTTGTGGAGTGACTTGAGTGCATGCATTATGTGGCAGATCCTGGCACCCGACAGGCAGTTGACTGTAATTTTCTCCTTTTTCAGCCTGGTGAGTGGGACATCAATGTGCCTGACTATAGAGTCACCTATGACTAAAGTGTTGGGTGCATTGTCTTGCCTTAGGGGCTGTTGTTGGGTGGCACACTGGTGTTGTGAGCTATGTGTCACTTTGGTTGTGACTGGTGTTTGTTTGTGTTTCGGCTTCGGAGGTCCTTGTTGCTTGGGCAGGTTAATGTTAAGGGCCTCCGCATATGTGAGTTTAGTGTTGCTATGTGTGGGTGTTGATGGTGTAGGGTTTGAAGGGCTATGAGTTGATGAGGTGTAATGCAGGTGTTAACCTTCTCCTCTTGACTGTCTAGCACAATCTTGGCCGGAGAGAGCTTTGCTTCCAGTTTGGCTATGTAAGTGCATCTCTCGCAGATTGTAGTGTTGGGTGGTAGGAGGAGAGGATTGTCTGTGTACATGAGGCAGTTGCCGCATTGCCCCAGTATGCCCAGACTCACCAGGTGGACAGGAGAAATCACCAGAAGCTGACCCTTGGACATACCTGTTTAGGTGCTTTTTTGTAAAGTTTAAGAGCTGTTTTCCCTTACCTTTGCAAGGTACTTTGCAGTTGTAGGCTGTTTAGTGCCTATGATTAATTTATCCTTATTGACAAGGAGAGCTGAGTGCTTGTATCAGTTTCAGGCTTCCTAGTTCTTTCCAGCAGGTTCTAGAGCAAGTGCTAGTCACAGAGGTTCAGATTTTAGTGTTACTACTGAGAAACCAGCTAGTTTTAAGGGAAAATTTCAAGAGCAGACTTTCTGGCACCTTGAATAGTTTAACTGTAGCTTCGTAGTGCTGCACGATGTGAAAAATGTGCAAACACACGTTTTTAAGCCAGAAAGTTGAAAGGGATAGAAATCAGCCGAAAAAAGCTAATAAAATTACAATTTCAGAGCTGGAAACCACTCCTCTAGCATTAGATAAGGCAGTACAATGCTCACCAGTCCCACTGGTAGGCAGTAGGACTTCCCTCTACCACAGCAAGGTCTGGATAGCTCTGAACACAGAAAATAAAGTCCTGAGACAAGCAAACTGAGTGTGTAGTCCTAAACAGTAAATGCAATTAAAACTCTATAAAATTAGCAATTTAAAACTTTTTAAATGAAGCAAGGCAAGTGCACAACTGAAAAACGATTTAAGAGGCAGTAACACAGCAGAATAAGTAGCTAGTCTACATATACAGATAAGTCTATATATACAGAAAAGCAGCTAAAACACACAAACACTTCAGATGCAGTGCAACCCAGACCACTTGAGTTGTAGCAATATTAAGGCAATTACAGTTATAATAAATGCTCTAAAATATACTCTATATTTCCAAAATGTTTGAGAAGCACAGTCAGAACACTTTTTGAAAGGGGAAAAAGGAGAAATAGAAGGCCTTATCTAATCTCTCTGTATTAGGTAGAATGAGCTAATGACACTAGACTGGGAGGAGTGTCCCAGATCAGATTTACAGTAGGGGCGGGCAACTGCAAAGCCACCAAGTATAACAGCAAGATACCAACAGGAACGGAGGGTGGGGACAATACTAAAGCTATTTGCCTACAGACACAGTAAGCACTACAGAAAGTGACAAAATGAAAGTTTTTAAACAGATAAAGATTTGTAAAGATACGGAATGCTTTTAACTGCAAACAAATTAGTTACCCGTGCAGATTACTTAATATCAAAAAGGCTCGAAAGGAGAACTTGTGAGAGACTGAAGTACCAAAGTCAAGTCCCGGGGTTCTGAGGGAGGCTTGATCGAAGGTTTAACATGTAATACTCCTTTCAAAAATATCTTGCATAGGTAGTGTGACATAACTGAAGAATTATCAAGATCATTATGAAAATTGGCGATAGCTGCTAAATGTACAGTGATTGTTGAAGCTGAGGCTCCTGCATGCAAAACTGTATTCAGGTATTGTAGGATCTTTTGAATAGGCATAGAGAAAGGGTCTAAGTGCTGATCTTTGGCCCAAAAAGAGAACCTACTCCATTTACTAGAATAAACTTTCCTAGTGGTAGGTTTGTGTAAAACCAGAAGAATTTCACGAACAGGAGATGGGATGTCAGGCAGCCTGGCAATCACTGGAAGTGAAGGAACCAAACTGTGAGCTTGAGACTGTGCAGGTTTGGATGAATCAGTCCCTGAGGATGAGATAACAGGCCTTGGGAATGATCCAGGATCCATGAACTGTGAATCAGATGAGGCCATAGGGAAGACCCAGTGACCAATCATGCATTAGAGCGTCCCACGGTGGTTCCCCCTGAGGGGGGATCAGGGCAAAGTAGCTTCTGCATTTGTAGTTTGGGGGGAAGCAAACAGGTTGCAGCAAAGCTTGCCCCAGCATTGGAATATCAGATCCGCTGTTACAGGGTTGAGGGAGCACTCATGAGGCATCAGGATGTTCCTGCTCAGATTGTCTGTAATAAGGTTGGAACTCCCAGGAATGTGTGTTGCTATAAGGAAGCGGTTGGAAGCTATCACCCACTGCCAAATCCTCATGACTTCCCAACACAGGGGGTAAGACCTGGTTCTGCCTTGCTTGTTGATATACCAGACGACTGACATGTTGTCTGACTGAATTGCAATGATCCCAGAGGGTAGGGATGCATGGAATGCTTGCAATGCTAGGAGAACTGCCCTCAGTTCCAGGACATTTATGTGCAAATTGGCCTCTATGGGGGACCAGGTGCCTTGGACAGTCTTTCCCTGGAAATGCCCCCTCTACCCTAACAGGGAAGCATCTGTGGTCACCGTGGCCATGGGCTAGGGAAGACAGAATGGTCAACACCAAAGATTTGTTTGTGGGTTCATCCACCATAACATTTTTTCCTTGCAATGGTTTGAAAGACGTAACATGTGGTCGAGTGGGTAAATTAGCAATTACCATTGTGCAGAAAGGAGCTACTGTAGGATTCTCATGTGCAGTCATGCCAGTGGTACCAACATAATGGAAACCGCAATGGAGCCTAAGAGTTGCAGTACAAGACGTGCTGGTACATAGGTCTGAGAAGAAGGTCTTGGATTTGGTGTGTTATGTTCAAAAATTTGTGAGGGGGGAGAGAAGTTTGACAGGATGTTGTGTTGAAGACTGTTCCAATGAGTTCCAGTGTCTTCATTGGAGACATTGAGATTTGTCCTTGTTGATTGTAATCCCCAAGTGGAGAGCGAGACCTTGAGTGTAAGAAGATTCCTGGTCGGAGCGGTAAGGAGCCAATTGTCTAGATAGGGAAACACCTGAAATCCTGTAGTCGAACATTAGCTACCACAACTGCCATACATTTGGTGAACACTCAAGGGGCTGTCGAGAGACTGAATGGCAGTGCCCTGAACTGGTATCGATTGGCTCCCAGCCAGGAGCGGAGAAACCTCCAGGAGCGGTGATCCATATTTAGGTGGTAATACGCATCCTGGAAGGTCTATAGAGCACATCCAGTTATCCCTCCCTAGGAAGGGAAGAATGGAGTGTATCATGACCATCTGGAAATTTTGAAGTTTGATACATTTGTTCAATAGGCTGAGATCCAGGATTGGTCTCCAGTCCCCTGTCTTTGTTGGCACTAAAAAGAACCTCGAGTAAAACCTGGATCCTGTCTGGTCTGGTGGTACTGGTTGGATGACTCTTTTCCTTAGCAGATTTTCTATTTCTAAGGCTGCTAATTCCCTCTGATTGGGTGGTACATTGGGGATGGGAGCTAAATCGAATGGTATTTGGTAGCCTCTGGATATTATTCTCTGCACCCAAAGATCAGTAGTAATAAGATGCCAGGCTGGTAGATGCAGAGAAAAACGACCCCCGACTGCTTCCAGAGGAAAGCAATTGGGCCACTGCTCAGGAACGCTGGTAGGGTCTGCCAGAGAAAGAATCACTAGTGCCCTGGTTATGCAGACCCCCTCTACCCCGAAAGGGACATCTTCCATATGAGTTACCCCCTCTGCCCCAGGGGGATTGTTCACCATGAGTGTCATGAAAAGGTCCTTGGGATTTTTGAACCACGTTTTTCCTCCCTTCTGATTTCTGGAGTAGGACCTCTGGTGGTTAGAAAGGTGTATGCCCACAGCAGACAAGGTCTTTCTGTCTTTCTCACTACGTGTAAGTGTGTCTCGTACTTTGGGTCCAAAAAGTGCAGATTCGTCGACAGGTGCATTGACGAAGGAAGATTTAAAGGGGTCTGCAAAATCACACAACCGCATCCAAGCATTACGTCTCATGACAACGCCTGATGCGGCAGCTCGAGCTGCCCCCTCGGTGGAGTGAGATATCAAGCACATTGAGTAGTTCGAGATGGATACAAGGGTAGCTAGCTGCAAGGCGACAGTATCACGCACCTCATCAGGCAGTACCCCACCAAAGAGGGAGACATTTCAGAAATTAGGTCTCTTTGGAGGTGAGTAAAGTGTGCCAGATAGAACAGCGACTGAATGGTGAATGTCGCTGAAGCATAGGTCCATTTCCCTAGCCTGTCCATGGTCCTGGACTCTCTGTTTGGAGGATGGATGGCGGAACTATCTTCTGCCAGTTCCCTCTTGGTGGCTGCCGCCATGACCATAGAATCCACTGTCAACTGCTAGGACCAGTGGGGCTGGTCTTCGGGTGTAGATAAAATTTTTTGTCTGGCTTCTGAGGGACAGGTTCTACATTGTCTGGGGCCTTCCAGGCATGCTGCACAATGATTTTAACAAAGTCATCTGCTGGTGGAGTTACCCAGGAAGTAGATAGCTGGGCACAGAAGGCCTGGAGGAACACTGATTCCTCAGAAGAAGGGTTATAGAACTTCCAGTCTCCATACTGCTTGAGGATTTCGAGAATGCCGCCGAATGAGATGTTGTCTGGGGAAGACCGTGGGGACCCTTCCCCCTCATCACAGTTAGTGTTTTCAGTGATAGATTCCTCCAGTGAATCAAGTTGCTTCCTCTTGCACCATTTCTTCCGGGGTGGCTCCCCAGTGGGATCTTCTGAGGAGGACTCCGGAGAAGGGGTTCCCTTCAAAGAGGGTTCTTGTGTGACTCCCGTGCCTGGGGTCTCGAAATAGAGGGTTGGGAGAGGTGTGTGCTAGGAGAGGGTTCTGATACAGATTGTCATTGGTGCTGACTGCGAGTCCACTACCTGTACAGCAGGCCCACCTGAGGAGGGATGGGAGTCCGGAACCGTGAGGGACAACCTCAGAACCGGGGTCACACCTCGCTGTGAGGAGCCCACCTCCAGGTGAGGAGCTCTGTGAGAACTGTAAGGCACTGGAGCCGTGGACTTAGATGGCGGCAGCGAGAAAATAGGCACCGGGCTAGGTACCAAGGTACAGATGGTCCAAGCACTGCTTTGGGAGAGCATCAGTTCCACCAGAGCCGATGCAGCAAGGGAGGATGGTGCCAACAGGGAAAACACTGCTGTCGGAACTGAGACAGTATGCACCAGAGTGGAAGTATCTTGTCCTTGGCAGGTATTCAAGTTTTGAAGCTGATGGAGCTGAAGAAACTGTCGGCACCGTGGCTGGGGATGGTGCCGAAGCAGGTACAGTCATTGGAGCCGATGTTGGATCCAAGGACGGCACCGAAGTCAGTGGTGCCATTGTTGGAACCGAAATAGGGGTGAATATCATGGACGGCACAGAGGGAGAAGACACAGAGCCTGGTGCCGAAGAGGTCTGCACCGAGGGCGCCGGCGAAGCACGGAGCCGACTCGGTTCCATAACTGATAGAGATGCTGGAACTGAGTGACTCCATCTGTCCATATGTTTTTTGTTTTTGTTACCCCTCTGCCCCAGATACAGCCTCTGAAAAAGGTGTCTTGAGAAATCCATTTTTTTCTTATGTTTTTTGGTCTTTGGAGGGGGTGAGACCTCCGACCCAGATAGAGCCTCTGAAAAAGGTGTCTTGAGTAATCCATTTTTTTCTTATGTTTTTTGGTCTTTGGAGGGGGTGAGACCTCCAACCCAGATGGAGCCTCTGAAAAAGGTTTCTTTTTAAGATAAGTTTATTTTTACATTCTGCTAGCGTACAATTACTAAAACTAGCACAAATGTCACAGTCAGCTTTAATATGCTCCACACCCAAACAGTAGACACAACGAACATGTGTATCTGAGTTAGGCATCTTACGTCCACACTTGTCACACTGTTTAAATCCCAACTTAGCTTTATCTGACACAGTAGGGCAACAAGGCTATCCAATAGAAAAATTAAGGGAGAAAATACAAATGATGTTATTTAAAAAAAAAAAAAGCACTATTAAAAAGGAAAGGCCTGTCAAAGACAGGAGAGAGGGACAGTACCAATAAAGGTAAAAAATTAAATTACCAAGGAAAAGGCTTGGAAATAGGCTTAGGTTATAGGCGACAGTGAGAAAAGGCTAACTTGACTAAAAATTAAATAATTTTGAAGAGAAACTGTCTTAAAATTAACAATTTTCAACTTAGCTTTGAGAGAGATGGCTAGCACGTCTGATTAGGAATGCAGCAAACAAGATCTGAAGTAACTAGGAGAGGGGCATTATGGGTAGGTCTTAGCTGGGAGTTTTTGGCTGGCGTGAGCTTGGAAATGGCCGTATTGGTTCCGAGGATGGAATCGAGGTCCTAATGGTAATGAATAAACAAAGATTTACAACATCAGATGTTTGGTTATGCATTTATTGCTAAGCAAAAGTTAATGATAGATAATACTAAATCTTGCTGCCTAATCAACAAAGCATGTTATGAGCACAAAACAATTTTAATAGTGGGTGAGACCCTTGTTTGAAGTTTCTAGTGAATGTTCCACATTTTCAGAGCTACTGTCCTACATGCAGAAAAGTGAAAGATGGGATCTAAATGTCCAAAGTGCTCACCACGTCTGCGTATGGTTTACCAAATATATTGCATACATACTTTAGACAGACAGTGGTGGTGTCAAGTTCCATGCCTTATTAGAGCACCTGGTGGGCACTACAACAGACTACCCGGCAATGCACATCATAACTCTTAACTGTCCAGATTTTTGCAGAATGTCAAGATTTCTGCCTCACATTTTTGGTCTGTTCCTTATAACATCAGCGGCTTTCTGGCAAATCATTAAGGACTGAAGTTACAAAATAGTGACACTCATTTGACTACAGACCACTCCAGGCCATAATTATAGCATATGAACATAGCAGCTATATGTACTGATAAAGATAAAGATACAGAAACATATCTAAATATAGATGTGGATAGGAAACGTTAGATAGATAGTTTTATTTTTATTTGTTAACCAGATAGGTGCATAGTCCCTGAGACTGTTTTCAACCATGATCACCCACCAAAGGAGCAAGAAAGAATACACAGATATATAGGGTCACACAGTGGTGCAGCTGATAGCATTGTCACCTCACCACAAGATAATTCCCAGTTCGATTCTTGGCTGGGGTGCCTTCAGTGTGGAATCTGCATGTCATCACATTCCAAAAGACATGCAGTAGGTAGATTGGACACTCTAATTTGGCCATAGGTGTGAGGGTGCATTAGAGTATGTGGTATGGAAGAACAATTATGGCAGCACTAGCCACCTGGTGATGTGAACCTTGGCTCTGGATGATTGTCACTGTTGAAGTGACACCCCAACCCCATGTGTTAAGATGGGAAAAAGGAGTTGTGGATGGATTTGAGTTAGAGGATTCATATCCTTCAGAATATACCTTTCACTCTAGCAACTTTTTAAGTTTATAAGGGCAATATTAAAAATATGTCCCTATTTGTGAGCCTTTGTGCCCCCACTACTTTTGGCTTTGCCCAGATTTTGTGTGCTCAGAGGTTGACAGGTATGCATACACTCCAAGAATAAGTGTTACCTAGTGAAGACCTCTCAGCTGACTACAATTTTGCAGCCCCCCATTTTGCTTCATATTTTCGCCCTGTAGCTGGTAGACTTTTTGAGTTTCTGATAAATCACTGCGAATTGCAGTTAGCCAGCAATGCTAGACACTGGACTTTCATACTTCTTTTTTTTTTAGAAAATGCATGTTGATGCAAAACATGTTCTATTAAGTTTTTAAAAATTAGAATAATATTTTAAAATTATCTGTGATAAGACTTTTCCCACATTATTATTGTCTTTGCTTAGAATTCTTGAGCAAAGAAGATGAGAGCTATTTTGGATGTACGATACCGGTTTTCATACTCAATTTACCCTTTAACATGATATTCATGCTTTGGGAAGTGCATGCCTACTTTCAGACTTCAGTTACCCCTCCAAACAATCTGAAACCTCCCTCAACAAACTATTTTGAAGCTGTTTAGTACATAGGAAATCAAATTATATCCTACCTAACAATTCAACATTAAAAATAATTGCACTGGCCTTTAAAGATCATAGCAGATGGACAGAATGAGGAGCACTTATTTATTTTTCACAACAGAAGGTCTTTATATATTAGATCCAATATAACTAGTGGTAGTGAATCTATGTGCATGTTTAGTTTACATATTAAATAAATAAAACAATAGCTAGATTACTTTATAAATGCTCCTTAGCTCAAACCTGGAACAAACCCCCAAATAATATACGGGCCATCCAATCTCCAATCCATTTCAAAGGAGAATTGAAAAACCACCTTGCAAACACTCCCTCCTACACCTGTCACCACCCTACCTAACACGTACTTCCCCACTAATTCTGACTATACATATTTCTTTTTTCCTCTCACTTTACTGTAATATATTTCTATATAACTAAAGCTATATTACATTAGTTATGTCTCTGAGCAACTCAATACTTTAACCCTATTTTCTCCTCCTTTTCCTTTCCTATTGTAGCCCCCACCCCTCTTCTCTCTTCTTATGACTGTTTCTCTGTCACTGTTCATATCACTATCTCTCTTTCACTCTTCTGACTCTCCTATACATTCCCCCTTATTTTGTTGTTTATCCTTTTATCTCTTTTTTCCCTTCTACCAACTTGATCAAGGTATTTAAATGTTTTTTGGGGGGCTTCCTTTTCTCCCTCCTGGTGCCCTTTTGCAAATCCTCTTTTTTAATTGTCCATTACTTCTTAATTTTATCATTTGTTAATTTTACACCATTGGATTAATATATGTATTTTTGTAATTCTTCTTACTATGTATGTATTTTGTAATCCTCCATTTTTGGCATGAATGTTTTTCAAGTCTTATTACTGGAATGTTGCTTTGTTGTTGCTATCTTTGTGTGTGGAGCTTTTCTCCTTAGGTCTCCACTGAAAATGGGCCACTGGCCCAGTTGGACTAACCCGGTTAACAAAAGACAAATAAATAAATACATAAAAATAAATAAATAAAGTATTATCCCATAAACAGATCTAACTTTACGAGAAACATAGTAAATCCAGGAGGTGCAAGGCCAAATCGTAGGTCAAAAATTATATCACTATGCCTAAATCACAGAAGCTGAGAGGTATGGACTACATGACCAACATACTGGGCACCAGTAAATGTAAGAAAGAAGAGTGTCATAGTTACATCTCCCTTTTTCTGAAAGGGGTGCCAGAAGCTGCTGAAGGCTGGGGAATGGAATTGAGGGCAACAGGGGCACTTAGTGATATAAAAAGAATATTTTAAACCAGGGCTGTCCAACTGTGAGGCTATCTGGAGCTCAGTTTGTGGGCCAAGTACACTTCAAACCGTACAGTCGTATAATGCATATCGTCAAATGTGGTAGTCCCATGCAACTGTTTTGTAATTAGTTGCTATAAACATAAATTCTCTAGTGGCCAGGATGTTTCACCATTACTGTACTACAGAAGAATACTCAATAGAGTCAATACAATACAATGATTTATTAATACTGTTATTTGTCATTATGAATTTCCTGCAGAGTGTAGAATGCATATACTGCAGATAGCAGAACATACATTTGCAATACAATTTACTGCTGATAATCAAAATGTAGGCCCTTGTAGGGAACCATCACATAATTTTAAAAACTAGCCAAGTCAGTGGTAGTGTTACTAATCTAATGGGAATTTTGATTAGAGACTTTATCACGTGCAACGGCAGTAAAGTCAACAGCAATACTTGTCGTAGCTAGACGCAGGCATGCACCCAAATTGTTGCTAAGACTGATGCGCGCCTTAGATTTCATCAGGGAAAATGTACTTTCACAAATATAAGTGCTGCCAAACATTGAACACAGTTTCAATGCAAAGTCATGTAAGTTGGAGAAACGGTCAATTGTAACCATCTTCCAAAGGTCTTCGTGCTTCACTTTCTGTGACTGGAAGAACGGATCTGCCTGCAGCTCGCATAGTTCTATCTGGAACACTGATGGCTGCTGACTGACTGAAGCTTCCATTGGGTTATTGAACAACTCCAGGTTGGGTCAAAGCTTCTCGAAGTCCTGAAATCTGTCAGCAAAGTCAGCTGATATGCTTTCAAGAACCTCAATGTGTGCACAAAAGTCCACAAGCTGACACGAGTTCAAGGCATGACTTGAAGTGTGTAACATCATTGTTATGCGAGTCTAAAAAGTTCTGTTTTCTTGCAGAATGACTTAATGTGACCCACAAGAGTCGATACATTCTGATTTTTCCCTTGCAGTTTTAAATTCAGAATGCTCAAATAATCCGTTATATCAGACAAAAAAGCCAGTGAGCAGAGAAAGTCTGTGTCTTGAATTTTCAGTATGAAGTCATCAGTCTTTGGAATGTTTTCTTCATTAAGAAATGACAACATTTCTTTTCTCGAAGAGAAAAACTGTGTCAAGCACTTGCCAGCGCTCAACCAGCGTACATCTGAGTGAAGTGGTAAGTCCCCATACTGTGTTTCAAACACTTTGAGAAATGCCACAAACCTCCTATGGCGATGCGCTTTATTGCCGCCCCATATGATATTGACGCTGGCTATGACAGTGTTCATAACATTGTGAAGTTTGACATAACAGCTGCAAAGGGCCTCCTGGTGTATAATACAGTGCAGGTGTACACAGTCAATTCCATTTTGCCGCAAAAGTCTTACCAAACCACCTTTATGACCCATCATTGCTTTTGCCCCATCAATTGTAATGCTTGAGCATTTTTCAAATCCACCGTACTTTTGCACAGCTGTTGTCAGTGCATTATAAATGTCAATAGCTTTCATACCAAAATTCAATGGCAATATCGCCAGTAGATCTTCATTCACTGTGAAATTATCATCGATTGTTCTAATAAAAATAACAAGCTCACCTGTATCAGCAATGTAGTTACTTTCATCCAGTGCCAAGGAAAAGTATTTGCATTGATCGATTATGTTTTTCAATTTTTTTTCAACATACTCATCCAAATCAGCTACTCTCCTGCTAACTGTCTGATGAGAAAGAGAAATGGTTTCAAAATTCCTTTTCATCTTCTCATCACCAAATGCTGTGGCCATTTCCATTGCGCAACGCTTTACAATCTCACCATCTGTAAATGGCTTCTTACTTTTGGCCAGTTCAAGACTGACAGCATAAGATGCAATGACACTTTTGGTTTGGCTGGTAGAGGGTTTAAGCATAATGTCTTTCTGCTTATTCATCTTGCTTTTCAAGTAGTTAAAAATGATCAAACGGGCTTGATCCTTGTACTGATCATACTTTGCCTTATGGTGAGTTTCATAATGTCTCTTCAAGTTATATTCTTTTGCCACAGTTATCACTTGCAAACAGACAATGCATTGAGGCTTACCACCGTTTTCTGCAAACAAGTACGTCTCCTCCCACTGACTTTGGAATGTATGGTTTTCTGCGTCAACCTTACGCTTACCACTCATGATTATCCGATCACTGTAGCACAATACAATAGTTTCATATTGAAACTTCAAGATGCCAACGTTCTCTGCTCACTTGCATTTTTGACTGATATGATATGTGATGACCGTGTGACGTAATCTTGCAACGCAAGAATCGGCGAATCCTACTTAAGATAGCCAAAATTTGTCAATGTATTCTGGAAATGCGAACAAAAATAATATTAATTGTAAAAATGTAAAATTTATCATTTAAGGTTGCAAACTGGTCTTGGACTGACAGTAACCCTTGGCGGGCCGGATGCGGCCCACGGGGCGCCAGTTGGACAGCCCAGTTTTAAACTATCTACTGCCATAACAGAAGTACATACGTGAAATTAACTAAATATAGTGTCAAGCTGGCCTCACCATTTAAGAACAACTGGCACAGTGCTTTTCACTCATTTTAAACTGATTGTTAGCCAGCATGTTTTCCTTTGAAATGGCCTAAGATTTCAACTGCACTCATTGCATCACTGTGCTTCCTTAAACATTTTTTTTACTGTATATATTAATATTTGCTTTATCATAGGGATGTTAGCCATTGCTAGTTTCAACCAGAATGTAGCTGTGAGGGAAAACTTTTCTACACTCAAACAAGTGAAACAAACAAAGTAAAATAAATAATGTTTCAGAAGTCCCTCCATTAGCTCATGTGCACTAATTGTGAAGATAAGAGAGCAAGTACAGTTACTTATAAAGCAGTATTAAGCCTGATTGTTCAATATTTGTCTGGCAGGGGAATAAGCAGCAGACAGTCTGCTTTGGGGGTGCTGAAAAAATAAACAGAATTCAAACATACTAAGTTGTAGTAATCACAATGCACAGATATGATTTGAATGTGTAATGTCTGTTCTAAACTGCTTTTAATAATAAAAAAAAATATGTTCAGTTGTTCCTAGTATAAAGTAATTAATTATGCTTTATCTTAGAAACTGCTTGGAAAAGTAGCAGACAGACTTGAACATAGATACAAACATATAAGAAGGTTAAAATTAAGAGGCAAGAGGTTTGAAATGGAATGTGGAAAAACACAGGAAGATGACCTAAGTGGAGATAGGAGGGCTGCATGCATTTAAGCAGATAGAGAAACAAAGGCCGACAGAAGTAAAAAAAAAATGTATCACTGCTTAAGACAGTGTCTGTTTATGGGAGTGGGGCTAAGCTGAAATGATTCAGAAAATAGATAAACAATGCATTATTTCAATGTTGCACTTAAAGAACCACAAAGCAAAAGAAAACTAATGAAAACAAACCACACTGGAGCCAGAGCAAAGTTGAGCGCTTTCGTCCCGTTTATTACAGAACTTCTTCAGAACGGGACAAAAGCGCTCAACTTTACTGTGGCTCCAGTGTGGTTTGTTTTTATTATTTTAATGTTATAGAACTGTAATTAATGCAGAATAAAAGTGAGGAGAATTAAATATATTTTGCAGAAAATTAGAGAGAGTACAGGGTCTAGCAGAGAGATTGTGCAAGTACAGGATGTAGAGGTGAACTCTGAAGATAATAATGGTGTATGGAATCCAGTGTAATATTAGCATGGTTTCAAAACTAGAAGGGCAGAAGAAACATTAATGTATTCCTTGCATGTAGCACAATTGAAAATATCACTGCATATGTTACATATTTGAATCCACAGGATAATTATGTAATAAAGTGTAATTCAAGTTGTTACATTTTATTATTAAAATCAGCACATCCAGTGAGTAAGAATTAACACTGTAGCATAATTAAATATAGTAATTCAATGTTGCGAGTATCAACTCAAGGAAGAAAACAAAGTGTTTCTAATCCAGCTATTTAGCACATGAAGGAGCAAACATTATGTATTAGTTAATAATTACACTGTGGTGCACGGATAGCAATAATTACACTTTAGTGTTCTGAAAAAGAAAAACTTGCTATGTGCTCCTTTTGTGTGAGACCTGATCATAACAGCACTTAGGTGTGTCCATAAAAATTGTTAAACACAACCACTAAGCACTCTTATTATCAGGTCTTGCAGCAGAGACTAACAAGGAACACTGCCAGTTGGTAGAGAACTGCGACAGAAAGTAAAATTGTTTTGTTTCTGCCTGCTCTCCTTGCTTCTCAACTATCCCTAAGTTTTTACCATATTTTTGCTCTGTCCCTCATATTTTTTATTTGCTGATGAATTTCTGATAAGTCATAACTGCCAGAATTAAAAGTTTCATACATCTTATTGGTTCAGAAAATGGCATATTGATGCAAAAACAGTTATTCTATTAACTGCTTAGTGAAGTAAAGGATTATTTTAAAACTGTGCCTAATTTTCATCCTCCATCCATAATTAAAGGCACACACTAAGTGCTTTACTGGCTTTAAAAGTAACACTGTATGTTTTTTTTCCGTAACTGGCAGTATATGGAGCAGATAAAGCTCTATGCACAACAAAGAATTATGAACGGGTCTCCGATCATGACCTATTATTATATGTTCTCGAGATCGATGCCAAGATTCACCTCTCAAGCTTTGCTGTCAAGCATCCATATCTCAGACACATATTAGTCTGGTAATGACCATAGACCCTATCATAATCCTCTATGCAGTGCATGGAACATGATGATTATGCTCCAAAATCAGAAAGACAATGACCTTATTATACAGCTCTCCGAAATCAAAGAAGCACAATTTTGAGTACTGTTATGCTGTAGTCTAACACTAGATTATACACAGTGACCACCACAGTAGCTTACCCTCTGGCCACTACCTATGTGGTAGCATGAAGTGTTTCATGGCTTATCTCATTTGCTGCCTGAAACATCAGACATGTTTTTCAGACAAGGGCTGTTTATTTGTAAAGTGTATCCTTTTTGGACATCTGAAATCTTTTAACCTCCTCTCATACAGAAAGACCAGTCTGTCCAGTTTCTTTATTATTTTCTTTTTTGGGGTCAAAGTTGCAAAAAAAAAATGTTCTTGGTTATTGCTACAGAGTTAGAGTTAAGCCTTAGGATAGTGCTTGATTTTCCTTGTAATAGCTTTGTCCTTGTAAGTAGCTAGCTCTCTTCAGGTTTTATGGTATGGATGTTTGTATCCAGTTTCTTAGGATCTTCATCGTGTCTTTTGGGACAAAATGTCAGATGGTCAGGGGTTTAAGAAATGTGCCAAGTGCAGACACAAAATCCCCCCTCAAGATCCACATTCATTATGTGTCTGCACTGCCCGTTTTGATACTGATTGTGATGTCTGTGCCTCTTTGGCACTAAGGCCCTTCAAACTGGAAGGGAAAAGCTAATAGTCAAAGGTTTTCTCCCTCGTCAGACAGGGTCTTTCCTTCCAGCTACATCATCATCATCCACTGCTGCTTCATCTCCAGCCAAGAAGTTGGACAAATCAAAATAAAAGAAAAAGACAAGTCCAGTAAGAAAGAGAGGTTAGAGAAGGAGAAGAGAGAAAAAGAAAAGTTTGAGAAATCCAACATGACATTGCCAGATCCCATTGCTTCATCCGGTCTGGATCCTAAAGTTCTAAAGAGATTGAATTAGTCAGTACCTCAGATCAAAACAGTGTAAGAAACTTCTCTGTGTGGAAGATTTTCAGTCCATATATCATTAGTTAATCACTGTATATTAATTAGATCAGACAATAGTAGTAGAAGTTGTTGTTGTGTCTTTCGGCTTTTCCCGGTTAGGGGTTGCCACAGCAGAATTCCGGTCCGCTAATGATTGGCAGTAGATTTTTATGTGCCGAGTTGCCAGCCCTGACGCACAGCCTTCAACGAAGGTACACCCATTCATGTATGTCTCCAGACAGAAGACGCTCTAGCTGAGAATCGAACGGGACAACGTCTTACTGTCAGGTGACAGCGCTACCGCAGCACCAGCACCGCAGCAGTAGAAGTAGCGAACTTAAACTCGTCTTAAGTAAAAAAAAATAATAAAAAATATATAATTTGAAATACTGCACAGAATGACTAAGTATTCGAAAGTAATCCAAGCAAGGCAGGCAGTCTGTTTCCAGTCAAAAATCCTTTATTAAGTACACAGACAAGCGATCCAAGTAAAACAAAAATAACAGAGTAATAGTTTCCTCACAAGCTTTCTAAATATATATATATATATATATATATATATATATATATATATATATATATATACTTTTTATAAGGCAATGGAGTGGTTTATTGTGCTGTAAAACAAAGTGTTATTGGTGCACATGTTAAATTCAAATCCCTTTCCCCATCAGTGTTCCTCACAAGCTTTCACTGCCTGCCTTGCTTGGATTACTTTCGAATACTTAGTAATTCTGCATATTTCAAATTATATATTTTTTATTATTTTTTTGACTTAAGATGAGTTTAAGTTTGCTGCTTCTACTACTATTGTCTGATCTCATTAATATACAGTGATTAATTAACGATATATGGAATGAAAATCTTCCACACAGAGAAGTTTCTTACGCTGTTTTGTTTTTGGACCCACTATATTTGTTTAGTGGGTTGTTTGAGACTTCAGGGATACCACAGAGATTAGTTTTTTTCAGTACCTCAGATCCAATCTTCTCCTCATCACCAGTTTTCACCTGGACCTATAAATCTGAAGTTGCATTCTCCTGTTCTGCAGGAGAAAAGATTTTTGAGACTACCCTTGATGGCATCTTCAGTTCGGTCATCCAGAAGCCTTACTGAGCAAGATGTTTATAGAATGATGAGGAAGTTCTTGAACACAAGTTCAGCTTTGGGTTCTCTCAGTACCATCACCTTTGTCAGAGCTGAGAGTTCTTGCCACTTCGACACTGGTGGTATCGCTGTCTCTTTTGACTCCAAGATATTCAAATTAGGAAGAGTCTCTTAGACAAAGCATTGGTACCAGAAATCGAGGGCATGGGTCGACTCCAAAATTATTAAAGCCATCTCTCCCTGTCTGGGCTTTGGCCCGTGACAGCTCAGCTCTGAGGTTGGTCTCTGGGAGAGGACCATTAGATCTCAGGAGTTTCCTTCTACTTTGGGCAGCAGGAGATCCTTCTTGGGGCTGAAGGCAGCTTCGGCTTTTGAGACTTCTGAAAAGGGTTTTGGCTGTTCCAAGAGAAAAGGCGTTACCACGCAGCTTGGTGCCAACCCAGCCTCAATAGGAGTTTGCTTATTCCCTCTAATGGACATCCGTGAAAAGGTAGAGGCAGACCTTAAAATGAGGGCTTTCACAGTGCTTTTACCAAAAAGCCTCACCATCACTCCTGAAAGGTTGTCCAGCAGCTGCGGTCTGAAGGCAGTCAGGAGACACTTATCCATGCACCCACAATCCTGGGAAGACGCAACAGATTTCTGTGTGCTAAATGTTATTTCCAGAGGCTTCTCAATTCCCTTTTCCTAATAAGAAAGAATAAAGTTCTGACATTCCACTCAGTCAAGGGTAACTGGTAGCAGCAGAAATTTCCAAGCTGTTCAAAAGTAGTCATCCAACCTGCCCCCGAAGACTGATTAGAGTCATGAGTCTATGCAAGGTCCATTTTGGTAGCCAAGAAGACAGCGGCCTCAGCCCATTCTATATATGAGTAATTTAAATCAATTCATAAAACAATCAAAATTCCGGATTTTCATGATCCAGTCCATATTGCCACCTGTAAGGAAGGATGATTGTGTGTGCTAGTAGATCTCAAGGATGCATACTGTCTCAGTTGCCATCTGGGAGCCAAGCCTTACCAGTTCAGAGTGCTGCCCTTCAGCCTCATCACAGCCCCCAGGGTGCTTACCATGGTAATGGTAGTAGTTGCTTTGACCACTGGCTCCTTGTTGCTACCTCCAAGCATCTTCTGTTACACCATCTGGGCCTTCTGCTACACTTATTGCAAAATGTAGTAATCATAAGTTTACCCAAGAATCCCATGGACCTGTCACAATGAATAGAATTCATTGGACGCCACCTGGACTCAGTGTACCAACTGCCAAATTGTCCCAGTCCAAAGTGTTCTCCCTGTGTGTGGTATCTACACAGGAACTTCAAAATCTTTCGCCATTTACCAAGGTTAATTCTAGGACTATTAGGCATGTTGGCCCCCACAATTGTACTAGTCCCTTTAGCCAGTTTCTACATGAGAGTACTCCAATTGACTTTTTCTATGCAGTGGTCTGAGAATGTTCATCCATTACATGCCAAAATTCTCATTACTCAGATATGCAGAGATCATGCCAGCTGGTGGATAACATCTCCATCAGTGATGAAAGGTTTTCCTTTCCAAATGGATCTGCCATCTCCTGTCATAGCCACAGATGCCTCCCTTCTTGGTGGTGGTGGTGGGGGGGCATTTTGAAAGGAAAATGGTCCAAGGCTTTTGGTCACATCTAGAGGGCAGTTTTCATATCAACATGTTGGAGATGAGAGCAGTCCTCCTAGCACTGCAGGCATTTCAGGATGCTTTCCCCAAAGGTCTGATTTCCATACAGATGGACAACATGGCAGTAGTCTGGTACATCAGCAAACAGGGAAGAACCTGCTTGTACCTTTTTCAGGAGGCCATGAGAGTAAGCCAAGGTGATGTCTTTGCACTGATTTCTGATTGTAGTGCACATACCAGGGATGGCCAATGTGTTAGCGAGCAAATTGAGCAGAACTGTCTTAACTCACAATGGTTTGTCTCATGAGTAGTCCCACAGTACAACTGTGGCTGGGTCCAATCTTGCTGTGACATTTTTGTGTCCTAACTGAACAACAAATGCAGCAGTTACTTTGCCCTACTCTCTCCACATGGACAGTCACTGAGGGGCACTCTAGTCCACAATTGGCCTCTGGGTCTCCTTTCTGCACTTCTCTGTTGTCTGTAATGAAGACATTCATCCAGAAAGCCAGAAAGTGCAAGGCCAAAGTAATCCACATTGCTCCTGAGTGGCCCTGGCAAACATGGTTCCTGTTCTTTTGGCCTCTAATAATACATCCTCCATGAATGTTGGATCAGTATCCAAATATTTTGACTCACCTTTTAATGGCTTGCCTCCTTTGGACCAGAAATCCATGAAACTAACCACTTGGTTTCTCCAGTTCTGACTTTAGCCAGTGATGTCAGATGTCCAGCATCATTTTTTCAAATTATCTCAGCCTCCCAAAAGCAATCCACAAAAAAAGGTTTATAATAGCAAATGGAAAAGATTTTCCATCCGGGGTATGTCAAAAGGAATGGATCCTTTTTCTGCTGCTATTCCTTCCATACTGCAGTTTCTGTAGTAGCTTTTTCATAGTGGTTCCAGTTTTTTCCACTGCAAAGTGCAAATGGCTGCAATTTCACATTTTTACATAGGTCAGAATGACAGCTCCCTAGCGCTTCTAAAGGTTTTTAAGTCTTTTTGAGGGGCGCGTTCCTTCTACGACTGCCAATCGGAGACCCAGTACATGCCTGGGATATTACTATTTTGCTGCAAGCGTTAACTCAACCTCCCTTTGAACCAGTAGTTTCAGCAGATTTGAAGTTCCTGTCTTGGAAGACAATTTTTCTTGTGGCCCCTACAACGGCCAGATGAATTTCAGAGTTACAGGCCCTTTCTTGCAACCCCCCCCATACCTGGTTTTCCACAAAGACAGAGTTTACTTAAGGGCTAATGCATATTTCCTTCCTAAAGTGTCATCCAAAGCAAGTTTAAACTAATCCATTAGCCTACCAGTGATTTTCTCGATTCTCCAACAAAGGTGAATATACCCTGTATATGTTGGATATTCATGGCCAACTCAGATTTTGTCTCTATGGAACCAAACATCTTAAGAAATCTGACCAAATTGTTCATTGCATATTCTAGACCTAAACTGGGCAAAGCAGTTTCTAAGGTTACTCTTTCAAGATGGTTATCAGATTGTATTTCCTTTGTATACACAAAAAGTGATTATCCCTGTAATCGAAGCCCAAAGCTCATCCCACATGAGCAATAGCTACTTCAACAGCCGTCAAGAAATTACTTCCTATTGATAATATTTGTGCTGCTGCAACTTTGTCAACAGTTCACACGTCTGTGTCTCCTTTTAAATTGGATGCACAATCTAGATCATGTTCCTCCTTTAGTTCCATCATTCTCAGGAATGTACTTCCTTGATATCACCCAGGTAAAATCAGCTTGGGAATCTGTCCCATACGTTGAATCAGATGAAAAGTAAACAACATTGATTAAGAAAGTTATGTTCTTACTATAACGATAGATCTGTGTTGTCCAGTTTTCAACCAGTTCAACCTCTCTCCCTCCTGTCCCCTTCCAAATTCTCATCTATTGGCATCTGGTGACCAAATGCATCTCACTTGGATCATTTCTGTGAACACTCCTTTCAGACTGTGATCCCCTCCTAAATGCTTTCGGTTACGTTAGTAATCAACCTTTAAAAAAGTTATATCTCTAAATTTCTAACTTGTGGGGGCAAACTTGGTCTGAGATAGTGAGGTAGAGTGCAGGGCATTATCAGTAGGGGAGGAGTCAGAGCCCTGGATCCATGAAGCTTCAGATTTGGTGCTGAGGTCGGATCTGGTTGGATCCAACAACCCATATGTTGAACTAGACAAAAATCAGACAACACAGATCTATCATGTGGCTCCTACATTGGCCAGATGAAAACTGAGGTACTTAAACTGGAAAACTGCAACTATGATCACTTTGCACAAAGGGGTACCTCAACTGACCCCAGAAATTATAGACCCATAAGCTTAACCAGCTTTATCTGTAAGGCCATGGAAAGAATCATCATGGACCCAATCAGCAAGGATATAAGAGACCTTCAAACTCTTGTCCTGACCCACTTTGGTTTCATTAAAGGCAGATCATGCTTGTTAAACCTGGTGAACTTCTTTGAAAATGTCACCAAAGCCTTGAATGAAGGCAAAACAGTGTATACTGCCTATCTCAACTTAGCCAAGGCCTTTGACACTATCTCCCACTAAGGTAACATCGCTAAACTCACCCAGCTGGGGATAAACCCATATATCATTACATGAGTAGCCAAATGGCTAACAGACAGAAAGCATACAGTCAAAGTAGGAGATTCCACCTCTACCAGCAGAGCTGTTACTAGTGGTGTTCCACAAGAATCTGTGCTGGGTTCACTTCTGCTTGGAATCTATTTCTCAGAAGTTCAGGTGAAAATAGATGGCCTGTGACTTACCAAGTTCACTGATGACTGCAAACTGGGTTCAGTCATTGAAACCCTAAATGATGTCACAGCACTACAAAAAGAGCTTATACAGACAAATGATTGGTGCCAAAGCCACAGACTCAAACTTAGTGCAAATAAATGCATCATCATCCTCTTCAGTAAAGGTGAAGTCCCACCGTAAATTGCAACATTAATAATATCCACTTAAGTTCAAACTCAGTGGTGAGAGACTTTGGAATGCAAGTTGATAGCAGCCTTAACTTTGATCATCATGTGTCCACAGTGGTGAAGAAGGCCTTCTACATTGCCCATCTCATAAGTAAGGGAATAACATCCAAAACAAAGGAGGTTATAACCTGCAGCAGCTGGAGAGACCTCAGAGGTTTCTCACCAAGAAAATTTAAGGTTTTCATCACATGACCTACATTGAGAGGCTGCAGACACAGTCACTATACTCTGTATCATATAGACTGCTTCAAAGCGACTTGTGCCTGGCCTACAGAGCAGTCTCAGACCCTGCCTTAATGGAAATGCTGCACATCCACAAATCTAATGGGACAAGACTCACTTGCTCTACATACCTTAACCTAGCCTGCAACATAAACAGGACTTGCTGGAGAGACAGATATATCTTCATATATATCTTCCAGAGGCTGCCAATTCTCTGTAACAAACTCCTACTTCAAGTTAAACAAAGCTCCTCAATGACCACATTTAAGTGCAACTTGGACAATTGGCTCGGAAACCATAAATTCACCTTAGGGGTTTCACCAATGTCCCTCTTGGATGGGGGCAGTCAGTGCTGATCATAAATTTGCAAACTAATATAGGCTATTTATCTCTGTCTATGAGTGAAATAAGGGTAAAACATGGCTAGGCTTGTAAAGGCCCTAGGGCCAATAGCCTAGTGACCTTCTATGATCCTGTAAAGAATTTTAGTATACTTTGCACTCTTACACTTTTTTTCTGTAAATAGTAGCATATCATGTGATGCCCCTGCACTGGCCCAATAATCAAGGCACCTCAATCCTCACCACTGGCGCCAGCTAGGGGACGTACACACTGGGAGGATGAGAAGTACACACACAGTAAAGTGCAATTTCCCTTAAGAGCACACAGAGATCCCATTCAGTCTGGGGCTGGTTTCTCTGTCTTTCTCCAGATCCCCAGTAAGACTCCCCACTGGCACAGCTATAGGGTTGAGATCTCAGCTGAATGGTCAAGCCAAAACCTCCAGCACCCTCTCTGTCCAGCTAGTGCTTCATGTCTCTGCCCAAGTAGCTGACACACACACATACCCTCTTTGAGGTTTGATTTATATACAAACACACACACTCCTGGGAAAGGCTGGCACAGGTTTACTAGCTATGCCCCCTTCTGCCCAGACTATAAGGTAGTTTCCACTGCCACCAACCACTCTTATCAACTACTTTTAAGGTCTTTAACAAAAGGTGTCCAATCCTACTGTGTAATGTTACTATTAATCCAAATGGTAGTCTGACCAAGAGCAAGGCTATTTAGGAGTGGCCTGTACAGTGTCACCAAATAGATATGCAAGTACTTTAAGAGCTTAAATATGTCCCACAAATATCAGCCACGAAGATATGTTTAAATATATTTAATAATAAATAAAAGAACAAGACAATACTCAGTAGACAAACACAGTTACTTCAGAGTTCAATATCACAGGAAACATTTAAAACAACATTGCAGGACAGTCTCAAATAAATAAAGAAAACATCTAAACTAATCTTTACTATATTCCTATCTGAATCTAAAAAGAGTTACTATGCTCTAACAACCTACTTACAGAGTAAGACAAGTGCAGATGTGAGGATGAGTGGATGTTTACAAGTCAAAGACAAAATACAAAATGCACAGTCTCTCTCTGAGAGAATTCTTAAATTAATATTAAGTATTACTGCTGGGTTAGCTTGGATGACATCACATTTTGTCACTTGACTTTAGTTCCCAAGCTACCTTCATTGTCAAAAAGTACAAGCATTTTTAGCTTCTCTCTGTGAAAAATACATCTCTCAAATGTTTTCAAATCATGAAAGTCATAAAACAATAAAACACTGCATCTCAAACCTAGTAATTACTTCTCTTCCAAGACAATACAAAAAATGTCTAGCTCTAGACATTTTGTCTGCTACATTGAAACTGAGATATAACTTTTATAACACAATCACAAAACAATTTAGTTTCAACTTATTTTCTTGAAGTTTTGCAAGTTAACCTTTATGTTCCAGTTTCTACTGTTAAGACATGTACAGTTACACAATTACAATAGTTTATATACATTTCTATTTTAAGCCACCAGGGCATGCTGTGGTTACATTTTAGCTCAGTACATAGCATACAGTTCTGTATAAATGATATCAATATTCACAAATAACATAGAATTGTTTACAAAATTCCAGATAGCTGGGCTGACAGTGTGACACATCAGAACAGTTGAATCTGTGTAATACAAAGAGTTATGATCAGGCCTCTCAGATGATAAGTAAATAGTCATGTGTTTTGTTTATTTATTTATTTATTCATTTATTTTACTTACATTTTGTTTATGAAGGTACAGCAGTAATCATAGACTCAGCCCAGGCTACATTCAATATAGTAGCAATAAAAATGTAACAATTACTTCCATCAGCGGATTACAAATGTAACACAAAGGAGAGCTACCATGAGCAAACTTTACACCATACTGAGGTGTACTGTTTACAAGTGGAAAAGTAGAATCAGAGGGGTAGCATAAAGAATGAGAAACAGGTTTAAACTTGGAAATTGTAGGGGGTAGCACAGTAGAGGACGAAGGAAGAGATACGAAATGGTAAATAAATGGGAGAGAGAGGGACTGAGAGACATAATAGTTGTAAGATGAAAGTAAGCAAGGGGAAAGAAAAGCTATGTATATACTCGCAGGAAGCAGAAGCATAGTGGTAATCATTAGATTTAATAGTGTAAATGGGTTGATGTCTTAGTCTGTTTTACATGCCTGGGTTTCTATAGTGTATTCCTTAAATGGGTTGATGTATAAGGAAATTAACCTAATGCAGAGCAGTGTTGTTTGATACATCCTGTATTTGGCATTTACATTTGCATTGCTTAAAAAGTTACTGTTTGAGTTGGGGCTTGAACTTAATGTAGTTAGTATGCTTAGTGAGACACTGTGGACAGAATTGCCACAGTTTTGGAGGAAGTACAGAGAAACTACTCAGAGCTGTGTAGTTTTGTAGATGGAGTTTGGAGAGTAGGACCTACTGTACCCTGACCTCTTAGGTTACAGGTTGGGGTAGTAGTGATATTTGTAAATACTAGGCAATCAAATCAACCTGCTGACTATTATATGCTTAGCCAATATGCAGACAGTGAGCAAAGGTAAGAATCAAACCCTGTACCTTGTGTCTGTAAGATAAACACCTTTCCTTCCAAGTGGGGACAGTATGTGTTGGTGGAGTAATTTGAATAGTTGGGAGACCAAAAAGTAGGTTGGATCTGGCTTGTACTGAAAGTGAGTTTGCCTTGGATAAAGTAAAGCAGTGGTATGCAAAGCAAGGGGAATTGCTGATGAAGCAACATATTTTATTAGATAAGATCTGAAATGTTGATGTGTTTTTTTACTAGGGAAGGTCATAAACAAGGGTTAACAATACTTGAGTTATATGAGCAGGTCACCTTTCCCAATGGCTGCATTAGCTGGTGACAAAAGGAAATGTGATATTTCTGCACTCAGAAAAGGAGGTAGCTGATATTAGATTTAACCTTTTGAATATGCTTCTGAAAGTTATGAGATTAGCTGAGCCAGATGCCTAGGTACCTGAATGAAGTGGTAGTGTGGTAGTGTCCAGAAGTGTAGCTGGTTCAACCAGCATCCTGTCTGGTGCCATGAACCAATCTCCCCTGTCCCTTCAGCTCTACAAGTGAAGAGCTAAAAAATACTCTACTGTAGTGATTAGGTTATTATAATTAGATCCATACCCCTGGCTCTTCCATTGAAGAAAAGGGAAAAAAAACACTTTACTGTAATAAGCCAATCACTACAATGTATTGATTGGCTTATTACAATAAAATCCAACCCCCAGCTCTTCTTCTGAACAGCAAGGAGGCAAAAAAAAATCTACAGGCATATGTACCAGCTGACCAGTTGCATGACATGTCCCTCTCCCGCCCTCCTGCCCCAGGTCCAATTTCTGTGCCCTGCCACCAACCTTCCTTCTGCACATTTTATTAAACCAATCATTTCTTCTTTTAAACTGTATCAAAGAGTTGCTATAGTTTATACCCTGTCTGCACTGAAACTTTAGTTAAAAAATATTTTTTTTACTTTTAAACTGTTACAATGTTGCAAGCAGTTGCTACAGTTTAAACCCACACTGAGCGCTAAAGCACTTAGGTTTTACCACAATTGAAGTACTGGCTTTTAAAAGCCATTATTACATTAAAGAGGGATCTGGATTGGATGATCGCCCTCCCCAACACTTTGCACCCAGGCCAGTTGCCCCTCTCTCCCTGCCCTAGCTATGCTACTGATACTGTCAATAATGTTTTGATGGTCAAAAATCTTGAGGGAACTGTGAACTTTGGTAAGTCTTTTCTTAGTACCACAGGGTGTAACCTTATTTCTGGTGGATTAAGGAGAAACTTCTTTTAGGTGAATCAGTAGCTTACATCCAAAAAGTCACTTTGTAGTAGGCTTGGATTACTTGTTGTGCTGGGTTGGAGCAGTAGATTACCATGCCATTGATGTATAAGAGGAGCTATGACCAGGGTAGGCAAAGGACAGTTTATTTATAAAAATTAAAAAGCATATCAGGCAAGTATTAATTGATCCCTGTGGTACACCTAAATGAGTGTAGGTAGTATGTGATAGAGAGAAGCCAATCTTAACAATAAAGGATCTGTTTGTCAAGAAGTCTTTGAACCACTGTGTGGCTTCAGTGCTGATACCAATGTCTAGAAGGAGGGTTAGTAATACTGAATGGCCCACCATGTCAAAGGTTCAAGTTATGTCAATGATAATGGCATCAGTAGAATTTCCTTTGTCCATGTTGGTGAGTACGTCATCGGTTCGAGTCCAGAGTGTAGTCTCATGTACTCTTTCAAGCCCAGAAGCCATGTTATTTGTTGGAGAGCAGATTATATTTTTTTCGGATATGAGGTCAAATTGGTTACAAATGAGCTTTTCAAGTATTTTGCTGTAGGATATGAAATATGGAGATGGTCTGACATTAGCTGGTGGAAGAGGGGTTTCAATCTATAGGACGAAGTCTAATGAAGGCTGACTTCTAAATTGTGAGCATGATGTTAGTTGTGAGGCTAAGGTTAAAGTAACATTTTAAAAGGGGGTGACAATGTGTTCTTTACAGTCCTACAGAATCTAAGGGTACAATTTGTCAGGTATTCTTGACATGGATGTCAGGTTTCTCTCCTTGAGCGTCATTTCTCTCCACTCTTCAGGTACATTTCTTAAGTTTCATGACTCAAACAAGCAATAACTTAGATATGATCAGAGACCAGATCATATTCCTGTATATCATGATTACCACCAATCAAACGACCTGCATACACAAGAACTTCTCATACTTCATGACTAATAGCTACTGCAGAGTCTTTGAAGACAACTTCTACAAAAAAGAAATATTCAACAGACACAAAATATTTAATATAAATCTTTAATAAACTATTTTTTTAAAAGTATCTTTGAACTTCAAATTCAAAGGCTAGGTTTGATTCCTTAAACCTCCACTAACACAGTGGCTGTGAGAGAATAACATCATCCCATCATAGACCATGGATCCACCTTGAAAATTAAGAACCACAACTGTTACCTGGGAGTGGGCATTGTTTTTTCTGTTTTTGTTCTCTCTTTTGACCCCCCAATCCCTGATTGCCTTCTTTGAATGCCACTTATAATGTTCAATGCATTTTGATGACCCATACACACATGGTACCAAAACTTCCAACCTATTTTCCTAAACACTTCACCTTTCACATAACTATTCACCTTTCTCATTGTAAGAACTATACAAACGCACACACACTTGCTTGCATGAGGGATATAGTTTGAATGGTCATAGCCTTGTGTTCATTTAGCCAATTATACCAATAGAACTAGAATGCCATTAGTATATAATAAGCTAATCACCAAATCAATATTTCAGACAAGTCATGCTCCACAATGGATGCCAAGGAAGATCTCCAAATTTCCCTGAGGCAGATTGCACTCAGTAGCTGAACCTATCTTTCCCCTTTTTACACTTAACATCTGCCACAAGACATCACCACAACTAATCTTGGACAGCTTTACAATCTGCTGAGTGAGGCTGGCAATAGAGCAACATACTGTACCAAGTGGAAAAAAAAAGAAAAAAAATCATACTGCCTTGAGGTAATCACCACCTCATCGAGGATGGGACCATTCTCTATCTTTCCCCATTTATAGTCCTCTTTTGGCATACCTGCCTCCCACCACAAAAATGGGGGAACCCCCCCTTTACTAAAGAACATCTTGCAGATGGCTTACCATAATGCCACCTCTATGTCCTCTGTATATAACCACACAACCACATATCCAGATTAGATAAATGGACTTCATCCTCACTGGTACAACTGTACACATTTTGATTTTATAGGTTCATAGGTAGGTACAAGCCTATCGGCCCTAGGGCCTATACAAGCCCAGCCAAAAAGGTACCCTGGCTTTTGCCACCCAAGAAAATTATTTTCCTGTGCCACTGTCAAGCAGAGCCACAGAAGTGATCTCCAGGGTGAATTTCCTATTTCCCATCCAATCACCAAGATTTTTCTTGAAGAGTGCAAGTGAGGAGCTTTGTTTGATATAGATAGGTAGTTTATTCCAGAGTATGGGAAGTCTCTGGGACAGGAATCTATCCCTCTAGCATGTTCTGTTTATTGTGGTGACAAGGTTTAAGTCCCTAGACCGTGTAGCTCAGAGGGATTGGGATTTCTTTAAGTGGGGCATGTCCAAAAGCTCTGGGTTTGACATAGCTTTGTATGTTAGGTAGAGATCACCTCTGAGTAGGCGATATGTGATCGAGTAAAGCTGGAGTTTTTTGAGACAGTCTGCGTAGGGCATCTGTTTGAGGCCAGTAATCATCTTTGTGAGGTATTTCTGCGGCCTTTCCAGTTGTTGTAGATGTCTTGTGAGGTACATACCTAAAGGGTTGTTGTACTCTACAATGGATCTAATGAGTGATGAATAGAGGAGAACAATGACCTCTTTTTTTCTGGATGAGAAACCTTTTGTGATGAGGTGTGCCATGTAGAAGGATTTCCTGACTACTGTGGCGATGTGATTATCAAAGGAGAGACTACTGTCCACCTGTTTCCTAAGGTCTCTTATCACCCTTTCGGTGTTAAGTATATTACCGCCTATGTTGTAGTTCATGGGTACAGAGTTTTTACCAAAGGGGATGACAATGCACTTTTTGGCATTGAGCTTGAGGCTATGGCTTTGACACCAGGCATCTGTCTCAGTGAGGCCCTTTTGTAGGATGTCCACATCGTTAGGAGTTTCGATTATGGCTCCTAGTTTCCAGTCATCTGTGAACGTTGTTAGCCAAAGACCTTCTGTATTAGCCTGTATTTCAGAAAAGTAGATACCAAACAGGAGAGGACCCAGGACTGAACCCTGTGGTACTCCACTTGCCACTGGTCTGAAGTTGGATTTGAAGTCTGCTACTTTCACAGTGTGGGTTCTGTCAGTCAGCCAGTTGGCAACCCATCCTGTGATATAGGGATTTATATCTAGTTTAGTGAGTTTATCTATAATTCCAGAGTGGGGGATGGTGTTGAAAGCCTTGGCAAGATCTAGATAGACTGTGTGAACCACCTTACCCTCGTCTACGGCTTTGGTGACTGCTTCAAAGAAGTCTATCAGGTTTAGGAGACATGAGCTGCCTTTTACAAACCCGAACTGGGTGGGGTCCAGAGTTTGGAGATTACCAATGTCTTTATTTATAAGTTCCACGATGATACATTCCATGGCCTTGCAGACCAGGTTTGTCAGGCTAATGGGGCGGTAGTTCCTAGGGTCCGTGGTGGCTCCCCCATTGTGGAGTGGGATAACCGTCGCTGTGTGCCATTCAGCATGCACAAAGCCTGTGGTGAGGCTATGCTTGAACATGGTACTTAGGTGGGGTGCCAGTTCATTCTGTAGTTCGTGTAGAACGCAGCCTGGGATGTTGTCTGGTCCCAAGGATGCTGTGTTCTTGGCTTTGGAGAGTGTGGTTTTTACCTGTGTAGACGTGATTACAGGAACTTTGCATTCTTCAGGTATAGAGATGGGCCCTTTAGGGGGTGAGAGGGTGGTAAAGTTAGCACTGAACCTATCTGCCAGGATGTTGGCAATATCAGTTGGGTCTTTATATTTAGTGCCATTGTGCTTTAACTCAGAGCATATCTGAGTGTTGCCATTGAGATTCTTGACATAGCTATAGAATGCTTTGTGATTGTCTTTAGAATCAGTGGCAATTTTGTTTTTGTAACTAGCTTTGGAGGATTTTATCAGGGATCACAGCTTCTTACTGAGGTTGACCAGGGAGCTCCTCCACTCATGGGATTTTACTCTCTTTTGCAACAGTTTCTTCCTTCTGTTGTACAATTTGTTTATGGCAGGGGACCACCAGATTGGCTTCCTTTTTTGGAGGATAGCATCTTTGTTCTGTTTGGGATGGCACGATCCATGCACTTGTGTAAGTTCTTATAAAGTGCAATTGTGTAGGATTCAGTAGTTGTAACTGTATTGTCCATCTGCATGGGTGTCATGAAGTTCACCACTTCTGTCTTAAGAAGCATGAAGTTGGCTTTGGAGAAATTTTTTACTGTGGTTTCCTTAATGGGGGGGGGGGGCTGGATGTGGATATCTAGGGTGATTAGCATATGGTCAGATTGGACCAATGAGGCATTGACTTCAGCTGTGGAACACTGGTCAATCATGTTGGTAATGACTAGATCTAGGATATTATTGGCCCTGTTGGGGGTGTGGATAAGTTGATCCAGGGCACTGGAGTTTATGAATTCCAGAAAGCATTGAGCAAAGGAGTTGGTACATGAGTAGTTTTCCCAGTTAATGGTGGGGTAGTTGAAATCACCCATTATTAGAGTGTTTGGTTGAACCCTAATATTTTCCAGTACATCAAGAAAAGAGGAGTGGGAATCCTGGGGCATAGTGGGGGATCTGTAGCAAGCTACAATTTGGATTGCCATTTTGCCCAGAATTAGTTGCAGTTGGATAACCTTGGATGCATTATGATGAGCAACTAGCCTGGAGGTGTGGATTTCCTTAATGAATATGGACACACCTCTGCCTTTGGTGTTCCGGTCCAGGTTACATGGCCGAAAAGTGTGGTACGAGTTATAGCCTGGTAGTGCAGGGGTGCTCTCTGGAGCCTTGAACCAGGTCTCAGTCACTGCACAGATATCGATGTTCTCCATTTTAAGGAGTGCCTCAAGTGAGTGCATTTTGAGATTTAGACTTCTAGCATTGAGTAGCATCACCCTCAGATTTTGCTTGCCTTTTCCTGTTACGGTGGTGAATTTGTCATTTGGACCTTGCCTAAAAAGGCACCATAGGGGCGGCAAGAACCTTAGCCAGTATCCGGAATCCCAGGGGTGACAGGTGCAGGCCATCTCTGGCAAAGCATTGTGGTCTGTCGACCATGTCATCCCAGGTAGACAGATACTGGATCCCTTTAGAATGACACCAGAACTTAGCCAATTGTTGAAGTCAATCATTTTGTCCTTGCACTGCGGTATCATTCTGAGTGATGGCAGAATACTGCTCAGGGCTAGGGTTATACCTGCCTGGGCTACAAGATCGGAGAGGTCTTCCATGTCTCTTTTGATGTAGTCCAGGGAGGTACATCTCAGGTCGTTCACACCAGCATGGACAATGACAGAGTCATATTTGTACTTGTTGTGGAGTGACCTGAGTGCGTGGATTATGTGGTGGATCCTGGCACCCGACAGGCAGCTGACAGTAACCTTCTCATTGTTTAGCCTGGTGAGTGGGACATCAGTGTGCGTGACTATAGAGTCACCTATGACTAGTGTGTTGGGTACGTTGTTTTGCCTTATTGGCTGTGGTTGAGTGGCACACTGAGTCTGCGGGCTATGTGTCATTTGGGCTGTGTTGGGGGGGTGGAGGTTGCTTGCATTTCTGCTTTGGAGGTGTCTGTTGCTTGAGCAGATTATTATTGTGAGCCTCTGCAAATGTTTTTATGTTTCTATGTGTGGATTTTGGTGGTGTAGATTTAGTGAGACTATGTGATGAGTGTGGTGTGGTGCAAGTGTTTACCTTCTCCTCCTGACTGTCAAGTTCAGTCTTGGTTGGAGAGAGCTTTACCTCCAGTTTGGCTAGATAAGTGTATCTCTCACAGGTTGTAGTGTTGCGTGGTAGGAGGAGTGGGTTGTCTGTGTACATGAGGCAATTTCTACATTGCCCCAAGATGCCCAGATTCATCAGATAGACAGGAGAGAACACTGGGAGCTGACCCTTGGACAAGCCTGAATAAAAAAATATTTTCCTCTAGATAAGTGAGGAAAGTGAGTACAAGAGCTGTTTTTCTCTAAGCAATGAGGAAAGTAAGCACCAAAACTGTTTTCCTCTAGGTAATGAGGAAGGTTGAGTGCTGTAGTAATTAGTAGCTTATTTAGTGCTTACAAGTTCTGAACAAGTGCTGATCACGAATAAGCAAATTCAAGTGCTAAAACTAAGAATCTGTATCTGGACTAAACTAGTTACAGGAAAGGGGGAAAACAAGTGCAAATGCGGGCTTTTAAATCAGAAAGTTGAGAGAGATGGAAAAACTGCCCAAATGGCCAGTAACTACAATTTCTGGGCCAGAACCACTGTGGTAGATAGGTTACCTAGTGCTTACCACTCCCACTGATAAGCTAGAAGGCTTCCCTCCAACACAGAAAGCTTGGGGGGCTCAGAAGCATACATACAGGCCTGGATACAGCAAATCTGAATCTGGACTACACTAGTTACAGGAAAGGTAGGAAGCAGGCTTTTTTTTTAATTCAGAAAAGTAGCTAAAACAGCAGTAAAAACAATTCAAATGCAGTGCAAGCTAGCACACTTGAGTATGTAGCAATGTTAGACCAAACAGTTTAAAAAATGCAGTTAAATTAAAAATAACTAAAAACAAGTGCGGAAGGAGTCTGTTAGGTAGAATGAGGTAAAGAGATGGGACTGGGGGGAGTGTCCCAGATCAAATCTACAGTGGGGGCGGGCAACTTCAAAAGCCTCCAAATAAACAACAAGACAGGAATAGGTAGGGGAAAAACAACACCTTCAGCAGAGATCTGAAAAACTATACAGTGAAGCAAAAATAACAGTGCACAACTCCGAAGTCAGCCAGCAATGATATAAAATTAGTCAATTGAGTATGCACCCATCCCTTATCCATCCCTTATCTCCACCCCCCAGATATCAAGCTGACATGGGCCACTGAATTACATCTTCACCCCCCCCCCCCCGAATTTGGCTGTTCTAGTACCTGAACTTTCAGTCTAACTTGGGTTATCTTGGTCACAGTCAGGATTCCATCCCACTTTGACAGAGACTCCTATGTTTGTCTCTAGGTCTTCATGGACACTTGCCCGTCATCATTTCAGTTGGTGCCACCTTATTCTAGATATATCTAGCCAGTGGTGTGTCAGCAACTTGTTTGCTGTACCGGATCTTGTATCATTGAGGTGGCTAAACACACAAATATGCTGTGTAAGCCATTGACTTCCATCACCCTATTTTTTTAATATATTCTGCTCCTGCTATTAGACTGGTTGACCAATGGATGAATGCGCTAAATATTTCAAATCCAGAGCATACCACCAAAATCACATGGGCCTGCAATTATATATGCAGCAGGCATCCTCAAACTTCTTTCCTAACACACCTTGATTATCTGGAAGTTGCAATAAAAGTAGCACAAAGGGGAAATTGCAGACAAGTAAACGCAAGCCTGATGTAAAACATGCAAACAAATCCAGTCACTGGTTGAAGTCAACAAGGGAAACACTTTAGTAAAATAATATTAACAAGCTTTCACATATAACTCTTCTTCAGGTTAAAATAATTCACAACAAAACCAACTCGTATGTAAATACTTTTCAAGTCACATGATAAAACACTCCATAGTGACTGGATATCTTATAGTATAAGTATAGGTTTTATGGTGTATATCCCATTTAAACAAGGAAAAACATCAGCCCTCAGTCTGTTAATCCATTCATGTTCATATTGCTCTATTAGTGAAATCATATCTCCATCTCTTTTAGTTTCCAAAACACACTTCCTCAGATTCACTAATGTTTTTTAACAGGGTATTTGTTTCAACATGCCTTCTTACATCTAATAAGTAATCACATGCAATCCTTTAATTTCCTGTTCTTCTTTCCCTCATAGTGTGCTGAACAGTTCATATATATATATAGCCAAATAAAGTATACTTGTAGAATCACAATCAGCATAGCTCATTGTAAAATATTCTTTCTTCATAACCAAGTTTTCAGATCTGGTACCTCTAAAATGTGTTTACAGAAAACCCATTTATTACAGGGAAAAGTTTATTTCCTTTGACAAACTGTCATGCCATCTCTGTTATTCCTTTGTTTCTTATAGCATAAAAGCTGTTTAATTAAGGCTTTGTGATCTCTTGTAACGAAAAGATGAGTAATCAGATATAATATATTTAGCGATTCCAAGTTAGTAAAAATATGACAATGTCTATGGATTATATTGCTTACTGCCTTTGTTTATCTATTATACAAAAAGATTAACCTAGGGTCATGTCCATTATTACACTGATATCATTCCACCACTTGAAAATAGTGGTTTATAAGAATTCATGTGGTTAGACAAAATAAGTTTCCTGTTCTGTAGCAACAGCTTTTCTTCATTTCCTCCGACCTTTAAATCTTCTACCACATCACTCACTTCCTCATCGAAAATGATGTCTTTAATATTCCACTTAGCTTTCCTCATCTAAAATGATGTCATTAATATTCAACCTAGCTAAACACAACCTTGACCTTTTAACAATGTTATGAAATGTGAACTGGGGATGCACACTCTTCCTATGTAAATATGTATTTTTTATAACTTCTTTTCTAGAAACCATAGTTTGTAGATTACCATTCTCTCTTTTATTTAACTGTATATCTAAAAAGTTAATACAGCAGAAAACGCTTTCTTGAATTTCAAAAAACAACAGCTGATGTCAAATAACGTATAGAAGAATGTAAACTATCAGGTACATCATCCCAGAAAAGAAAGGCATCATCCATAAAACTCTTATAAAACATTATTTTACTTATAAATGGATTATTAAATACAAATAAATATTCATTCTCCTATGCTGCCAACACATATGTTTGCATATGTGTTGGTAACTGGTGCATGCTTTCCATTCCTTTCCTTTCCTTTCCTTTCCTTTTCTTTCCATTTCTAACCTTTCCATTCCTTTCCTTTCCTAACCTTTCCATTCAATTTCTTTCCTTTCATTTCCTTTCCATTCCTTTCCTTAACCTTTCCTTTCCTTTCCTTTCCATTCCTTTCCTTAACCTTTCCTTTCCTTAACCTTTCCTTTCCATTCCTTTCCTTTCCTTAACCTTTCCTTTCCTTTCATTTCCTTAACCTTTCCTTTCCATTCCTTTCCTTAACCTTTCCTTTCCATTCCTTTCCTTTCCTTAACCTTTCCTTTCCTTTCATTTCCTTAACCTTTCCTTTCCTTAACCTTTCCTTTCCATTCCTTTCCTTAACCTTTCCTTTCCTTTCATTTCCTTAACCTTTCCTTTCCATTCCTTTCCTTAACCTTTCCTTTCCATTCCTTTCCTTAACCTTTCCTTTCCATTCCTTTCCTTTCCTTAACCTTTCCTTTCCTTTCATTTCCTTAACCTTTCCTTTCCATTCCTTTCATTTCCTTAACCTTTCCTTTCCTTAACATTTCCTTTCCTTTCTTTTCCTTTCTAGGAAGCACTGGTTCTGAAACACAAAACCATTGTTACTTAAAGCTTTAGACCACAATCTACACATGGCATTAATTTCTTTATTTGACATTATTTGTATTTCTATTAAGTAGTTCCTCAGATATTCAATTCCAAAATCATGGGGATAATGGTAAAAAGTGAATCCACATTAAGTGTAACAAAAGCATTTGAAGATTCTTCATTTAATGAATACCACGAGTGTAAATGTATAAGGAAATCATTACTTTTATGCAGCTCCTAGAATACTGAAAATAATTATTTAATGTTCTTTCTAAACAATGCTGAAAGCTACCTCCTGCTGATACTATTGGTCTAAAATGTAGCTTATCTTTATTTTATGAATTATAGATAACCTATAGTAAGTTGGTATAACGGGACTGAAGCATATGAAAATAACTTAATAGCTTTAGAGTTAGGCTTCCATTCGTATGCATAGTATAAATCTTAATGTCAGCTTGTCTTATAATATTGTTAATTTCTTACATACTAACACTCTCATAAGTTCCAGTACCCTTCAACAATTCAATTATATGATTAATATAAAAAGACATGCCAATAAGTGCCACTACACCTACCTTATCAGTGCACTTAGTAATTATATCTTTATTATCAATCAATGAGTTGAGCGCTGTCCTTTCATTGTATGTCAAATTATTAAAAAGATATCTCATTAGAATTTTTATTATTAAAAACATAGATAAAATGTCACTATCATAGGCATTTTGAAAAGCCAGTAAAACCTTATTACTGAGAGGAATAAAATAATTTGTTTCTTAAAACCATTGTGGTCCTGCTAGTGACTGCTTCCTATAAATGTGGCAGTCCAGGGGCACAACTATTGTTAATTAGCCATGTGCAGTTCCCCAGTAATTTTCACTGGGATTTGAATAGCGTGGTATAGCAATTCAAAGAAATGCTTTACTGCATTATGTGGGGAGTGACATAAAAAAAGAGCAATCTGTCTTTTGATGGCATATGCCTATTCATTCCTATGGCAGGACAATGGCTGCTAGCATCATGGCCGGTAGGTACTGTAAAGCCATCCATGTGTGTGTGTGTGTGTGTGTGTGTGTGTGTGTGTGTGTGTGTGTGTGTGTGTGTGTGTGTGTGTGTGTGTGCTTGTAGGTACAATTGTGTTGCATGGGTTAGAAGCAGGAACACTAATGTAGTTACCTGTAACTGTACAGGGTTGATTCATATGCATTATAATGAGCCGGTAATGAGTTTTTCCATGCATCTGCATCCTGTCTGTAAATCACATTATAATGCTGTCACATTATTAGACAATATGGCATTGTCCTTATAACACTGGTAGTGATGGTTTTCATGAATCTCAGCCTTTGTCTGCTTGGGTTTGTATGTGCTAATAGAATGTAAGAAGCTCATTAAGAAGTATTGCTATAGTTAGCCAAGAACCACAGTCAACAACACATAAGTATCCCTTACCCAAATCTAGTATAATTGTAATAAGGGAGCCATGATACTATGCCAACCATTCTCTGAAACTCAGCACCATTCTTCATCCTACCCCTTTGACTTATGCACCTTGCTGCAACTTGTTTTAAAATATAAGTTACCAGAGTTGCTTCTGATTAATTATATCAACTGCTCAAATATCCCATCTTCCAATAACATAAAATGTAGTAACATAGGGTAGCACAGGGGAACCCCATCTCAGACATTTGTTGGCTACAGTGAGCTAACCAGATGTCCTCACATTGTAAGAGCAGTTGAAATATTACTTTAAAGTCTTTAAGGGAGATGCTGCTGTAGTAGGATTACAAGGTCATGTAACCCTGCAATCAGTCAATCTGAAGTAAAGCAGCTTGGTGCTGAAAATTATGACTACCACCGTTTAGCTGTTTTTCATGACATTTTGTGTTTACATATAGTACATGATGTCAGAAACACGTGTGAAAGCCAATGTCAGAATTAAACCTGTCTGACGTCAGAGCCTGCACTTTTCTTCTGTTTTGCATGCCGGGTTCTCTTTAGCTGTGAGCTTTTCTGCTTTTTATAAGGTTCATCAAGGAAGCTTCCACTATGTTCTTGTGTGTGTGTGTGTGTGTGTGTGTGTGTGTGTGTGTGTGTGTGTGTGTGTGTGTGTGTGTGTGTTCATAATCTTCTCACTGAAATTATTTCTGAAAAGACATGAATCAAATTACACTCCTGAAAATATTTTTGTTGCTGCCATTTTGTTTTTCACACTCCACTGAGCCAAAAAGGCTCTTAAACTGAATTTGTTTAAATAATGGCGCAAGATAACACTACAACAGCTTTGAAACTTCAAGGAAACCTCAGAAAACTAGAAGCTCTGGATTGAAAGATTTAAGATTTATCTCACTATATGTGAATACACCAGAAAAGTATAAAACATACATGGTGCAATGTTTGGTTAACATATGAAACTTCAAATTACAAGATGTTCAGTAACCAAAACACCAAACATAAAAGCCTGAAATACTGAAAAGGTGGAATCTCCAACCACAAGTGTTTCTGCAAAGAGCAAATCCCCACCATATCCACATGTGTGTGTGTGTGTGTGTGTGGGGGGGGGGGGGCAAACCACTCACATCCTATGAACTTATATACGCCAACCTCATGGTTGAACAAACAGAAATGGAAATAGAAATCATTCTAAACAAAGAAATCACTACTGGCACATGGTTAGAAATTGCACTTGCTGCATTTTCCTGTGGAAAACAGTGATCAGTGTTCTGCTTATTTGTGTCTTATTACTTGGGCCCTCAATCGTTGAGGAATTTGATTTTGGACACCTGTAAATATTCAGACCTGCATATATACTACAAAGCTTCTTTTTGCCAAAGCTGAGTAAACACGCATGGTATTAACCACTTTTAAATTTAAGGAGAAAGAAAGAAAAGACAAGATTTCTTTTTGAAAAATAAGCTTCAAGCATACTGTAGGCCAAGGACGAATTTCCTATGCATAAGCATCTATTTTTCACAAGAAATTAAGAGGTTCGGGAACTAATTGATGATTAAGTAACTGAATAGAGCGCAAGACTATGAGTTTGGAAAACTGTTTGATTCTTTGATAAGAGGCAGAACTGGGTACAGAATCAGAAATTATCATTTTAGAGGCAGGTTTTTATTAAGTAAAGGAGATGTGACCGAGCAAAGCAAGTGTTGTGTATTGAATGAGTGAATGTTTGAATATACAGCTGAAAAGCTTTACTAAAGAGTTATAAATGTGTATAATAAAGGCTCTGAGGGGAAGAAAAGGGAAACAGAATCAATAGCTAATAAAATATTAAAAACAAAAACGATGCTAGCAATCAAATAATATCCAAGATGGTGCCATGCAATAAACAATCGGCAGGCATGTTGTAAAACATTTAATGAAGTTTCGAAGCCCTGTATGAGTCATAATCAGTTTGCAAGAGTCTATCAAAGTGAAAACATAGTAATGTAGCAAGATGTACATGTATTGGAAGCAAAAGAAGAGACCTCTGGAGATGTTTTTGTGTCTAGTTCGGCTCTATACTGTAAATGCAGTGCAAACTGTAGTGGCTAATAAAGCTATTAATACTGCCGCAAGTGGCAGATGTTCCTTAGAAAAAAAACTGAAGATTAAAGGAATGAGCACTGTGTTTAAGTGTGATGCCAGGAACTGAATGGGTAGTGCATTTTCTGAATCTATATTTAAGGCATTTATTCTGTCTATGAATGTGTGCATGTCTCAATGTGTTCTTTTAACATTTGCAGAGCATAAACTGAAGATTATGTGATAGGTTTGGCTAGACTGTGAGTATAAGTGCAAGAAATACATATTACTGTTTCAGGACGTGACCTTAGAAAATCAGTTAAAGCAAATGAACATTTTAATGAATGCTTGTGAGACATTTGTCATTATTAAAATAATTCATACTGTACAGCTGCATATGATCCACTAGTTAGTGCAGCTCAAGAGAAGCTAAACCAGAAGTTACAGCAATATATCTGAAGATATTGAAGTGCCACAGTCAGACTATGTGTACTATCGTGAAGTAAAATTGCATATCAGAAAACATGTGGAGCCACAAAAGTTCCTCCAGAACCAATTAGCTGCATTATTAAATGCTCAGGTAGAAGGAGGGAGGCCAAATATAGAATAATAATAATAATGATGATGATGATGATATGACTCATAGATGCTTCTGTGAGTAGTCCTTCACAAGACTATGTTTAGAAACAAGTTCTTAGAGTGCTAAACTTGCATTATAAAGAACCAGTGACATTCTGCAAAAGTATTCTGGATAAGTTTCGTGGTTGTCTGCCCTGAGGCAGTACCAGTAATTTCTCCCCTTGGAATAGTACCAGCTGAGACCAGGAAATCATAACACAGAACCAACTTCAGAGGCGAACTGCATGGTGATAGTTATGAATCAAGGTAAATGAAGAATATGTATAAATCCTCATGATTTAAACAAACACATTGAAAAGGAATATTATCAGCTTCAGATAATTGAGAAAGTAGCTACAACAATGCATTCTTCTATTTTTTTTGTTTTCTTAATCACAACTAAGGCATCTGCCAAACCATGTTTGGTGAAGGAAGCTCCAAGCTTACAGATTTAATGCATTCTTTAATGCATTCTTTGACAGATAAAGTTCCTAAGGTTACTGTTTCGAATCTCTTTGGCTCCAGTAAGTGTTTCAGAGAGCTGTAGCTGGAATGATTAAAATACAGATGGGGTATTCAATATAATTGATGGTTTTCTTGTTTGAGGAGCTACCAAGTAGGAATCTGATTTTCATTTGGTAAAATTCCAAATGATATTAAGGCAAAGAGGCCTGAAGTCGAACAAAAATAATTGTCAGATTTGTGTAACTTCTTTTAAGTACAGGGGGCAGATATTTCTGTCAGAAGGGCTAAACATTATGCTGAAAAGCTAAAGTAGTTATAAATATGCAAAATCATTATCTTGTATGTGTTTTTTCAGTATGGTGCAATATATTTCCAAGTTCATTCCTAATTTGCCATTTATAACAGCACAGCTTAAAAAGCTACCAGTGCATAATGTATCATGGCTCCAACCAGTGGAACAGGAGAAAAGTTTTGAAATGCTTAAACATTATGCCACTACAGTACCAACATTCAAAACCTATGATGTGCCACTGCTTAATGAATGTTGATGCTAGCCAGCAAAATCTTGGTAAAGAGTTATTGCAGGATATTAGACCTATATCCTATGGATTAAGACCTTTAACTTATGCTTAGACATACTATGCTTGCAGAGAAATTGAGATTTAATAATAGATTTTGATTCTCAAAATTTCACAACTATATCTATATTAAAAGATTTACAATGGACTTAAACCATAAACCATTCCAGAGCTTACTTAAGAAATCTTTACCTAAGGCATCTGCAGGGCTTCAAATGATGTCACCACCTTAGAAAAAAAGTATGATCTTCAAGTTCATACAAACCTAGCAAACTAATGGACAGAGCTGGAATCTTAACTAGAGCATATCTGCATTTATGCAAGCAGATTTAGTTTAGAAAGATTCAGAAGTTCTGTGCATTGTATTTCAATTAACTGCATCTGCTGATAAGCTACAGATATTTAAAACATGACCAAGAGAAGGCTGATCGACAGTTGATGCACAAAGCAGTTATCACAGGATGGCTAGGTAATGCTAAGTCATGTTTATTTTACCCTGTCAGTATGAGCTTATTTGTATTTAAGTCTTAGTATCTAAAGTAATTACTCCTACTTGACTGCAAAAAGCCACATCAAATAAAATTCTTGAGTCAAACCCTAGGTATGAGCAAGTGTAAAGAAATGGCTAGTGGTTTTCTATATTGATGTTTCATGTATGAAGAGATAGAGAAATAGTGCATAACTATGAAGTCTGTAACATATTCAGAAACCAGAATCAGGAAGAGTGGACAATGCCTTAAACGTATATTTACTTTACATGAATGTAGGGCTTTCCTTGTTTCAATATAAGATGTACATTATCTCTTGTGTGTAGATTATCACCTGAAATTTCAGGAAGTTGTGTAATTATATAATATCAAAAATCAGTATGTTGTTGCAGCACTGAAATTAATCTTTACTAAACATGAAGTTCCTAATGAAGTTTCATCAGATAGTGATCCTCAATTTGTGAACCAGGAATTTTGCAACTTTGTGAATCAATAAGAATTAATATATAATACCTGTGGTCCTAGGTATCATCAAGGAAGTAGAGAAGTAAACTGAATGGTCCAGATAGTAATAAAAATCTTGTAAGAAAACATGGCAATACCAAGTCGCCATTTATTTGACCCCAAGTACAGAAACACACCATTGCATTCTGTGGTTCTGTTTCAAACAAAGTTGCTAGTGGGCAGACATTTACAGCCCAAATGACCTACCTCATTCTTTTTTCTACTACATGTCAGCAACAATTTACTACTGAATGAATGCAGAGCATGCAATACAAAAGATTTACTACGAAAAATCATCTTAACATTTTCCACTTTTACAAAAAGGGAAGAGTAAGGATGAAACAAAATCAAAACCAACTTTCTGATGATTTATATAAAAGGTAACAAAATCAAAACCAACTTTTTGATGATTTATATAAAAGGTCAGTTGAAGGTGTTGTAACTGGTTTCGTAGAGTATCTTGGATCATAACTGGTACAAAATCCTGATATGCATGTGTAAGGAAGAAATGGGAAGCATTTGACCAAGCTACCAGATCCAAGTATTCTCGCTTGCCCGAGAATGCAAGCCCCCCTTGCAAAAAACATAAGTGTTTTGATTTTTCACTGTTTTAGCTTTCGATCTTTTGGGATCAATTGTACTTTGATGTTTAAAAATACATCAATGTGTATTCATCCATCCATCCAGAGCTCTTTTTCCAGTTTTTCACATGGAGTTGGGGTGTCACTTCAACACTGACAATCATCTAGATCCAAGTTTCACAGCACCAGCTGGCTAGCCCATGCATATGCAAACTCACACCTATGGCCAATTTGTAGTACAGCTATATATATATATATATATATATATATATATATATATATATATATATAGTTCTCAAACTAAGTCAATGGTCAGCAAACTCTGAATCAGTGAAAAGAACCAGTTAATTTAAAGTTCGACCAAAATAAATTGAAGCCATATATATAAGCATATTTATTTTATATGTACATATATCTATCTATATCTATATATATATATCTATCTATATATCTATCTATATATATATATATATATATATATATATATATATATATATATATCTATATATAGATAGATAGATAGATAGATATAGATTCACTTCGGAATCTCGAATTTCCAAAACATCAAATTTCATATGATCGAGACCATATGATCGATGTTTCAGAATATTGAGATTCCTAAATAAATCCAATGTAAAAAAAAAAACAACTTTATCAAAGTTTTTGCACAGGAAGCCCCCTGCACCCTCACATCCCTGATACTTAAATATATCAACTCCGAGATCACACTACAATGAGGAAGGGAAATCTCCTGTTCTGCGCTGGATGCAGATCTCTGTTCAGAATTTTGAAGTTCTAAAACTTCGATCATAGGGTCTTGACCATATGAATTTCAAGGTTTTAGGATTTCGAGATATCCTGCACACCTAAATAAGCAAAGTGAGCACACTATCACGGACGCCTTGCTGTTTCCACTCCTTGGCTGGAACTTTTGCACTCACCCCATCCAGGCCCTTATAATTGCTCTTTTTATTATAAAAGTACAGGCTCTTCCATAACCCCTACTGCTTTAACCCCTATTTATTATTGCTACAGACCCCAGTAAGAGGAAAGTTAAAAAAAATACAGTATAGTGCATATAATTCTGTACATAGGTTAACTGAGTTTCCCACTATTAATTTTCATACCTACTGATTGTCCTGAGAAATCCTTTGTTTCTGGTGTAGCTCACCCACCCCCATTCATTACCTCACATTCTACCTACATCTATAGAAGTCCCCTAGAACCCAAGGCGTCATTTTTAAATCATCTACTCTAACTTCTTGGCCTCCCCTTGCCCCACGGCTTTGTGCTAGGTGCTCCCCAGGTAAGATGCAGTAATTAATTGTTGCACTGTTGAATCTTGCACTTGAGGTTTATTTTTCAATGGAAATGCTTTTTTACTGTAAAGAACTATGTTTAGAGGTAATTGAACTGCAAGCAGTGATGATAAGAATGTATCAAGATTGTTTGTTGTTTCTAGTGTATCCCTCCGTATTGCAAAGTGTTTTACACTGTATCCAATTGCAATTAGCTACTGTTAAATGTAGCATTTATATCCTGCTGCCACTTAATTTTTTAACTTGTTGGTTGGAGTTGTAATATATTTTTAAATCTTGGTTGCTGCTTCTGTTGTTCTAATATTGTTACACTATAAGAGGCTAGCAGCTTTTTAGTTCTTTGCACAAGTCTTTATGTGTATAGCAGGGGAAAGCTAAATGAAACTAGCTGTTACTATTAGGGTTTTTGCAGTATATGTTCAAGCTTGCCTCACACTGATATAGACTATAGACTAATGCCTTTCCTAAGTCCGTCCAAACCAATAAAAAGAGCCCAGTAACTATAACTTAATACAGTAGTAATATTATCTGTAGGAATAAACTGTTGATGTTATGTTTTTCTTTATACTGTTGTTTAGAATATACGCTGTAATCACTGTCTGGTGGTTTAATCCCTTACTGTAGTCCCTTGGAACCTTTCTTTTCTTGCTTTTTTTCTCCTTTCCTCCTAGACTACCCCTAAAATAACTGCAAATTCAGCCAGTGTTAGTTCCAGACCAAGCCATTTAACAGAACAATCCCAGCTATAAACGGCAATCAGCATCCTGTCGCTATAAGTTTAATCAATGTATGTAAATGCTACTAATCAACATATTCTGGGCAAAGTTCAATCTTAACATCTAAGAATAAAAGTCCTGCACACCTAGATAAGTGCAGTGAGCACACTATCACGGACGCCTTTCCGTCTCCACTCCTTAGCTGGAAACTTATCCACTTACCCCATCCAGGGGTAAACTCATATCTTGCCTATTCATTAACCTATCAAAGGCTTTTGACACTGTCTCTCATTCTTTACTACATAACAAACTTACAGACCTTAACTTCTCTCCTGGGACAGTCACATGGTTCTCTAGCTATCTTGCTGATAGACAGCAGTCAGTGAGATGAAAATCAACAGTATCTACCCCCTTCTAGTAAGAACAGGTGTCCCCCAAGGATCTATTCTTGGACCTCTACTTTTTAATATCTTCACCAACACACTTTACTCCTTTTTGTCCTCAGTCTGTCATTGTCCAATATGCAGATGACTCTACAGACATCCTTTAACTCAGTAGAGACATGGCTCACAAATCACCAGCTCATCCTCAACCCTAAAAAGAAAACAAAATTGCTACTCTTTCTTCCTAAATCATTTAACCACATCAAGCCTTCCTTCTCCATAACATCCCTAAACAATACCCCTATAGAAGTTGAATCTAGCACAAAATTGCATGTCATTGCCATTGCTGATCAACTAAAATTTGATCTACATTAACAATTGCATCAGAAAAGCCCATCCAAAGCTAGGACTTCTGTACAGGAATAACAAATTCCTCACCCGTGAAGCCAGGGTTACTCTGTCTCATGCCTACCTTCTACCTTGTTTAACTTACTGCTCCCAAATACTCACAAATCTGACCTCCTCCCTACTCACCCAACTACAATCAACCTATCACAAGATAGCCAGATTTGCAGCTCAACAAACATATAAATTCCACCACTGCCTCTCCCTAAAATGCCTGAATTGGCTCGAACTACCACACCTGTTTCTCCAGTCCCAGCTCCAAATCATATACTCCATTATCTATCAGCCAGCTTTCTGCACAGCTCTATAATCCCGCATCTCCCTCTATTGCCCTATCAGACATCTTCGAAGCACAAACCAAGACCTATTAACTGTTTACAAACTTAGATGAACATTGTGGGTTCTTGTTCAAGCAGCTTTATTATATATAAGCACATCATAAGTAAGGCTAAGTAACTTTAACTTATAAACACACTAGTTATCATGTACATAGATGTTAACACCTGGCTGCACCTTCAAAATGGCACTGAAGCTAACACGTGCTTGGTATTTATATGTACACACAGGTCTTGGAAATGCTTCTTAAAGGTACAACACATTTGTTATTCTACATCCTCCCTCTTTGAGGAATGAGTCAGGCATTGTCACTGGAATTAATAAATATTCATTTTACACAGGGATAATTTTCATCATGCAATTATACAAAGCTAGATGCATATATACAACTATGTCCAAGTTGCTGTGTATTTCACACTAGGCTTTGAAATGCGACCATATTGTGTGACATAACATTTGGGATCTGTTTTAGCAACTGGGATTGTCTCTGCTGACTGTTCAATCTTAGGAACCTTGAGACCATCTGCCAGAACACTATCAGGAGTCAAAACACGTTCTGGAACAGGAATATCATCTGGCTTGCTCTAAGAGTTAGAGGCTTTATCACAGGAACAATGCTGCAATATCAGTAATGCTACAGGAATATGTTTGCAATTTACCCTGTACTCCACACCCTCAGATTTAACAAAATAGGATCTTGGCACTGCACGTATACTTGTTACTTGACCAATCTGGTTGAAACCTTTTGCCGTTTGTATCCTCACTGTCTCTCCTTCTTTCAACGGTCAAAGAAATTTGCTCAATTTGTCGTAGCTGGACTTTTGGAAAAAAATGCTTTTTAGATTACTGGTCTCTAATGGCTTTGTTGTTTTTAGCTTTAGGCCTCAATAAACTAGAACTGATAGGCTATGTTCTTCTGGTTTGCCTAGATAGAAGTCTCTGAGCAGATGAGCTACGTATATTGTCACGGGGTATGTTTCTGAGATTGAGTAGATTCAAAAAAGCATTGGTATTATCACACTTTGACTTCTCAGGTAATTGCTTAGCACTCTATACTGCACATTCAGCAAGTCCATTTGATTGCAGATACTCTGGACTACTAATAACATGTACAAAGTCCCACTCTCTTGCAAATTTCTGAAACGATTAATTGGTGAATTGGGTACCATTGTCCGAGGTTAATTTCTGTGGACTGCCATGGACTGAGAAATGGCATTTCAACTTAGTAATGACTGTAGTAGAAGTTAGATTAGGTAATAGATCAATCTCAAACCAATTCGAATAAGTCTACCAGTACTAAGTAATGTTGATTGTTCCACTCGAATATGTCAGTAGCTACTATTGACCAAGGTAGTTCAGGGATTTGATTTAGATGAAGTGGCCCCTTTTGCAAATGTGGTTTAGTACTATTACATACTGAACAGGAAGAAAGTACTCTATCAATGTCTTTTGCTAGACAAGTCCAAAATACAAGCCCTCTCACCCTTCTCTTAGTAGATTTGGAACCTGGGTGACCACAATGCAAAATCTGGATATATTCTTGTTGTAAGGAAGCAGGAATAATTATTTTTGGACCTTTGGAAATAATTCCATCTTCCATCAAGAATTCATCTCTGTAAGGAAAATAAGTTTGCACTTCAGGTGGTACACTAGATTGCTTTGATGGCCATCCAACACTGATGTAGTGATTGAGCTTTTGCAAAACTGGATCATTCATTATATGATCTTGTAGCTCATCAAGTCTTGTGGTAGAGAAATTACACACTTCCATGACATTAGAGTCAAAATTATCTGAGTCATGCTGTTCTGTTTTATTTTTGGGCAACCTGGATAAGGTATCAGCCAGATAAGAAAGTTTGCCTTTCGTATGGACCATTTTGAAGTTATACTTTTGCAATTTAAGCATCATTCTTTGTAATCTTTGTATCTTCTTGGCGCCCATTAGTTTGTTTGTAGAATGCATATCTGCTGTTATTTTAACTAAAACGTAAGTTAATGTGTTGCCCCATTACACTTGGTGCTGAATACGCTTATCGACATCCAGAGGCACCCCAAACTAACCGCTAATACTGCATTCAGTTGTATACTATTAGCGATCTTTATTTTTGACCTTAAAAGCCTAACGGCTGTCTTTTATTAGGAAACACGGCTGTTAGCATCTTTCTGCTCTTATTACTGAGCAGGCTATGACATTACACACTTGGCGTCTATTATATATTCTTTTTATTTTCCCCCCATTTTCTGACTATTTAATGAACTAACAGCGTCTTTTTATCCAGCAATAGCTTCCTAATCACAACCTCAGTTCATAGCAGCATACTGTTAGCAACCATTTTTGTCCTGACTGATGCATGCCAAACCGTATCATCTCATCTCATCGATAAGGCCTTTCTGTTATAATTCTGCTTATTTGCTTGCTAATTAGATAGACAATGCTTTTTCATTTACTTATGTTTATTTGCTTGCTATTTGATGATTTAAATGGTCAAATGCCTTTTTCAATGAGATTTTGCAAAGCACCTATTTTATTTTTTCTCTTGTCTCATAACTGTATTTTATATGTGATTTAAAGAGATAAAGTTGTCACAATCTGTGTCTGCCTCCTCTCTCCTCCTTTCTCTGCTTCCTACTTCTCCCTCCCTCAACCTGCACACTTCTCCCTTCCTTTTCTCTCCTCCTCCTACTCCTCTATGTATGACTAGTGTCCTCTACTCTGACTCTCTCCCTCCTGCACTCTTACCTGCCCTCTCCCTTGTCTTATTTTTTTTTGTTTTCTCACCCCCTACCCTCTTTAACATTGTTTTGTTTCTTCTCTCCTTTCACAGTTGCTTCCTCGGGCATTCTACTTTCCCCTTGTTACTATTTAACAGGGAAACCCCACTCTACAAGAAAATTTCTCCTTGAGCTACTCAAACATTACTGGGACCTAGTCTCCCATTGATAAGAAACACAGTGTATGTAATCTGTTTTAAATAAACTACTCTTGTGAATATTAACACTTGAGCAGCATTCTACCTTGGTGTTCCAGAAAGTAGCCCACTGCAGGCCTTTGCAACTGCCCCCACAACTCTGGCCTATAGTCTACTCCCGCCCCAGAGGTCCTACCTTTATTCCCACTCCCATTTAACCCCTCCCACTCCCCCAGCCTATCCTTCCAAACCTCTCACACACCTCTCCCCCCAACACACCTGACTCTCATTACCACTCCCCACTCCTAGCTACTATCACTCTACTCTCATCTCCATATATCTTAACTGTCTCCAACTAACATGCCCTCCTCTGTACCTAAACTCCTTATCCTCTTATTACCTTTCCTTCTTCTTACTCTTTATCATGTAACCTCATATACTGAATCACAACTACACCCTTCTGCTTTTCATCCTCACAACATCCTCTCATCTCACTTCCACAATATCTCACCCTCTTTAATTCCCTCCCAGCCTATCCTTCTCCTAAAATTAAAACTTTTCCCAAACTCTACTAATGTCTACAAACTTACACCTAAACTCTTCCATACTCCTTTTACCAAATCCAAACCTTATAAACATACTCTCCACCCATTTCTCCTTAACCTTGCCGGTGATATCCACCCCAATCCTGGGCCCAACTTCTCTCCAACTAACCACCCCAACCCAAACAACAAATCCCCAAATAAAAACCTCAAATTCCTCACCATTAACACCCAAAGCCTACTAAACAAATTAACCTTCTTCCATGCCTGGCTTAACAATAACCTACCAGACATAATAACTGTCTCTGAAACCTGGCTAAAACCTCATATAACTGACTCTGAATTCCTTCCCCCTGGATTTCACTCTCTCCGATCCGACCACCCAAGTAGAAGAGGTGGCGGGGTAGCTTTAATCTACGCCAACCACTTATCCATTACTCCATACCCTAACTTCATCCCTTCTTTCTCCAATGCTGAACTAGTAATTGGCCTTCTAAAATTAAACACTCACAAAAATATCTGCATCATCTCCCTATACATTCCTCCAGGTAACAACATCAACAACCTAGAGGACATCCTCTCCTGGACCTCCTCCAATATTAAGCTAGAAACCTACATCCTAGGAGATGTAAATTTCGACCCTAATCCCACCTCATCTATCAACCTATTCTCCTTCACTCAACTTACCAACGCCATTACCAGGCCTAACAAAACTAACCCCCCTGGCTCCATACTTGACTGGATCTTAGTATCTCATACTAACAAAATCAAAGAATCTGGAGTCCTTCCCGACTCCTTAGGAGACCACCTCCCTGCCTATACTATTCGAGCTGCTCCCACTTCCTCACACACTCACCAATACATCCACACTCGTAACTTATCTAACTTCAACCCTACTACTTTCTCTGATTCCCTTAAACAATCTAACTGGAACCCCCTAAAAATCCTATCTTTAGACAAAGCCGTTGAATACTTCAATACATCATTCTTATCAGTCCTTAACTCCATTGCCCCAATAAGAACTAAAAGAGTTAAAACAAAGATCACTCCATGGATCACCAAAGACACAAAAAACATTATGCTCCAAAGGGATAAAACCTGGAAAGTCTACCTCCGCCACAAACAACCAGAAACATTACTAAAATATAAACAGCTGAGAAACCTAGCCAAAAAACAAGTGATTAGAGACAAAATATCTTACTACATCAAACTACAGGAAAATCATGCAAAAAACCCCAATACTTCTGGAATTCTATTAACTCCCTCCTTAGGCTAGGAACAAAACATAACCCCTGTCCTGACACCAGCAAATCTGACTCAGAAATTGCCTCACTATTTAATTCTTTCTTCACCTCCCCTATTGCTGAGCTTACTAAAACCTTCACAAATAATAACCATCCTCCCATCCCTGCCCAATTCTCCCCTCCCTCCCCCCACCCTAAATTTGAACTTAAACCTATCTCCACCAAGGTAATAAAGAAACTTCTTTTCAAACTAAAGCCTTGCTCAAATGCCCCCGACTGTATTCCATCCTCCTTCTTAAAAATAGCCTCAGATGCTATCGCTCTACCTATCAGCATCTTGATCAATAGATCACTGCTTGAATCATATGTACCCATACTATAGCGCTCTGCATATATTCTTCCTTTGCACAAGGGTGGCAAGAACTGTAACGTCTCCAATTTCTGCCCTATAGCCATCCTCTCCCCTATCTCCAAAATTCTTGAAAAATGCATCCATCTACAGCTCTTACCATTCCTGACCAAATACCAGCTTCTCTCCCCCACCCAACACAGCTTCCGACCAGGACATAGTACTAACTCCACCCTTCTCTCCTTCTTACATTCTGTCAACTCATCCCATGACTCTGGTAATTTGGTTTCCTCTGTCCTACTGGACTTATCCAAAGCTTTTGATACCATCTCTCATACCCATATTCCAAACCATCTCTCTAATCTTAACCTTTCCCAAAAAACCCTCTCATGGTTCTCTAGCTATCTTTCAAATAGGTCCCAAGCTGTGAAATGGGGCCAAGCCACCTCTACTTTCCTTCCTACTCCTACCAGACTATCCCAAGGCTCTATACTTGGCCCTTTGCTATTCAATATCTTTATCAATGACTTCCATAAAGCCATTCCTAACACCAAAATTGTACAATACGCTGACAATTCCACTTTGATTTGCAGCGCCACTAACCTAGCAGAACTCCAATTTCAGACTCAAAAGACCTTCTCAACCACTGAAAACTGGATGCTCCAAAATCACCTCTCTCTTAATGCCAATAAAACTAAGATCCTTCTATTCTTCCCCTCTAAATCCTTCACTCTTGATGTAAACTCTCTCTCCAAATCACCAGCCTTAACAATTCCCCTACTGAGATCGTTTCATCAGCCAAACTTCTTGGTGTCACAATTGACAATCAACTAAAATTTAACTCTCATATCCAAAAAAACATCAAAAAAACACATAAAACTGGGCCTACTTTATAGAAACAACCACTTCCTCTCTTCTTCCTCCAGACTAACTCTTGCCTTCACCTATCTCCTTCCCACTCTAATGTATGGTACTCCTCTGCTCACTAACTTATCTTCCACACTTACTTCCAAACTGGAGGTATGCTACAACAAAATCTCCAGATTTGCCACCAGTGCAAAATCCTCCTCTCACCATTGCACTACCCTTCACATTATAAACTGGCTTGAACTCCCTAACCTACTAGACTTTCACCAATTAACCATAGTCCACAAATTATTGTTTCAACCATGTAACTGCCCTGCACTATCCAATATTTTACAACCATATCCCCTCCCCCCAGACCCCTTAGATCTTCTCACCAAAACCTGATCTCCATTCAAAAACCCAAATGCCTGGCTGGGCAGCTCTTATTAACCTTTACCCTAGCAAAAAAATGGAATGCTCTACCCTCCTGCCTGAGAACCTGTAACAACCTTAATAACTTCAAATCTCAACTTCATTCCTACCTCTGCCTAAATTGGAAATGCAACTGTACCCTTCCACCCATTCCTCTCAAACTCTCCTCCTCTTTCTCTCCTGGCTAACCATCTTACCTTACTAACCTCACTCTCAATTGCAAATTCGTAATCTTAACTAAATGTAAAATCTAGCTATTCTGTTATTCTCTTATTTGCCTTATGAACTGAATGCAATTGTACTGAATGTTTATTTCTTTCTTGATGACAAAATTCAATGTCAGTAATCTAAGCTATCTTTGTAAATTGTTTATGTTAAAAACTTTGTTTTGCGGAGCTTTTCACCCCGGGCCTCCACTGAAAATGGGCCCCACAGCCCAGTGGACCTCCCCGGTTATCAAACTGGAATAAATAAATACATAAATAAATAAATCTCACCAGAGCTGAATGCATAGGTGTCTTTAAAATAGTAACCAAAGGTTGATGATCAGGTTTCAATCTGTATATCTTGACCATAGATATAATCATGAAACTTGGAACATGCAAACACTAACCAAAATGCCAAAAGTTCCATCTCAATTTGAGCATACTGCATCACAGTCTGGGTAAGTGTTCTAGATGCACAGGCTACTGGCCTGCCTTCTTGAAGAATAACTGCACCTAAACCAAATTTTGAAGCATCTCAGGAAAGAGTTACAGGTTTGTTGACATCATAGTACCTTAATGTTGGTGGGGTAGCAATTTTCTGCTTAAGAACTTCAAATGCTTTCTGGTGCTGTTCTAGCCATGACCATGTAACATTTTTACACATGAGCTCTCTCAAAGGTGCTGTCAGTTCACTGAAGTCTGGTATAAACTTGCCTAAATAGTTGACCATACCAAGAAAACATTGTAAAGCTTGCACATTATTTGGTGCTGGCATTCAAGAATGGCTGCTTGCTTGGATGAATCTGGTCTCAGGCCAATACTTCTAAATAAATGACCTATGTATGTAACTTCTGGTAGTTTGAATCTGCACTTCAGAGGATTGAACTTTAAGTTCACTTACGTGCTCTGTCTAGAACTCTCTTAAGATTTCTGTCATGTTCTGCCTCACCATTGCCTCCAACCAATAAATCATCTACTATTATGACACAAGGATAACCTGAAAAATTTGCTCCATTGTACACAGAAAGACTTCACTTGCAGACTTTATTCCAAATGGCATTATGAGGAGTCTATATCTTCCAAATGAGTACTGAATGTAGTCAGCAGTGAAGATTTGTGATCAAGCATTGCTTGCCGAAATGAACTCTTTGCATCTAAGACAGAAAAAAACAGAGGCATTCGGTATCATGGCTGCGACTTCTTCGACTGTACGCATAGGGTAATGCGGTCTCTTCAATGCTTTCTTCAAATCTCTTGGGTCAATACATATTCTGATTTCATCTGAGCCTTTCTTATGAGCTGCTACCATGGCCGACATGCATTTAGTAGATTCTGTAACTGGACAAATTACATCTTGTTGTACCATTTTATCCAACTGAGCTTTGACTTTATGCTACATAGCTATCAGATCTCTTCTTGCTGGTCTGACCACTGGACTGATTTCTGGGTCTAGTTTCATAGATACACCACTGGAAGTTTGCCCAACTTGTCATCAAAAATATCAGCATAGCCTGAAAAAATAGTGTTAGTGAAGCTGGAACTGGGACATGTGCTTATTTGATGAACTTCTTTGGTAAAAGAAAACAGATTAATTCTCAAACTGTCTCTGAGACCCAATAATGATTGCACAGGTCTTCAAACTATATAGAATAATAGGCTATAACAGTTCTTGGCCACATAACAAGAAAGCATTACTGAGCCTTCAGTTTGAATGTTTTCACCTTCATAAGCAACAACTTTGGTACAACTAGTCACATTTAGTTATTCACCAGCTCTGACCTTTGCAAATGTATCTGCAGACATAAAATTACTATTTGAACTGGTGTCTACTTTGAGCTCGGTAGATTTACCATTGATCCAGACAATACAAAACACTTCATTTCTTGAAAATAAATCTACTGCATCAATCTTTTCACCAGTCAGTGACATACCATGTACATAGAAAGCAGGCCGTTACAAGTTTACTTGATCAACTTGCTTTTATGAGTAACACTTCTTTATAACTGTGTGAGGTCTACCTGATTTACAAAATCTTTGGAAATGGTTCCATTTCTTACATTTGTGACATTGCTGACCAAATGCTATGCACTTTTTTCTTCTGGATTCATGGTTGGCACCACAATTGCGACAGTTAACAATTAAACTTGATTTGGGTTTTAGTGATCCACCATTATACTGTACTGAGCAGCATCTGTTCTGCACTAGATAGCCTTGGTTCTGCACTGAGGATGCTCCTTTAACTGAACTGGTCTTGGAATTTGCTAGAAAATTATGGATTTTACTTGGAAGTCCCACAGGGGCTACTGCTGCCATGTGCTTAGGCCTGCTTTTGCCAGTCACATGTTGCATGCTGTCTAGCTGAAACCATGGTCTTATCACTAGCAAGCATACTTGCTTGTCTTTCTGTAACTTCATGGATCTGACAAATCTCAGTGGCTTTGCTCAGCATTGAATCACTGTCATGAAGCAAACTCTTTCTCACAGCAGCACTATTAATACCACACACAAGTCTGTCCTTTATTAATTCATCTTTTAAATCAGCAGACTTACATGTTTTAGCCTTGTTTCTCAGGTCAGTAATGTAAGCTGCAAGTTTCCCATTGCTTTTCATTTCTTGTATAAAACGAATGCCTCTCCAATGTAACATTAGTCTGGGGGGTTACACATTTCTCTGAATTTGTGCTTTAAACACTCAGGGTCTTCCCATGATTCAGCTTGTACAACAATATGATGAGTTTCTCCTTCTCCTTCATACACTGCTGGTGCATATACAAATGAATGCTCCTTTCAATGGCCTTTGACCCTGCTAGGTTTAGCAAAATGAATGCTCTAGTGCATGAATCATTATCAGAATAAGCTGCTTGTATGCATATATCGTACTCTTGCTCAAATTTTCTCCAATTCTCTGCAATATTCTGATCAAATACAAGTGGTTTTGGCTTGTGAAATCTGTCTGCCATATTAACATATCTTAGTGAAGAATTTTGCAAATATGCGCGAACATCTACACTTCTACATACACATATACATGTGCTTGAAATTGATGCCAGTACTGCGGTGGTGGTGCTGCAGTAGCGTTGTCGCCTCAGTTAGACGTTGCCCGTTCAATTCTCAGTCAGAGCGTCTTCTGTGTGGCGACATGCGTGAATGGGGTTCCTTCGTTGAAGGTTGTGCGTTAGGCCCGGCAAGCCAGCACATAAAACTCTACTGCCAATCATTAGCAGACCGGAGTTCCACTGTGGCAACCCCTAACCGGGAAAAGCCGAAAGACACAAACAAACAAACAAACTTGCAATAGCACAATAGTTGTCTGTATAACTGAACTTTATGAAGTAAGTCTCCTGGGCACTGTAATACTCTGAAAGCACTTTACTGTAAAAGGTACTTGTCTTTAAATTATTTTACTGTACGAGTCATTTATCTTGAAATTATTTGACTGTAAATTTTATTTTTTATTTTATTTATTTTACATTTGTTTACCGGGCTAGTCCAACTGGATACATTTCCATTTTCAGCAGAGGCCTGGGCAGAAAAGCTCCACATTGAAGTTAATACAAACAAGTCATTTACATAAATAAAGTAAGTAGTTAGTAAAATACCAACAGAAATAAGGTCTAATCTAGATTCAAGTAGTTGAAAAATATATATTAGTAAGGACATTTACTCTAATTTTCTTTACAGTACAAGATAGGGGAGTTATACTTTAGTAAAACATTCATGAAGAGTCTAATTAATTAAGTAAGTATAAACCATAGAGAGTTCTATATAAATTCATAACAGAGGCTAATTAACAAGGGTGATTTAGAGAATGTCTACTCAAGGAGAGTGAGTAGAGAGAGGTGAGAGAGGGTGATTCAGAGAGAGTAATTAGTAGAGTCATAAGATTAGTCAGGATTGATGCATGGGCATAGCCAGAGTGCTTTTAGATGTTGTTTTAGCTTTTGTTTAAAGAGGAAGGGTGACGAGGTAAAAGTTAGAGTGGTCGGTAGAAGATTCCAGTATTTACCTATGGTGTTGGAGAAAAGTGAATCACCTGCTATGTTGTTGGATTTGCTTAGCTTCACAAGAAGTTTATTAGAGGAGCATAAAGAATTTAGGTTGGAATAGGGAGAAATAAGGTCAGATAGTATAGGAGTATTTTTTGGTTGGTAAAATATCCTACGAACAAAGGTAAGTTTGGAGAGTAATAGTGTATTTGTTAGTTCAAGCCAGTCTAGTTGTTGTAGATTCTGACAGTGGTGAGTTCTAAATGGGTTTCCGGTGGCAAATCTAGCAATGCTATAGTATGCATTTGCTAGTTTAGTGAGGTTATTTTTCTTTAGGTTAGTGTATATGGATGAAACATAAAGAAGAGTAGAAATAAGATGAGAGTGTGCAAGTGTGATTTTGGCCTGTGGAGTTAAAAAGGTTTTAATTCTATATAAGGAGCCGAGTTTTCTATTTACAGTTTTAATAGTGTTATTAATGTGATTATCAAAAGTGAGGTTATTGTCAATTGTAATACCTAATAGCTTAGTGGTAGAGTCAGGGGTTATATGTGTGCCATTGTTGGAAGTAATAGAGAAGTCTATGAGGGGAGTCTTAATATTAGGCCTAAAGAGCAGGAGTTTGGTTTTATTGGCATTCAAAAGGAACCATGCCTCAACTGTGCTAAATACATTCTGTGTTAGGGATTTGTAGTTCAGGGGAAGTGTTTGCAGAGCATATGAGTGTTGAGTCGTCTGCATATTGAATACATGTAGCTTGAGGTATTGCTGCATGTAAGTCATTTATGAATAAAGAGAAGAGGAGAGGTCCTAGGATGGACCCCTGTGGGACTCCAAGAGAGACTGGTAGAAGGGATGAAAGAGTATTATCCCAGAGAACTGCCTGTTGCCTGTTATTAAGGTAGGAAGTGAACCATTGAATAACTTTGGTATCTAGAGAGAGGGATTCAAGGTTTTTATGATCATATTATGGTTTACCATGTCAAAGGCTTTTGACAGGTCTATAAAGAGTGCTGATGACAGAATCCTATTATTGCAGTTTCTATTTATACACTCGGTAAAGGATAGGAGAGCTGTTGTAGTACTATGAAATGGCCTAAAGCCATGTTGGCAGTTGGCTAGTAAGTTATATTGAGTTAAGTGGTCCATTAGCTGATGATGAATACATTTCTCCATAAATTTTGCTAAGGGTGATAAGAGTGCAATAGGCCTATAGTTAGAATAGTCATTTGAGCTACCTCCTTTATGTAAAGGAATTATGCGGGAAATTTTCCAGATAGCAGGGATGGTACCTTCACTGATGGTTCAATTTATAAGGAGAGATATGGGATAGGCAACTTCTTCAGCTGCTTTTTGAAGGTATTCAGATGGTAACTGATCTGCAGAAGGGGTACAAGGTTTGAGTTTTTGGATGAGTTTTAGGATGTAAGAAGTAGAGATGGGTTGTAGTTGGAATATAGGGAGATTAGTAGATGTACCAGTAGGAAGGTTAGATTTGTCTATTGTGAGATGACTTGCTAGTGAATTAATAGTGTCTGTGAAAAAGGAGTTGAAGGCATTGGCAGTTTGATGTGAGGTATTCTTTTCGGGCCCTGAAGGTGAAGGTGTACTAGAGTGGCCTGGGTGTAGGAGTGAATTTAGGGTTGACCAGAACCTTTTGGGGTTGTTATGATGAGTTTGCTGTAGTTTACAGTAATAGTTCTTTTTATCTGTAAAAACAGCTTTTTTAGTGCTATTTCTTAACTGTCTAAAGGCTTGTTGGTCTGAAGTCTTTTTGTACTTCTCCATTTAGCCCAAGATTTATTCCTAAGTAGTATTTTCTGTTTTGTCTCTTTGGACAGCCAGGGGGCAGGTTTAGATTTAACTCTGATAGATCGTTTTGGAGCATGTTGGTCAAGGATTGATAGGAATTTGGTATTGAAATATGCGATGGCATCTTCCAGGGTTAGGGTTTTTAGAAGATTCCATTTACAGGCTTTTAATTCATTTTTGAATAATAATGGGTTGAAGTGTTTCTTGCTACGTGAAACCCTGTAGGTAGGGATGTAATTAATGTCACTCTTTTGTCTTATGATGTAAGTTAAGGAATGATCACTTACATCATCAGGCAAAGTTTCTATTGTATATGTTTGTTGTTGTTTATTAATAAGAATCCAATCTAAAATACTTTCTTTGTTATTGGGTTTATTGATTCTTGTGGGATTAGTGATTAGCTGAGTAAAGCCATGAAGATTAATGTGAGATGAAGGATTATTTGTATTAATAGAGGACCAATCACAGTTAAAGTCTCCTAAAATGATTGTTTCCTGTGGGTAGAACGAAGATATCCAGCTTAAGATATTCTCAATTGTAGTGTAATTATTGCCAGGGGGTAGGTAGATACAGATGATATAAATAGATTTTTTAGGGTTAAGTTGTAGTTTAGAGGTAAGGATCTCAGCTTTAACATCTTTTAGTGGGTTGGAAGGTTGTGCAGTGATTTTTAGTCCATTTTTAAACAGTAGTGCTACTCCTCCACCCTTACGTTGTATGCGGTCCATTCTCAATATGTTATATCCAGGGGGAAGTATTGCATTATCTTTAGTACTAGGTTTTGGCCAAGTTTCAGTGAGACAAAAAATATCAAAGGAGTGAGTATCAAGGAGGGCATGGAGATGAGCAATCTTATTGTTAATACTGCGGATATTGAGGTGTCCAATAAGTAAGGCATTAGAGACAGTGGTAAGTACTGAGGGGATAGTGTATGAGTTGTTGTGAGGTAAATTAGTGGAATTATCAGTTGGTCCTGGATTGGAATGTATGTCACCATCACTGAGAGTTGGTGTTTTTAGTTCAAATGATGGTTTGCAGGAGAAGTTGGGTAGATATTTTATCCTCCTTATGTTTGGATTATTGAAGTTAATGTGTGTAAGTCGATGGTATTTGGGTAATAGGTAGTTGGGGGTACATGTGATGTTTAAATGAGTATAAGTTTGGATAGGATGTTGGAAGGCTGTTTGTCTATGACAGTAACTAAAGTGGTAATAGTTAGATGTTTCATAAGAAGTAAGGAGATAGATGGTGATTAAGCCTAGAGAGCATATGTAAAAGAATGTTAGTTTGGTTAGTGTAGTTTTAGATGTAAGAGACATATTGCTAAGAAGAGTTGTAAAGCCCTTGGATATAGAGTTAATAAGTAAAAAAGAAAACAGGTTAAAGTATAGGAAAGGTATAGTTTACTTGAGAGGAGTAATTAAGAGTATAAGTGGACGGTAGGTGTTAGGAGAGAAGGATTAGATAAAGTAAGTTAGGAGGGATAATGTGGCGTTATAGTAAGAGAGAGATTTAGTAGTGCAGGAGGGAAGGAGGTGGAGTTGTGCTAATAAGCAATTACAGGGGATAGGAAGGCTCAGGGAGGGGGTGTGGTTAGGGAGGTATAAGTGTGAGAGCACTGGGGGTGGGTGGGATATGGGGGTAGGGTAGGGGAGCGAAGTGGGGCAGAACCAGTCAGTGGATTGTGTGGAGCCAATCAGACCTTCCAAGGAGCCTATTGCAGAAACAAGTCAGGCAGATAAGAAACAGCTTAGTATGGAAGGTTTATGGCAGTAAATTTAAACAAAACCAGTTTGCAATTTAAATGTCATTTGTCATCATTTTAAGAAACATTTCAAACAACTGCACAATGTGAGTAAACTGGGCAATAAAAGCTGAGGGAAAGAAACATTTCAAAGTAACTGTACTTTGTGAATAAACTATTTTGAGGTAATGGCACTTTGTGAATAAACTATTTCGAAGTAATGGCACTTTGTGAATAAACTGGGCAGAAGAAGCTCAGAGTGAGAAACACTTCAAAATAACTGCACTTTGCAAATAACAGTACACAACACACTGAAATTTCACAAAATGGCTGCACTTTACCAAATAACTTCGTACAATGCAAGAAACACTCTGTAATGGCAGCACTCTGCAAATAGACACACCCATGCACAAGAAACTTTTTGAAATGGCTATATTTGACTGCATTTCACAAAACAGTTGCACTTTGCACACAGAAAACTCTTCAGAATAAATGCACAGTAATAAACAGACACAGTAAGCACTTTTGCACACTTTGAGATACTTTGAATAACTCTAGTTATGCTATTCAAGGGTTCAATCAATGTGAAGTATTAGCTTATGCCAAAATACAGTAATTTGCCAAACCACATGCAGTAGCCTTGCTTTATTTATGCTCAATGTGCCCTTTTCTGCCCCTTCTATTATATTTGTTTTACTCATTGAATCTCTTAATGTGCCCTTTTTGCCCTTTTGTTATAGTCGTCTTGCTCGTTTAATTTCTCTTTATGCCCATTATACCTTCTTGTTATCGTTTTAACTGTAAACATGCTCTTTTTGCTTTAAACATGCTCGTTTTACATTTCTGGGGTAGTTCTGAACCTCTTATGTACTTTTCTGATGCTCGTTTTATCAAATAATCTAATTTCAAACATTTAATTTGATTAATGAGCTTTTTAGGCTTGTCTTTTGCTTAATAAATGTTTCTGTGCTATTCGCTTGCTTAGTAATGTGTATTGTGCCCTTGTCATGCTCCGTTTTATCTCTTTTAATAAATAAATCATTCATGCATGTTTTCTTTACCTTTAGCTTGTTCCTGACCTTTTTTTGCTGTCAGTTCACTTAGTTTGCCTTCACCGTTAACTCTGCACCTCGTGGCTCGGAAGAGTAGTCTTTACCATCCCGGTTCTGACACCATGTCACTTGCCTGGTCAGGATGAAACAGATGAACATTGTGGGTTCTTGTTCAAGCAGCTTTATTATATACAAACACATCATAAATGAGACTAAGTAACTTTAACTAATAAACAAACTAGCTATCATGCACATAGATGTTAACACTCTGGCTGCACATTCAAAATAGCACTGAAGCTGACTTGCTTGGTGTTTATATGCACACACAGATTTTGGAAATGCTTCTTAAAGGTACAACACACCTGTTATTCTACAAACAATTTGCATAAAAACAATAAAGAAAATGCTAGGGAATCATATTTATATGTGTGACACTGCCAGCCCAGCTATCTGGAATTTTGTAAATAATCATATGTCATCTGTGAATATTAATATGATGCACACACTTGTCTTACAAATGTAAGATAACTAAATGTTATGTGTATATTAAACTACTGGTGCAGAAGTGTATTTTGAACTGTATGTTATGTACTGAGCTTCAAGAATGTAACCACAGTGTACCATACTGGAAAAGAATAGAAATGTATATAAACTATATTAATAGTAGAAGCTGGAACATACAGAGTCAACTTGCAAAACTTCAAGAAAATAAGTTGAAATTATTTATGACTGTGCAATAAAAGTTAGTTAATGCAAGGAGATAGGATGTCTAAAGCTAGAGTTTTTTTTATTGTCTTGAAACAGAAATAATTACAATGTTTAAAATGTGAAAGTGTTAACTATTTTACAACTTCCAGTTCTAGGCAAACTTCTGAGAGATATGTACTTCTCACACAGAGATGCTAAAAATTCTGTTGGTATTTGTTAGCCTGGGAACTGAAGGCAGGTGACAAATAGTGATGCTACCCAGCTGACCCAGCAGTAGTGTTTTGATATTAATTTGGGAACTCTTTCAGAAATTGTACATATTTATTTGTCTTTGGACCTGGAAACATCCATCTTCAGTACTTCTGCATTGCTAATACTAAGTAAATAGGGAAAAGTATCTTTTAGATATAGATAGGAATATAGTTAAGATTCGTTTAGATGTTTTCTGTATTTATTTGTGACTGTCCTGCAATGTTGTTTTAAAATATTTCCTGTGATTCTGAGTACTTGCATATATATTTGGTGAACTGTGTAGACCACTCCAATAGCCTTGAAGGTCTTGGTCACACTTACCATTTGGATAATAGTAACATTATGCAGAATAATTGGCTATCCTTTGGGAAGGGCCTTATAGCAGCTAATAAGTAGTGGTTGGTGGCAGCTGGTACTACCTTATAGTCTGGGCAGAAGGAGGCATAGCTAGTGAACCTGTGCCAGCCTTCCCCAGGAGTGTCTGTGTGTTTGTATATAAATCAAATCTCAAAGTGTGTGTGTGTGTGTGTGTGTGTGTGTGTGTGTGTGTGTGTGTGTGTGTGTGTGTGTGTGTGTGTAAGCTACTTGGGCAGGGACATGAAGCATTGGTTGGACAGAGAGAGTGCTGGAGGTTTTGGCTTGACCACTCAGCTAAGATCTTAACCCTATAGTTGTCCCAGTGGGGAGTCTTATTGGGGATCTGGAGAAGGAGGGAGAAACCAGCCCCAGACTGACCATGATCTCTGTGTGCTCTTAAAGGAAATTGTACTTTACTGTGTGCTTACTTGTCATCCTCCCAATGTGCACATCCCTCACTGGTGCTAGTGGTGAGGATTCAAGCTCCTTGATTACTGGGCCTGTGCAGGGGCATCACAATATGCTTTAAATTGTTTATATATATAATATAATAGGAGTAAACTACTGTACTAGGAAAATGAAATACTTTCATAATGACAATGTTTTATTTAGGACATTGTTTGGAATTCATTGATATGGCTTTAGAAGTAACAACTTGAAGCTTCTTTCATTAAGACCTTCTACTACTACTATAATTATTACTGATTACTGTATAAAAACTATAAAACTATTAAAAAGCAATAAAATCATCAGATAAAAGAAAAAAATGTATGCATTCATGATCATGCCACCAGCCTTCAACATAAAAAAAAGAAAAAAAAAAGAAAATGCTTGTTTAAGGCTAATGATGACAACAGTGCTGACTTGGCATTGTGATAACTATGTTATTACTCTTGGCCAAATATAAACTGGACGACATTTTAACTTACTAAATATACCTCCTTAATTTCTTCTCCAACTCACTGCTCACTGTTCACCACAGGGAATTGCTACTGGCATGGTTTCTATTTGTGAACTAGCAGGGATTCTATGCTTTAGGGGTTTTCATTTTTCCCCACGAGTATTCGGTATATTTATGCAAGGGGTGTAGGAGATGTGGGAAACTGTTTGAATTTTATACTTTTCTTCATATAATTGAATATGTAGGTGCACAGAACAGATTCATAGTTTAGGTTTTAATATCATTCTATTTAGAAACTTTGGGGTGTGTGATTGTCTTATTTCTGTGTATAGTTTCATATGTTGCACAGGTAGTTAAAGCTGAAACCCAGAAAGAAACCAAAACCAAAATGCAAGCAAAGTTAAAAAAAAAGAAAAGAAAAAAAAACTTTAATAATGGATGGCAACACTATGGTTCAGAAAAAGAGAAAGACCTCTACTATTTGGCACCTACTTTTCTAAAGTAAAAGCCAGTATCAAAGGGCTCTGGCTGACTAAGTTAGCAGATGACTACAAGCTAGCAGCAGGCATTGAATCCCCAAAAAACTTAGCCATCCTGCAAGAAGGTTTGTCCCAAATAAGTAACTGGTGCCAAAAGTATGGACTGAAACCAAATGCAAAAAAAAAATACATTATTGTATCCTCTGGGAAGTCATCTACCCTAGGAAGCTACCACATCGAAAATATGCCCCTAAGAGTTGACTCAGTTCTTCAGGATTTGGGAACTTAGGTGGACAGTGACCTAACTTTTGACCAACATGTGTCTATTGTAAGAAAATCCTTCTATATTGCACAGCCTTTAAACAAAGGGATTGTGTCTAGATCAAGGGATGCCATTGTCCCCTTGTATTTATCCCTCATTAGGCAGTCATTGAACATAATGCCCCCTTTAGCATGTATCTGTCCAGACACATGCAACAACTGGAATGCCTAAAGAGATACCGTACTAAAAAGATACAAGGTCTAAACAACATGTCTTACATAGATTTGGCTAGGCTTGTAAGGGCCTCAGGGCCAGTAGCCTAGCAACTTCTTATGATCCTATGATCCAAAGCCCTGTTACTATTCTTGGTTACCTACAGACCATTGAGAGGTGACCTGTGTCTCGTATACAAGTCTTTCTCTAACCATTACTGATGGATTTACTGCACATCAGCAAGTTGAATGCCATCAGAAATACCCAGTCTAGGGTTTTAATTCTCTTTTGCAGTATCAACAGAATGGTTTGGAGTGACAGGTATATCTCAAAGAGGATACTTCTACTATGGAACAGACTACTCATCCACATAAAACAACATTTTTCCCTGTCTCAATTCAAGTGCAACTTTTGATCTATGGATGGGAAACAGATACACCTTCACTGGAAGGATGCTATGATTACCTTGGTTTTCTGTTTAAAAGCTGTTAAAAGTTTAAAAGCAAAAGCTAAAAGGAAAACCACAAGACACCAAGTTATGTAATCAGACTGCTTTAAAATTGATTGTATCTCATGACAGAGGTGGTATAATACAATGAACGATTTTCTAGATTTTCTGTGATTTTAAAAAGCTTGTTTCAGCTACATATTGTACTTACTTTACTGCCTGCATTTTAACAAAGTCGTTTTTGTGTTTACATTACCTATTTAACTGTTGTAGGCTACACACTCAAGTGTGATTTAAAGTGTTTTTTTGATTGCATCTGTTTTATTTTCTGAAAAAAACAACAAAAAAAACAAAAAAAAATACTTGTTTTCCCGCTGTTCTAAGCTAGTATAGTCCAGTTTTAAGGTTAGTGCTGAATTTGGGGATGTGTTACAAGTTTCTGTGTTTGCCCATACCTTACTTGGATAGAAGGAAGTTTCTCTGTTCACTGTGAGAGAGGGAGCTTTGAGCAGCCTATCTGTCCCTGGAGGAGTGTTTTCAGCCCAAAATTAGTAGTTTATTGGCCATTTTGGGCTAATTTCTATCTCTTTCATTTCCCTGCTATAAAAAACGCATTTGCGTGGTTTTGCACACCGGGCAGTGCCGGTTATAACTATTCCCGGCTCCACAAAGTCTACTCTTCAATTTTTCCCTTGGAACTAGACAAACTTTCAACTTAAGCACTCAAACCATTCACTTCTCATACTGGCACTTGCTCAAAACTCATAGCAAGCACTAATAAACCATAGCACTAGACCCCCCTGTACTGTAGAGAAGGTCAAGGCTCTCTATTCAACCTTACCAGCCAATCAGTGAAACAGTTCACTGTACCCATCCAGACATGTCCAAAGGGCAGCTTCAGGTGTACTCTCCGGTCCTACTAGTGAATCTGGGCATTTTGAGGCAATGTTACAATTGCCTCATGTACATAGGCAACCCTCTCCTCCTTCCACAAAACACTAATACATGCGAGAGATGAAATTATACAGCCAAGACTGGACCAGGCAGTCAAGAGGAGAAGGGAATTACTTGTATCACACCACCAGTCTCACATAGTCCTATGAAACCAGCACCAGCAAAAAACACACATAAATGCACGATAACATACTCGGAGGCTCTAAATAAAAATCTGCAGAAGCAACAGAGACCTCCAAAGCAGACATCCAAGCAACCTCCACCCCCCAACACAAACCATGAAACACATACTTCACAAAACCAGTGTGCCACACAATCACAGCCCTTAAGGCAAAATAACATACCCAACACACTAGTAATAGCTGACTCTATAGTCAGGCACACTGCCGTCCCACACACTAGGCTGAACAAAAAAAAGGTCACCGTTAGCTGCCTGTCGGGTGCCAGGATCTGCCACAACACAACCACTCAGGTCACTCCAGAACAAGTCCAAATATGACTTTGTCATTGTTCATGTTGGTGTTAATGACCTGAGCCATACCTCCCTGGACTACATGAAAGGAGACATGGAGGAGCTTTCTGATCATGTAGCCCAGGCCGGTATGACCCTGACCCTGAGTAGTATCCTACCCTCACCAAGAATGATACCACGGTATAGAGAAAAAAATGATCAATTTCAACAATTGGCTAAGCTTCTGTGGTCATTTAAAGGGGATCCAGTGTCTGTTAGCCTGGGATGACATGCTCGACAAGCCACGCTGCTTCACTAGAGATGGCTTGCACCTGTCACCCTTAGGCTTTCTAATACTAGCCAAGGCTCTTGCCACCCACATAGTGCCTTTTTTAGGCAAGGCTCAAAAGACAAACCCACCGCCGTAAATAGCACAAGTAACAAAAAAACTGAGTGTAACGCTACTCAATGCCAGAAGTCTAAACCTCAAAATGCATGCACTCAAGGCACTCCTCAGTATGGAGAAAATCGATATATGTGCAGTAACAGTAACCTGGTTTAAGGCCCCAAAATGCACCCCAGCGCTACCAGGCTACAACTCATACCATACATTTCGACCACAAAAAAAATACAAAAGGTGGGGGAGTATTCATAGTCATCAAGGATACCCACACCTCCAGGTTAGTGGCACAGCACGATGCTTCAGAGATCATCCACATGCTACTAACAATGGGCAAAATGGCTATTCAAATTATAGCTTGCTACAGATCACCCACCATGTCCCAGGACCCTCACTCCACATTCCTGGAATCACTGGGAAACATAAAGGTCCTACCAAACACCCTGACATTGGGTGATTTCAATTACCCAAACATTAACTGGGAGAACTACTCAAGTACAAACTCCCTTGCCCAACATTTTCTAGAATTTATAAACTCAAACCCCCTGGATCAACTGGTCAATACCCCCACCAGAGGTGACAACATATTGGACCTGGTCATCACCAACATGGGCGACCGGTGTTCTACACTGGAGGTCAACCCCTCGCTGGTAAGATCTGGCCATAAACAAATCACTCTGGATATCCACATTTTGCCACCACCCCCGGTCAAAAAAACCACCATGAAAAACTTTTAAAAACAAACTTCATGTTACTTAAGACCGAGGTGGGAAGTTTCAAAGCCCCCATGCTAAAGGATAACGCTGTCCAAGCTGCAAAATTCTTTACTAATGCACTCTACAGGCACCTACAAGAATGCATGGATCGTGCTATCCCAAACCAAACCAAGACTCACTCCTCCAAGAAAAGGAAACCAGTCTGGTCGACCCCTGCCATAAACAAGCTATACAATAGAAGGAGGAAACTAGTACAGAAAAGAGTAAAATCCCAAGAAGGGAGACATCCCCGATCAGTATCAACAAGAAACTACGTTCCCTCATAAAATCATCCAAGGCTAGCGATGAAAAAAAAATTGCCATGGACTCCAAATATAACCACAAGGCATTCTTTAGCTATGTCAAGAATCTAAGTGGCAATTCTCAGATCTGCTTGGAGTTAGTGCAGAATGGCACAAAATACACTAAACCGACCGATATAGCCAACATCCTGGCAGACAGGTTAAGTGCAAACTTCACCCCCCTCTCACCCCCAAAAGGGCCCATAACTATAACAGAAGAATGTAGTGCCCTTGAAATCACAGACACTCAGGTTAAAACAGCTCTCTCCAAATCCAAAAACACAGCATCAATGGAACTGGACAGTGTCCCAGGCTGCATCCTACATGAGCTCAAAGATGAACTAACCCCTCATCTACACACTGTTTAAACTCAGCCTCTCCACAAGCTATTTGCTCACAGAGTGGCACACAGCAACAGTTATTACACTCCACAAAGGTGGAGCCACAACGGACCCCAGGAACTATCGCCCTATAAGCCTGACTAGCTTGGTCTGCAAAGCTATGGAGTGCATCATCATGGATCTCATTAACAGAGACATTGGAAACCTTCAAACACTGGACCCTACCCAGTTCGGCTTTGTTAAGGGTAGATCCTGCCTCCTAAACCTGGTGGACTTCTTTGAGACAGTTACCAAGGCTATAGATAAGGGAAAGGTGGTTCACACAGCCTACCTAGACCTTGCGAAGGCCTTCGACATCATTTCCCACTCAGGTATTATAGATAAGCTCACCAGCCTGAAAATAACCCCCTACATCACGAGATGGGTTGCCAGCTGGCTCACAGACAGAACCCACATGGTAAGAGTTGCAGGAGCTAGGTCTGACTCTAAACTGGTAACAAGTGGTGTTCCCCAGGGCTCAGTCCTAGGACCCTTCCTGTTTGGCATATACTTCTCAGAAGTACAGGCAAGCACAGGAGGACTATGGCTGACCAAGTTCACAGGCGACTGCAAACTGGGGGCTATGACTGACTCTCCGGCTGACACAGACATCCACCAAAAGGGTCTCACTGAGACAGATACCTGGTGTCAAAACAATGGCCTCAAGCTAAATGCCAAAAAGTGCATAGTCATCCCCTTTGGAAAAAACAAAGTACCCACAAACTACCACATAGTTGGTAGCCCCCTAAATATGGAAGAAGTAATAAGGGATCTGGGGACCCAAGTAGGTAGTAACCTCTTCTTTGATAATCACATTGCCAAAGTGGTTAGAAAATCCTTCTATGTGGCCCACCTAATCACAAAAGGGTTTGCATCCAGATCGAAAGAGGTCATTGAGGCCCTCTATGCATCATTCATCAGACCCATCATAGAGTACAATGCCCCATTTGGGATGTACCTTACAAGACACCTGCAACAACTGGAAAGACCACAGAAGTACCTCACCAAAAGGATCACTGGCCTCAAGCAGATGCCCTATGCAGCTCAACTGAAGAAACTCCAGCTGTACTCGGTTGTATACTGCCTACTCAGAGGTGATCGCTGCCTGACATACAAGGCCATTTCCAACCCAGAATTGATGGACATGCTCCACCTAAAGAAAACCATATCCCCACGAGCCACATGCTCCAGGGATCTAAACCTCACCACAACAATAAATAGGACATGCTGAAGGGATAGATTCCTGTCCCAGAGACTTTCCATGCTCTGGAACAAGATTCCAATCTACATTAGGCAGAGCTCCTCGCTAACCCTCTTCAAGAGAAACCTTGACGAGTGAATGGGAACCAGAAAATTTACCCCAGGGATCACTTCAATGGCTGTGCTGGACAGAGGCACAGGGAACTAATCTAAGGGGGTGGCAAAAGCCAACACAGTCCGGCTAAGCTTATAAATGCCTACCTATGAACCTATGAACTTAGGAACCTATGTGGATTTTTATTTTCTTTTTAGTGAACATTTCAAAACATACAATACCATCATCACTTAAAAATATTGAAACATTTTTTTCTTTTATGTTAACCTTTTCTGTACAATAATAATAAATGTAGAAATCACTTTATTTAGCAATGCTTAGCATAACATCTTTTGCAGCATTTAAATTTCAACACCATATGCTACTGAAATGAAATGATGAAAACCCTTTAAATGTGCTCATTTGGTAACACTCTTGTGACAACAGGCACTTGTTAGAGTTAATGATTGCAGTTTACCCTCTCACTCTGTATGGCATTTGATGCAGAAGCTCATGTAAAAGCCGCATATCTTATCAGAAAGTGCAGAACATTTTTGTTACAAAATGAAATTCCCTTAGAGAGTAGAGCAGTAGGTAGGAAAAGAACCTTGTGCAAATGCCCAGTTGGTTGAACCAGAGGAAGATAGGAGTATTGCTGGAATGATACAGTGTACTGCCAACAGGGGAGTCAAGGGAAAAGGATAAGAGACTGGAAGAGAAATAAAAGAGTATTAAAAGAGTAAGAGGCTTATTCTGATGGTGACTTAAACTTCCTGGGAGTAGATAGGCAGATTCTGGTGCAATAGCCGAGTGCAGCTTTGGACCATAAGTGATTCAGCCAGCTAATGCAAAATGGAATCATAAATACAGAAAAGAATTCTTGATGTGTTTTTTTACCTAAGGTGGAAGGGTCAGAAATGTCCATTGTGCAGCAGTCATCATTTTACTATATGATTTATAGTGTGGGTATGATAAAACTACAAAAACAAAGATTATGAAATAAGGTATTACAAAAGATGAAGAGGTCAGGAGAACATGAAAAATTAGTTAGCGGGCTGAAGGCAAACTGATAGAAAATCAAATTATTGCAATGAGTCAGAGATGTAGTAGTTAGGGTTATGACAAGGGTTTTAGGAAGAGGCAAAAAGAGGAGAAAGGCCATAAGTCACTGTAGATGTATAGGAATATGGGACTAAACTTTTATTTATTTTGTTATTTAAATATATGTGTTAACCAGGCTACAACACTAATCCAAGTGGCCCACTTTTAGGCCAGTGGAGAAGGTAAGCACAGGGTACAATTTAAAGCAGAAGTGATAAGAAATGAATATAGTATGCAAAGGATAAGAGTGAGTGACATGGTAGACAAGTACAGTAGTTCTGATGTATGATAAATACTATCACTGGGATTCATTGACAATCATGTGAGTGTTGCAGGAAGCCTACACAATTACAGTGTGTTAACATGATGATCACTGGCGCTCACTGAATATGCGTGCTGCTCATTGCGCTTACACTTTTTTAAACACCATTTCGTGGCAGCAGCAGCACCGCCGGCCCTGAAATGGTTCAAAGAAGCACAAGCACACAATGTAAACAAAATTCCTTGCCTGTAGGCAAATGTATTATGCAAGTATGTATGGACAGCTTATATGAAGTAAGGGCAAGTGGATTATAAGACGTTATATGCAGGGGATGTGAAATTGGGAGAATGTATACAGAATACAATGTTAATAGTGCAGAGATAAGTACGAGGGGAGAGTAAATGGAAAAAATGTACTCAGTTAATGCATTCACATGTGATGATGTCACAAAGAAGCATTTTGAACAGAAAGATGGCCATACTGATAGCAATAATAAATAATCCCATTTCCACTTGTTTGCCATGTACATAACTACAATGGAATGCTAACAATGGATGCGAGAGGAACTGAATGCAACATTGTAAGAAAGTGGAGTAAATTTGATATTTATTTATTTATTATTTATTTACTGGCATTTGTTTACCAGGAAAGTCCACTGGGCCAAGCAGAGCCCAATTTCAGCGGAGGCCCGGGCAGAAAAGCTCCACAGGTCAAATTAGTTTGACAGTACATAATGACAAAAACAGTTAGTAAAAGCAAAAGGCATAGTGCAAGTACATAATAGAATGCACAATAGAATACATTACAACTACAAGATTATACAATGCAGAGAAATAAGCTCAATGTTCATAATATGGTAAGTTGAGATAACAGTAAGGACAGTCAATATATTAAGGGCTATTGGCATACACTGCAGTTATTGAATATGATATGTATATGCAGGGAATGTATCCTCCACTTTATCCTGTATAAACAGGGCCAGAGCTGCGCAGCTGCTGTGTCATGCACTGCAGAAGGGGACATGTGTTACCATTTGTTGTCATTCACTAACTATAGCAAGGGGTAGATTGCCTTGATACATTTATTAGCCCAGCATGTGTTTTGTATTCATGTACATCATAAACAGTAATATAATAACACCCCATATACATAGGTGACAAATGACAAAAGAGATCTGATGACATTGCAGTAGTTCAAGGTCTCTGTTTGTAAATGGAGCACATCTACTACAAGATTATTGTTGGCATGCTCACAAGACATTACAGTGAACACTGCCATAACAGCGTGTAAACAACACAAAAGCACAAGAAAATGTCCGAACACAAGCCCAATCACAGTTTATGATGATCTTGCATTGTGCCATACAGGAAGACATGTTATGTAAGTACTCATGTCCAATAAAGATGTACAGTGTGAAGAAAACCATTACAGTAACAAATAAATGTTTATAGGAAGACATGCAATACAGTGCATTCTTATTTAGAAATTAAGTAATGCCTATGAACAATCAATGACATACTCAACATTTGCATCTTGCCAGACTCAGACATGTCACATGTCAAGACAGGTATGAGAAAGATGCGTATCAACCTGTGATGCCACAGAAATAGGCATATTGAGTGTGTCATGACGAACACACTTGAAGGGCTTACTGCCTGTCATATTACACATTCTACAGATCTGTGTATTGACTGCATCTGCCCCATGACATAGCAATGGATCTTGTCACAAATAAATGAAATTAATGCATGAAATAATAAAGGACATTTAAGGATAATTTGTACAATATGATTTTGTCAGAATGATGACAAGGAGGTAGCTAATGTTCACACAACTGTGAACAGTGCAACATCAACGTTTCTTAGCCACAGAAGCTGTTCCTGTTATTTTGTACAGCATTGTCCAGAACTGAAATACACTGTATCTGTGTGGATATGCTGTGCAAGTCAATACTGAATGCATGTGATGCAAGAGCACTGACACCACAACATTTTCCGAGCAAATGTTTCACTGGCAGGATATTAAAAAAGGACTTTATATTTCTTGCTGCAACGTACAAATTGAGAATAATAACTTCTAGTGTTTTTGTAATGTCAGTACATTCATAGAATGTTGCCCTTTCTGGAACTGAACAGCAAGCTATGTAATTCCACTGGCTAAAATCATTGCATCATATCCTTGTGTTTCAATTTTTATGAGATAAAAGGGTTGGGGAAGTTTCACCCACAGTAATTGTACGGATTATATCATTTGTGGATGTCATTTATGCATAACAGCATTAAGGCACACAATGTTTACAGTCAGTCAGCATGGGTTTTGAACATGTGGCTATGTGACAACAGAAGCTACATGATATTGGAAAGAATGAACATACCACAATGTAAGTGGTGTTACAACTGAGAGATATTTGGGTCTTTGAAGCTTTGACATCATGTTATTGCTGCAAGGGATATGTATACCTGCAATTTCTTTAAAAAAACTTTAAAATAAATATATGTGTCTTTTTCACACAGCATTGCCTGTTGCTAGGTATACCCAAACACACGTGATACATAATGCAGTTGTCACTGTGATTTAATCATGCATGATGCGTGGATAATCATGGATTCAAATACATGCCTTACTAAGGCAACAGCATACAGAACATTGTTTCATGTCCTCACGCCATGGGAAAAGGCTTAGTATTTCTATTGGGAAAGCCAAATGTTACCCCATGACATGATCATTATCCAATAATGCATTTTTCTGTGAGAAAAATAAAACTGTTCTAATAGGAATCCCCAGCCATATATGTACACAGCAGATGATGGGCTGAAAATATTGTTATCTACCTGCACATTCACAGACATACTGACACCAGTGAGTCCAAGGAGTAATGGTTGGAGATGAACAGATGACCTAAGATCACAACGTACAGAACACTGTCTGAATTGCATGTGCCACGTGAGTTGTGACAGTGCACATTTGAATAGATGATATCACCATTCTTTTATACATTGTTGTCCTTCTAAAAATGTAAGAAGGTGGTTGAAGTGGGCAGTAACACTACACAGCTACACATAGTTTATGCATTAGAAGCCTTCTCTACAAAACACAACAGACAGACAAACACAGGTGCATAATGGTTAATCATTGCTGGATTCAAACCTCCTCCTTCTTTATTACAGAGTCTCGAGAGCAGTAGCCAGTGCCACAAAATAACTCATATGACCACTGTGATTTAGTTCGTATTTATTGTGTTTCCAAAACTGGTGATTGCCTGGGGGTAATACAAATGTATAAGGTAGTTTTCTGCCAGTGAAAATACATCTTCTAAGTGGAAGTTTACATATGGGGTGTTGTCACAGACACAATTGTATGACAGTAGAGACAGTCACATTAGTTAACCAGTGTTAGATCCAAGTCCTCTACCTATCTAATTACACAATCTATAATACACAGAAATAGACACAAGCACCACAGGAGAAGTCTGAGTTGTAAGGGTGCCAAGTGCACTTTGACAGTATGACTTTGTCAGTGTGACAAAGATAAAATGTTTTTGGTAAAAGTGGGATAAGGGGATGGGGGCATCCTCTCATGTTAAAATCTTCCTCTGACTAGAAGTTGATACAGTATGTCTATTCAGGAAGCTATATGCACCTGATATTGCAGCCACAACCACCCACACACACACACACACACACACACACACACACACACACACACACACACACACACACATAGTTCCCATTGTGAGAGATTAATCTCCTCCCTAACTAGTTAGACAGTCTAGAGAATACCATATTAGTCACAAGCACCAAAAGAGAAATCTGACTTTTCATGGGAGAGAGTGCACTTTTGATATGATGACCTCACCAGTGTGTTGCAGTGGTGTTTGCAGTAAAAGTTGGATAAGAGGATGGAGGCATACTTGCCCATGTTAAATTTTTCCCATGACTGGAAGTTGATATGTTATATCTGTTCAGGAATCTATATGTTCCTGATATTCCAGCCACACACACAAGTTCATCACTGTCAGATTTGAACCTCCTACCTATCCAATTACACAATGTAAAGAACACAGTATTAGTCACAAGTGCTGCAAGAGAAGTCTGACTTTTAATAGGAGAAGTTGCACCTTTTACATGATAACCTCATCAGTGTGCTGCACAGAAGATGGTTGTGGTAAAAGTCAGATAAGGGGAAGGTTGCATATTTGCCCATATTACATTTTCCCATGACTGGAAGTTGATACAGTACATCTGTTCAGTATGCTATATGTGTCTGAAGTTGCAGCCACACACAAGTTCCCCACAGTAAAAAATGAACCTCCTACCTGTCTAGCTACACAATCAAGAGAGCACAGTATTAATTGCAAGTACCACAGGAGAAGTCTGACTCTTAATGGGAGAGAATGCACTTTTGACATAATGACCTCATCAGTGAGTTGCAGAGATGAAGTGTGTGTTAAACGTGGGACACACTGCACAAGGATCTGTGTCCAAACTGTATTTATTAGTTTATTTATTTATTTATTTATTTATTTATTTATTTATTTATATTTGGTTATTGTGGCAGTACAGTTGTCAGTATTGATCAGTTTATCTCTTCTCCTGAGGGAAGTGGTCATAGCACATTTCAAATTGAGGCATTACTTACCTGTCACTACAACCCTGCCAAAACACACACACACACACACACACATACACACACACACACACACACACACACACACACACACACACACACACACACACACACACACACACACACACACACACACACGCACAAGTTCTTCATGGTGAGAATTGAACTTTATACCTATCTAGTTCCACAATCTAAGGAACACAGTATGCCCTGCAAGTGCCATAGTAGAAGTTAGACTTTAATAATGTGAAAATAACATTTATACTTAGTAAAATTTCACTGTTTAGAACATCTGTTAATGACACATTTTGGGACAACTGCATGTGTGTAGACAGACCACCATAACAGCACTGTCCTTACTCCATGTAATAACATACTTCTCTGCTAAGGTTTATATACTGTTATTCATGTGCATTGCATTACTGTGAGGGCTATGTACCTGTTTCATAGTATGGGATGTCAATGACAGTCACAATTGTAAACCAGTGGATTATCAATCAAGCATTTCTGCCAGTTCCTTCCAGGACAATTGTATGGAAATAGTAAGCATTTATAGGGTCAATGTCACTTGTCTTTTCTTATGCTTGCACAATGTGCATTGACAATACAAACAGACACTTCCTTAATATGACTGTGCACTTCAGAATAACAGTGATGAATTGTGTGTGAATAGGTTACCCAGCATTGTAACATAGTTGCAAGTGTAACTGGTGGAGTGCAGACATACATTAACAGACTGAACTAACTAAGTCAACGTCACCCTGAAATCCAGACACCTTGTTTTCAACATTCCATAAAGACCTACAAACATTGTACAACCTAAGTGAACAATTATTTGTTGTAAATATTTTTTACTCTCTTGCCTGAAGTGTAGTGCTGCTGATAGTAAAGTATTTATCTTGAAGTTTTTACTTAGAATAGGAATTTGCAATAGTCTGTGGTGCTCTGTGCTGGCTTTTTTACTAATAAGCAGTATACACACATACAACCATGTCTGAATTTGATGGAATATAGAACATTTATGTCTTATTGTCATGTTTTGGGGGTCATGATTTACACATTTGTCATGACAGTTGCCGATCTTCAATCCTTATATGTATGCTGTAGGTATTATTATACATATGAGGGACCAAGCATGTTACTGCTGGTGGAAATGGCCTTTGAGACAGTTTTGAATCAAGGAGGTTTAAGTGGTGACACAGAAAGGATGAGAAGAGGTGGACATTTGGTGACAGAAACACACATACATGCATACTAACATATTATAGTTCATTTCATCCATGTCTACAGCAGTCAAGCTAAAAATATGTTTCTGAATTGTTGCCCAGTTTAGATCTCATATGTAACAGCTTGGGCATAAAGACACGCAACCTTGCCAGCTGCAGTTTGCAACTGGAAGCACAGCAATGGCTTGCCAGACACATTAGTATTGAGTACATCAATTAGTAGAGAAGGTGTTACAAATGGCAGTGAGATTTGGCCATGTGTGATGCTCAAACTATTGAGACATGTTCCAATGTTAAACCCTGATATGCTTTATGTTGTTGGTTATAATCATGATTGTTTGGAGGAAAAATGGTAGGACTTCTGAAATACTGAGCTGTTGAGACTTACACACTACTAAAATTAAGTAATACCACATGGGAATCAAACCCATGACAAAAAGGATAAAGTGTTAAACTTTGCTTATTAATGCCACTGGAGAACTTACTTTTTAACACGGTAATTAAAGGTATACACATTTAAAAATGAATTGAAATATATTATAGAGATGCATGTATGTCTGCGACTTTACTTAGTCATGAGACTGTATTTATATATATATATATATATATATATATATATATATATATATATATATATAAAGCAGTATATTTGTTTGTAATTACATTATAGATGCATGCAGTTCCATGACCTAAATAATACACAATGGGTTAGGTTAAATAAATACTTCACCAGACCTAAACATATAGGTTCACAGGATGATACTAGACTATTGAGCTGGAAGCCCTTATAAACCTAGCCCAGAATTTCGCCCTTATGCCCTCAAAGTCAACATCTGTTTCCTCCATCCAGCAGGGACACAGGTGGGATCCCAGAGGTGTATTTTCTGTTTCCCATCCAGTTGTCCAGGTTCCTCTTAAAGAGGGCTAGAGAGGTACCCTGCTTGTCACGAAGAAGGAGTCTATTCCACAGATGGGGGAGTCTTTGGGACACAAATCTATCCCACCAAAAAGTTCTATTAATGTCACAGACCAGGTTTAGGCCTTGTGTGCAGGTTGCGTGAGTGGAGTTTGTGTTACGGATATGCAGCAACTCCATCAAGACTGGGTCTGAAATGGCCTTGTGTGCCAGACACAGGTCACCTCTAAGCAGTCTGTATGAGACTGAGTAGAGGGACAGGGCTTTTAGCCTCTCTGTATAGGATAGGTGTTTGAAACCCTGGATTTTCCTGGTCAGGAACCTCTGTGGTCTCTCCAACTGCTGTATTTGCTTGGCAATGTACATGCGAAAGGGGGAATTGTGCTTGATAATGGGTCTGATAAGGGAGGAGTACAGGGATGTTATGACCTCCTTGTTCCTGGATGAAATACCCTTATTTATGAGGTGGGCCATGTAGAAAGCCTTCCATACAATGGAGGCAACGTGATGGTCAAAAGTCAGGTTGCTATCAACCTGGGTGCCCAAGTCCCTCATGACTGATTGCATGCTTAGTACATTGCTATTAATGTGATAATTAGTGAGGATGACATTTTCCCCAAAGGGGATAATGATGCCTTTCTTGGCATTCGGTTTGAGGCCATGCTTCTGGCAGCAGTCATTAGTTTGGGTAAGGCCCTCTTGGAGGATGTTCACATCACTTGGGGAATTTAAGACAGAGCCCAGCTTCCAGTCATCTGCAGACTTGGTCAGCCGCAGACCACTGGTTTTGGCTTGTACCTCAGAAAAGTATTTCCCAAACAGTAGAGGCCCCAAGACCGATCCTTGGGGTACAGCACTTGTGACGGGTCTACTAATATTTATTTTATTTATTTTATTTTACATTTGTTAACCGGGGGTGTCTGACTGAGCTGAAAAGGCCCTTTTTCAGCAGAGGCCCGTGGAGAAAAGCTCCACATAGAAAAATTACAGATACATTTAGACATGATCAGTATACACACAAATTACAAAAGACATGTTTTTACAGTGGTATGCAGCACATCAACAGTTACAGTGGAGAGAACAAACAAAAAGATATTAATTTAAAAATAAAGGTACTTAATAGATTTGTGGTATACAGCTGAAATTTGGAACATAGGTAGAATACATACATAGTACACAGGTACAGTACATACATTGTAGATTAGCCAGTGTTTGTGAGAATAGTTTTCAATCTTAATCAAGTACTCTAGGTTTAGTATGTGTACCTTATCTGCTTTCACTAGCCTGGGGAGCAATCATGGCACTGCCAACTTTGCTTGAGATGTTACCTAATGAGGTTTTTAAAGGAGGCTTTGGAAGATGTGTTTTGTATGCTAGTCGGGAGAGAGTTCCATTTTTTAGCCACTGAACTACTATATAGTGCATCTCCAAAGCTATTGTAGCTGTTGGTGACTTCTCGTAGTAGTTTCCTTGGTGATCTAAGAGGCCTTTTGGCTGAGTGATGTTGTACTAGGTTTTTGAGGGCAGGACACTTATTGGGGAGGTAATAGATAGAATGACAGAGGCAGAGCTGATTGTAGGTTAGGAGGTTGGGCAGTTCAAGCCAGTGGAGCTGTCTCAAAGCAGTACAGTGATGAGTTCTATATGAACAATTTACAGCAAAGCAGACAATTCTGTTATAGCAGACTTCCATTTTGCTTAGTTCAGTTTTGTTGAGATTTGTCAGAATGGGAGATGCATAGAGTAGGGTGGATAGAAGTTGGGAGTGAGCAATGGCTGATCTTGTGTTGTTGGTAGGAAATGGTTTGATATGGTAGAGTGATCCCAGTTTGGCATGTACTTTTTTAATAGTTAAGTTGAGATGACTATCAAATTTTAGGTGGGAGTCTATGGTTATTCCCAATAGCTTAGCCTGTGCCACTGGAGCGATTGGAGTAGCATTTGTGGAGTAGATAGTGAATTGACTGTTAGTGTTTTTGTTAGAACTGGTTATAATCATAAGCTGAGTTGTCTTTGGATTGAGGATAAGTTGGGCTTTGGTTAGGTAGTTTTCAACATCAGAGAATGCTAGTTGAGTTGTTTGCAGGAGGGTGGGAATGTTTTGTGCAGCACAGATTAAAGTAGTGTCATCTGCATACTGAATGATAGATGCATGTTGTGTGGAGGTATAGAGGTCATTTGTGAAGATTGTGAATAGTAGTGGTCCTAAGATAGAACCCTGTGGGACTCCTATAGTTATGAGGAGAGAGAGAATTTTCCCATTTCACAGCTTGGTACCTGTTATTTAAGTAGCTTTGGAACCAGGTAAGAGTGGAATTTGATAGGTGATATTGGTTTAGTTTGTTTAGCAGGATTTGGTGCGAGACTGTGTCAAATGCTTTGGACATATCCAAAAAAAGAGTTGACACCTGCAGGCCTTCATTTTTGAGATGGTTTACTGTGTCTTTGAAGCAGAGGAAGGCTGTAGTGGTACTATGGGCAGGTCTGAAACCATGCTAAGTAGGTGACAGGATGTTGCTGTCCAGGAGATATTTTAGCATCTGGGTATGGATGCATTTTTCTAGGATTTTGACCGGGAGGAGAGTAAAGCAATGGGTTTGTAATAGAGGTGGCTTCCCCTACTTTGACTGAGTGGGTTCTATCAGTGAGCCAGTTAGCTACCCATCTGGTAACATAAGGGTTGATACCTAGCTGGAAGAGTTTATCTATTATGCCCAAGTGGGGAATAGTGTCAAAGGCTTTGGCTAGGTCAAGGTAGGTGGTGTGCACTGTCTTCCCTCGTCCATGGCTTTGGTGACTGTTTCAAAGAATTCAACCAAGTTTAATAGGCATGATCTCCCTTAGACAAAACCAAACTATGTGGGGTCAAGCGTTTGGAGGTTGCCAATGTCCTTGTTATAAGGTCCATGATAATGCGTTCCATGGCCTTGCAGATCAGGCTAGTTAATATGATGGGCCTATAATTGCCTGGGTCAGTGGATGCTCCACCTTTGTGTAGAGGGATGACAGTGGCTATCCTCCATTTAGCAGGGACGAAGCCAGTGCTCAGGCTTTTGTTGAACAGGGTGTCTAATGGAGCTGAGAGCTCATGCCTGAGTTCATGTAGGATACAGTCAGGGATGTTATTGGGTCTCATGGAGACTGTATTTTTTGCCTTTGAGAGGGCATTAAGGACCTCCTCCCTGGTGATGAGGTGAGGGGGGCAGGTGCTGGGGATGTCCTGGTTTACTGATGGGGGTGATGGGGGGGTGAAGTTTTCACTGAACCTGTCTGCCAACAGGTTGGCTATATCTATGGCATTTGTGTATGTGGTGTTATTGACCACCAGTTCAGAGCAGATCTGGATGTTGCCTTTGAGATTGCAGACATATGTGAAGAAGGCCTTGTGAGTGTCGTTGGTGGATGTGGCCAATTAGGTCTCAAAGTTATCCTTAGAGGATTTCACCAGTGACCTTATTTGCTTGTTCAGACAAAGGAGAGATTGCTTCCAACTTGGCACCTGCTACTTATGATATGTGATAACTCATAAGAATTATAACAAAATATAGTGCACATCATACCTATGCATGTACATTCTACATTAAATATCATCATTTTCATGTTTAACATAATTTACACACATTTTATTGGGCTTCTACAGCAAGCAGTAATGATACATTTGTTGCAGTAAACATAGTCATGATACTCATGTGAATTTACATTGATATTCCTAATCAAATTATTGTGATAGCTCTGTCAACTGAATTCAAACCCTGGTCTCTTTCTTTATGCTCACTCCACGTACACCTTATGCCACATGGATCGTTATCCAACAGGTGAAATTTATTCATCTAGTACTATCCAGAGTGCTATCCACCAGCACCAGGCTCATTTGCACTACAGAAGGCAGCCGAAATTAAAATTTTCACTTTTTTCCACTGGAAGTGAGCCGTGTTTGCATGCTGCTGACTGGAGAGCAATTGCAGAAGCTATTAGCATTAAAAAAGACAGTAAAACATTAAACAAAAATTACATCAATCAAATCATACATCTAGCAATGACTAGAAGAAGAAGTACATTACAATGACAAATTCATCCTTCTCACATCTCCTTGCCACAATCAGAACTTTAATTTCTGGCACACATTATCAGGACTGTAAGTAATGCCACATAAAGGTAAAGGAGGCAGACAACAGCTCACGTGTTGTTAGCAATAACGAGAAGAGTTGATTTTCAAACAGCAACACAATAACACAACATGTGGTAAACATGTATTCATAACCCCCTCTTTAAAAGTATCACTTAACTGGTTTTGAACTCTGCATCACCTGTCTTACTGTAAACTTATGCAACGTACACCCTGTGACAGAGAAAAAGTTGCCTGACGTGCATTTTCTTTGCTGAGTACTATCCAAAGTGCTGACATCTTCACACTAGTGCCAGGCTCAATTGGACTACAGAAGGTAGCCCAAATTAAAATTTCCACTTTTTTATTAGGAAGGAATCTGTAGTTCATTGCTAGGGACTGCTGTCAACCCAGAGCGCTCAATTCCAAACAGTGTGCAAATGATGAAGAGAAAAGAAAAATGGTTACTGAAATAGGAAACATTATCAAACAAGTTGTTAAAATGTACAGTTCTGATATTTATTGTGCTTCATTATGAAAAGATGCTACTTAAACATCATTATGTTCACATAAACACCACCTTCTCTGGATTAGAGCACCAGAAGAGCAGGGCATTCACAAGACACACATGAGATGCTTAACAGTATGTGCCACACATACATGCTTATACTGTGAAGATAAAAATCAGGTTGCATATACTCAAGGTGTGACATAGTATCAATTGACATTACAGGTACGACAGAATCAAGTTCTGACCTTTGCCCTGTGTAATTTAAAAGATTTAATTTTAAAAGAATCACAGGCCTAAAGCAAATGCTCTATGCTGACTGTCTAAAAAAACTCCACCTATACTCTGTAACATATCGTCTACTCAGAGGCGATCTCTGCTTAACGTACAAGGCCATGTCAAACCCAGATATGTTAGACATGGTACACTTAAAGAAATCCCAATCCCTCAGAGACACACACTCCAGGGATCTAAACCTTGTCATTACAATGAACAAAACATGCTGGAGGGATAGGTTCCTGACCCAGAGACTCCCCAGACTCTCACATCTCCTTGCCTACCCATACATGTCAAGCAGAGCGCCTCTTTGGCCCGCTTCAAAAGGAACCTTGACGATTGGATGGGAGATAGGAAATTCACCCCGGGGATCACATCAGTCGCCTACTAATCAGGGGTCCAGGGAAGTAAATACTGGGGGAAGAAATAGCCAGGGAATTGTTATGGCTAGGCTTGTATAGGCCCTAGGGCCGATAGCCTAGTACCAATCTATGAACCTATGAATCTATAATTTGCAGTTTGATGTATGGATGGCTGTGATACTGGCAACATGGAAGATAATCTTTCCTCACACAATATAAAATATAAAATCTGAACACTGCATCTCTTTTCTTCGGTTTATTTTGGAACATCGTTCCCGTGTTAATGCTTCTCTGGCAAGACTGCTGTGTACTTTCCCATGTTTCAATGAGTATCAGCTACAAGACAAAGCACATAGCAGTTGACATTTGTTTCAATGATAATCTACTTCCTTAGAATTGCAGACACAATGTACTCAGAGGCAGAAGCTGCTGTCATAAACAGTTCATATAAATGTTAGAAATGTTGTTATTTTATGTCAATGTAGTCCCTTCTCCCTGACACACCCTTGGCAGGTGTACATCAAAGAGGACTGACTGTGAAAACCTGATTGATACTACAGTCAGACTAATCATTCATACTTGCAGGCACTTAGCAAGTAACACTTCTCAGTGCTCATTCTTGCAGAGGTAGGACATGTGCATGCAATCATAAAGGTCCTTACACCTGTTTATATTCCCTGCACTTAGTGCATATTTTGGAGTTCATGTATGCTAATGATTTCACAGCTCATTTTCATAGTCACAGTGCTGAGAGTGTTGAATCTGCACTATATAAAGGCAATTGTGTAGGTAAGGAATTTGTTTCATAGTAGGGGAGACTGTTTGGATCCAGACAGCCTGATACTGATACTTGCTTTGAAAACTTGCTGCTACCTTCACAACTGACTTGCTGCAAAGGTAGGTTGCTGTTATGCACAAATTGACGTATTTTAACCCTATTTATGAATTGCTTTTCTCAATATAAATGTTGCTTTACTGTCTGTATTATTCTCAGTAGCTGCTGGCATAGTCATATACACCAGATTTATTTCTTGACCCTGCAGAATTATTCTACATAATGCTGACAATTTAATGGAAATTTCAATCTTTAAATCTAACCACTTTGTTCAAAAGACTGTTGCATTACTCATCATAGGTTTTTGCATTATTAGCACAGACAATTATACTAAGGCTCTGATGTCTACCTGGAAGCCCTCCATGGAAGTGGATATTGTAACAAAAACTGTTAACCATTTTTCTTTAACAGCTATACATTATTTTTGTTAATGCTACGATGCACTACAGACTAACAGAAAAGTTTGTCTTGTTATGAACTTATTATCAAGTTCTTTATTTCTTTTGCACTGGGAGGGAGGGGAGAGGGAATCAGTATTTAGTTGTGTGTACACATATGAAGTCTTCCTTATTCATGCATTTTTGTATGATGGACGGATACATTCATAGAGATATTTTTGTATTTAACAATCAATTTCTTTCTTTCTTTCTTTTGCACTGGGGAGGAGGAAGAGGGAATCTGTATTAAGCTGTGTTTACTCATATGGAGCCTTCCTTTTTCATCTATTTTTTCTATAATGGATGGATATATTCCTAGACAGTTTTGGGGGCATTTAACAATATTTTTTTTTACTTAAGTATTTTTTTCTTTCCTATTATGTTTTCCTCTCATACAGGACTATGGCACCCAAAACATCTATCTGCACCATGTAAACCACCACACACTGAAGCTGAGAATGATGTGATCATTCAGGCACTACATAGTTATTGGTCATTCCTCTTAGGGTTTGAATGGAGAGATGATAAGTCATCAAGTGAAGGGGAGTAGTATTGCTGGAACTGAAATCATCCTCAAGTCTTGGTGAGTACCTTAACAAGGTGGACCTTGATTTTTCCAAAATCTCACCAAGATAACACTGATATATAGACAGTATTTTATATAGCATATGTCATCGACGGAAGTAGGTTAAAAATAAAAAAAGATAGCTCTGTGCACAAGACCAAGGATAAAAAAGTGCCCAATTCTAGTAGGTACACTGGTACAAGGACTGGAAAAAATGACAGCTTAGAATCCTCAAGACACGGAAACATTCCTACAAAGGGGGTAGGCCAGGCCCAGGGAGTGGATGGACCCCCTGTTGTAGAAGCAAATAACAGTCCAGAAAAATAACAAAAACTGATAGGCCAAAAAAGAGCCATAAAGATGATAGAGTGGACTATTGAGGATAAGAAAGAAATTATGTATTGTTACTATTATGCAAGAAGCCCAGAATTTCCATTCAGAAGATATACAAAAAAAATTGAGAGAAATTAGAGGAAAGAAAAACATTTCCACAAGAAAAACTGTGAGACGCTTCAAATAAAAATTTGTGTTCATTAATACAACAGATTTATGAGAAACATTATATAGACCTAGAATCCTTGATCTGTTTGGAAAAAGAAGCATCTGAGGAAGTGTGAAAATATAAACAACAAAAACTAAAGACTTTTAAAAGGTATAAAAATGAAATATGGACATGGGAACGAAAGAGAGATCTGACATGGTGCAATATTATGCAAATGAGAAAGCCAAATTAATCAACACAAAAAAGGCAGCCCTAAAGATATTCAAAGAGAAATAGAGGCAAAGGCATCCAGATAAGAAAAAATTCTCAATAAAAAAATAAAATCACAAAGAAGGAATGTAGAACAGAAGATTAGTAAATTAGAAGATAAAAAATAGAAGTTGAAATTATGGAATACTTGCAAAGTGAAGGATTTGGTGTAGAAATTCTAACACAGGTCACATCACAGCATGATGGAACGAGTCCCCAAAGTAAGGAGAAACAGGAGAAGCAGGAGACATTTGAAGAAGAAATACGGAAATGGGAAAGGAAAAGAGATTTAATATGGTGCAAGATTTATGCAAAGGAGAAAGCAAAACTAATCAATACAAAAAGAGCAGCACCAAAGATATTTGAAGAGAAATACAGGCAGAGGCATACAGACATGGACAATTTTACAATAGAAAAATAAGAAAGCAAAGAGGAAAAGTAGAAAAGAGGATTAGTAATGAAGAAGTTAAAGAAATAGAAACTGAAGTGATAGAGTACCAATGAAGTAAAGGATTTAGTTTATGAACACAGAAAACATCACAGCAGGATAGACAATGAATCCCCAAATTAAGGAGATACCAGTGGAGTGAGAAACATCTTGATCAGTTGCCATATGAAGATACTTTGGAGCCTTCCACAGGAAACCAGTACAAATGTTCAGTTGGAGTTGCACGGCAAGGGGAGGAAGTGGAAACCTTGTCAACTCTAACGTAGTCAATGTTCTAGAGTGATAGGCCAGTGAGTTCCCATATGAAAGAGCAATGGACGACACAGGATGAAACTGAAGAGAATATGTCACAGGAAGATGCCCCGGAGCTTTCATTAGAATGCCCACAGGAAATAGAGAACAAAGAACGTGCCATCAGTTTAGAAGAAAATTTTATATAGGTAGAAATTAAACAAACAATATATAAAAAACAAACAATAAAAAATAAAGAATTAACTAGTAGTTGCAAGTCTCACCAGTAGGGTGAGCTGACTTCAATGTGATTTCAATGAGATTTGGGTGCTATAAAATGCTCTAGTAAATTATTAATTTAAAGTTTTGTTTCTGATGAAGTTGGATACTTAAATCTGACGAAAAGTGCATGTTTAAAGAGAAGCTTAAATAAATATTTCAAACGCAGGTTTTGTAGTGGATTTTTCACGTGGTGTTGGAAGACAGTGTTTGGGAAGTTTTTTGTTTAGAAGAAAATTATCTAAGAGAAGAATTGCTTGATTTAGTAGAGATGGACAGACATATTAAGATCAGTGAAAGAAATAGACTACAGAAAGTCAATAAACCCCCAAAAGTTAGAAGATTGATAAAACAAATGAACACAGTAATTAGGACTGTCCATAGAGATTCATGTGATATAACAGAAGTAAACAGGATATATTACTGTGCAGCTAAATTAATAACAGATAAAGTCTTACCACAAAAACACAGGGTAGTCAGAGAAAGGAAGGGGAGAAATCAAATACCCTCATGGAAGTATCAAATAGAGAAAACTATAAAGCAATTAAGACAAGATGTGTCACTGTTAGAAGAGTATAGAAGAGGGAACAGATCTACAAAAATACTCAGAAAGATAGACGTGATTAACTCAATGTGCAGTATCAGAACAAATCAGGATTTATCATGTACAATTGCAAATAATAAACTAAAAATATCAGTACAAGCAGATGCATCCTACACTGATACATTACAGCGACTGGTGAAACAATGGCAAACTACTTTGCAGTTAAGTCATGATAAAGGACAAATTATTATTCCAGAGATAAAAAATTCAAAGGGGATATTCCAGGGTGACTCTTTGCTGCTCTTTTGTCTTGCGCTTAACCCATTAAGTTGTCTACTTACCAGATTAGGTCATGCCTACAATTTGCTCCCAGAAAACAATAAAGTACAAAGACTTCTCATCTTCTTTTTGTAGATGATTTAAAACTGTATAGTTAATCAGATGAGGAACTGAAAGCACAACTAACAAGTTGTCAAAACTTTTTCATGTGATATAAGAATGTCATTTGGTCTTGATAAATGTGCAAAAGCAACCTTTAAAGCAGGAAAGCTGCAGCACCAAGAAAACATCAGTTTGGGACAGGAATGTGACACAAAGGAACTTGAGCAAGAGAGAGTGCATAAATATTTGGGAATTGAACAAATGCGAATAAAACTTAGTAAGAAATATTTTAGAAGACTTAAAACTGAAAACAGCTTTGACATCTAGTAACAAAGTCAAAGCTGTAAACCATTTTCTCTTCCTTTCCTAACTTACAGTTTTGGAGTGATTGCCTGGCCCCAAAAGGTGTTGGATAGGTTAGACAGGAAAAGAAGAAGGATGCTTCATGCTCATAAAATGATTTATAAAAATCAGTGCATACCAAGATTATATATTCCCCATTCTGAAGGAGGTATGGGCTTCCTTGAAAATTATTACATATTTAGATCTGCAATCATGGGACTGCATATATATATATATATATATATATATATATATATATATATATATATATATATATATATCTGCTGACATCACAAGACCCATATGTAGTGAAAGTTTTGAAACATGAGAATAAGTCTGCACTGACTTCCCTGCTTAGTTTAGCAGAAGCATATCAGAATTGAGCGGGAAAAGAAATCAAACCAGAAGTAGGTAAAACTCAGGCAGCAACTGAATGTGCCAAAAAACAAAAGAAAGAATATAAGGTGCAGTATCAGATAAGAAGGGAAGAAACGTGGAAAATGCATCAATATAGTTGCAAGTATAGAAAACTCTTGGAACAACCTCATGTTGATCAGGATTGAACAAGGAGTGGTCAAGGAGAGATGAATTAAAACCAAAATATGAAAAGCTAATATTGGTGGCCCAAGATAGGGGACTACATACACGATGGTTTACAAAGTTTGTTGAACATGTGGGAGAAACAGACAAATGCAAGTTTTGTAAAACAGAAGTGGAAACAGTCACTCATCTTGTTGCTGGCTGTGATATACCAATGGCAGAAGGACTGTATACTGAAAGGCATAATAATGCAGCATTGGGGATTGTTCAAACATTATAGAACCGAGGTAGCTGAAAAACACTGGAAACATAAGCCACAAATCATCATAGAAAATGATGACATTTATATCACATGGGATCATCCATTACCAACAGTTCAAATAAAATAGATGCTAGAAAACCAGATATGGTAGTCCATGAAAGGAAGGTAAAAGTAGCATTGATCATTGAAATTGCTACACACAGTGACTACAGTGTCCTATGTACAGAGAGATATAATGTCATAAAATACCAGGATTTGTAGGCAGAAACGAGAGCAATGTGGAAGAAGGATACCCATACATTCTAGTAGTAGTAGAAGCAATGGGAATTTACAATCATACTTAGATATGTTACCAATACATGTAACTCCATACGAATTGCAGAAGGAGTCATTACTGAGCACGTTGCAGATGCTGCTAAGAGCACTTCTGGCTAACATCAAAGACTGAAACAATACTAATTTCATGAACTTTAATCGTACTTTGACTTAGAAATGGAGTCCATTCCCATCATGGTATTAGCAACCCAAAAGACTTGAAGAAATTAAACGACAGAGAGGCAAGGGTGATAAATTCCCCCATAACCATAACTGGAAAGAGATGGTGAATGACGAAAATACAGTGGGGGCCATGGATGTATATATTCCAAAATAAGACATGCTGGCCCTGTCTGTGGTACTAGGAACTGTGGTCCTGCTCCTATTTGTCCTTGTTGAAGCTGTCATCTGATAATGATATTGTGCAACATGGAACAAACTGAATATTTCAACAGGGGCTGCTGGGGCATACTGCAGCACACCTTTTGACGTGTCTAGACAATGGAACCTTGATTTGAGGAAGCTGAATATACATTCTGTGTTAGTCCTAGTTTGAGCGTGGGTGTCATTGCAGTCTTGCTCAATGGGGTCATCTGGGTTTCTCAAGTGTGTCATGAGCCATGGTTCCAGTGCATCATATGCATCTCCCCACTAGATGCCATTGTGGAAAGTCACACCTAGCAAAATTTTTGTGCAGCTCTTAGGTGTGCCATATGTGTTAGTGATGAAAACTGCCTTGATTACCTGCACAGACATTGTAGATGATCCCTTGGGCATTACAGATAAACTGACAGTTTATAGAGTGGTATTATTTCTTGTTGATATACCTCCCTCCATGTTCACTGGATGGGGCTCTTATTTCTATGTGTGTGTAATCTATGCCCTCTCAAAACTTCAGGTTAGTGTGGTATTGCATAACATTTTTGCATGGTTCTTGCTGTTTCCTGTGGGGTGAATGGGAAACAGATATGCTCCCTTGCATGTTGTAGCGCTGCAGTTATTAACTGATGTAATGTTCTAGAAGATGAGGTCAGTGATGACTCATTTATATCCCCTGTGGGTCATTGGAAATAACTGCAGCTGGTATACATAATGCTACACATCATTTTATTTCCACCGGGATGGGTTATCCATGATTTTCCTGGGGCCTCAGGTGAGGTGAACAGAGGTAGCATATTTCCTGTACTGTCTCCCTGTCTACCTGGTATCAGTCTACAATTTGTGTATCATGCAGTCCATGGTAATTTAAACAGGGTCTAAACACCCTTCTTCTTTTTGGCTGAGGTCTAGCAGTAGCAAAAGCAGCAGCAACAGTACCGCAATCAAAGCCTGTTGCACATACAAGTCTGTAATGGCAGCAGCAACTGCTAACATGCTTTTTCTAAGTGTTGGATTGGTTAATTAGCAAGTATTTCAGCTACTCATGCTGTCATTAGCATATTCTGCTATTTACTCTTGTTTTGTGGATCTACTCTAAGTGTAGAGCCGTTTAAGGAATACCAAGTAGCACACTATTGTATGCGCAGTGAGCCACAATGCATACATGATAGCTATACTTAGTTTAGCCATTCATGAATCCGGCCCTATATGTATAATACATACACCACAGAGAATTATAATGCTTTAATGCAATAATATAGACAGTATATAGAAAGAAATGGAAATATAATCTTATATTGAAAAATACAAATGTCAGTCTCTAATAATCAAGCACAAATGTTTGATCCGCAAATTATCAAAAAAAATGAAAAACATATTTTTTGTAGGGGCAAGCCCTCCAACACCCTCTGTTTATTAAATGCATCAATCCTGAGATTGCACTACAGTGGGGAGATGGCATATTCAACAGACTAGCAATGGTACACAAGTACGGCAACAGTGCACGGCCAAAAATAAAATCAAATCCACATGAAAAAAGACACAGCCACAGAACAAGTGAATAACCAACTTCTCTTTATTGCACAAACAATAAATAGACAAATTGCTGCAAACCAGTTTCAGCATAAGCCTTCCTCAGTGCAAAACAAACAGAAAAATGTTAAGATTCCATCCATACCTGCAACTAAATACACAGAACAAGACATACCTTACCTTACACCAATTACAACATGTCATTTAAACCTGGAGAAAACAAAGCCCCTTAACTTAATAATCCCAAACTTTTCTTTTTTATTTAAGATATCATGCCAGCATAGTTTATTACATCCTTTAACAGTAATACAATCAATAGCAGCAAATCTAAACTTAGCAGTAGGATGTTTTAAAACATGTCTATATAAAGCATTAGAGATTCTACGGCCACAAATGTCAATTGTTTGTTTGTGTCGTTCAGCTTTTCCCGGTTAGGTGTCGCCACAGCGGAACTCCGGTCTGCTAATGTTTGGTAGTGGATTTTTACGTACCGGGTTACCAGCCCTGACACACAACCTTCAACGAAGGCACGCCCTATTCACATGTCACTAAAATGTTCAAAAATACAAATCTTAAATTGTCTGGACATTTGTCGACAATAAAATGCAGAACTTGACATTCAACCAAATAGATAACCCATTCTGAAATACAATTGACAAAGCATTTAATATCAAATACCACAGATGTGTTGGCAGAAGAAAAATGTTTAATTTTCATAACATGTTGACAAGCAGTGCAGTGTCCACATGGGAAACACCCAATTAAGGGCATTCCTTCTATAGACTGTTGTATTATATTAACAGTTGACAAAGACTTTTTAAAATGATTCAAAAAAATTACCAATACTCTTCCCTTTTCTGTAAGAAAAGTGACATCGCATAGGCAACATTTTACCTAAATTCTTATCTGTCAAAAGAGTGTCCCAATGTTTATCAATTAAATGGTAAAACTGTCTAGAATTAGCTCCAAAAATTGTAATTAATCGGACCTGATGGTCCCCCATAGAATCTTATATTTTAATAAAGTTGACCTATCCACAGACTGTGCAAAACATTGTGCCTGATGTATAACTGCACCCTTATACCCTCTAGTATGAAATCTATCCATCAGTTCTTGATTATATTTTTGTAACTCATGTTTAGAGGAACATGTTCTTTTGACCCTTAAGAATTGGGACTTAGGGATGTTGTTTACAATATGGGATGGATGTCAGCTATCTGCTGCCAATAGAGTGTTATATTGAATTTCTTTCCTAAATAGGTTAGTATTCAGTGTACCATCAGGTTGTTTAATAACATTAACATCAAGGAAAGAGATTTGTTGAATATCATAAGAAATGATTAATTGGAGACCCCATTTATTATCATTCAAATACTGAACAAATTCTTTCAAGTATATAACATCAGATTTCCATACCAGCCAACAATCGTCACAGTAACATCTCCATATATCCATCTCTGGCAAAAAATATTATGCCTGTCATCATATATCAATTGTTCTTCTATGAATCCCATAAAAAGGTCAGCATAAATGTGGGCAAAAGATGCCCCCATTGCAGTGCCTTTTAATTGCAAATAGTCACCATCAAAAATAAAAAACATTCTTGGTCAAAACTTGTTCTGTTAAACATAATAAAAAGGTATTACACCCTGGACCATAGATTCCCAATGAATTTAACCAAAAATCTATAGCTTGTAAGCCTGCCCAATGAGATATATTTGTATATAAACCCTTTATGTTAAGGGTACACATATATCACGTTTGAGCCAATTGTGTATCTACTAGTATATTAAGAAACTCAGTGGCATCTTGTATCCTAGCATGAACTTCCACTAGCAAAGGCTTAAGATACTTAGTTAAAAAGGCAGACAATAATTCTGTTAAAGAACCATGACCTGACACAATAGGTCTTCCTGGTAGGTTTTTTAATCTTTATGTATTTTAGGGAGCATGTAAAGCTGCTACCCAATTTAGAAAGGGAATTCAGTATAACACTCTATTGGCTCAGATAGCTGCCATCCATCCCATATTGTAATCAACATCCCTAAGTCCCAATTTTTAAGGGTCAAAAGAATATGTTCCTTTAGAGATGAGTTACAAAAACATAATCAAACTTATTGACTTCAACATCTCTGAAACTGAACCGAAACCTCTTGGAAAACTGGAAATCATTTTACTAAAAAAATGGAAATTAAAGTTTAAACTGACCCTACTAGAAGTAGGGTATTGTTGTTAATTTGATAGTGCAAAGGGACATTGTTTGTGCCAAAGGAAATGATGATGCACTCCTTTGCATTCAGTTTGAGACTGTGACTAATACACCAGTCGTTGGTCTGTGGGAGACCTTCCTGGAGTATACTGACATCATTTGATGATTCAGTGATTGCATCTAGTATGTAGTCGTCTGCAAACTTAGTCAGTCACAACCCCTTAGTTTTGACCTGAACTTCTGAGAAGTATATACCAAACAGTAAGGGACCTAGTACTGACCCCTGTGGCACCCCGCTGGTAACAGGTCTGCTGGTTGATGTGGAGTCATGCACTTTGACAGCGTGTGTCCAGTTTGTGAGCCAGTTGGCAACCCATCTTACAATAAAGGGGCTTAGATTCAGTTTAAGTTTGTTGGTAATGCCTGAATGTGGGATTGTGATGAAAGCCTTTGCCAAGTCAAGGTATGCTGTGTGCACAGATTTGCCCTCGTCAATGGCCCTGGTCACATTTTCAAAAAAGTCCACCAGATTTAATAGGCAGGGTCTGCCCTTGATGAAGCCGAATTGGGTAGGATACAGGGTTTGGAAGTCGCCTATGTCTTCATTTATGAGGTCCATAATTATAAGTTTCATGGCCTTACAGATGAGGCTGGTCAGACTTATGAGTCTGTAATTCCCTGGGTCTGTTGCTAGGCCACCTTTATGGAGGGGAATAACTGTTGCTTTTCTCCATTCTGCAGGAACAAAGCCTGTGATAAGGTTATGATGAAGAGGCTACTTAATGGTGATGCTAGTTCATGTTTTATCCTGTTTAGAAGACACCCTGGGATATCATCTGGTTCCAGAGTGGCTTTGTTTTTTGCCTTGGACAAGGCTTTGAGAACCTGCTCTTCAGATGTGTAGGGTGGGGTAGGGGGTTTGCGGGAAGGTTTGTGATAAGTTAGGAGGGGATAAGGGAGTGAAATTTTCAAAAACCTATCCACTAGCAGGTTTGCTATCTCTGTGGGGGTTAGTGTGTGTGATACCATTGGCCACTAGTTCTGCACATGCTTGGGTCCTATCCTTTAGGTAATGTACGTAGCTGTAAAAGGCATTATGGTTATCCTTGGCTGTACTTGCTAAGTTTCTCTCAAAGGAGCCCTTAGAGGATTTGACATGTCTTATTTGCCTGTTGAGGTTGAGGATGGTGCTTTTCCATTGTTGGGGCCTTGCCTTTGTATTCTTGGATAGCAACTTTTTGCGTTTATTGTAAAGTTTGTTAATGCTGGATGTCCATCATGGCAGCTTGTTTTTACTCGCGGTTCTAGCTTTGATTCTTTCTGGTACAGCTGTGTTTATACACTTATGTAAGTGATTGTACAGGGCTTTAGTGTAAGCTTCAGATCAGTTACCACTTCCAGCTTGGGTTGGGGCTTGGAATGCATTTATACATTCACATAGGAGGGTATATTTTTCCTTGATGAAATTTTTTAGTCTGATTTCGCACAAACAACTTATCTCTGTCCTCAATAACCTATCCTTCTCACAATCAGTCACCAACTGGTTTCAGAGTTACCTGTCTGACCGCCAACAATCTGTTGTATGGCAGAATGACATATCTCCCCAACTACCTGTCTCCATAGGGGTTCCCCAAGGATCCATCCTTCGACCCCTACTCTTCTCTGTTTTCACCAATAATCTAGCCTCTGCCACCAAACATGGCACACTCATACAATATGCAGATGACTCAAACATCATCTGCTCAGCCCAGTCCCTACCCAAACTGCAAAAAGTCACACAGGAAGCCTTTTCCTCTGTTGAAACTTGGTTATCTGATGCCCAATTAATACTCAACCCAAACAAAACTAAACTACTCATCTTCCAACCCACCAAACATACTCAAAACAACTCTCACTTTAACATCACAGCAAAAGACAACACCACTATATACCCAACTGAACACACCAAATTGCTAGGAGTGGAAATAGACAATAAACTAAAATTTGACATTCACATATCCATGACCATCAAAAAAGTCCACAAAAAACTAGGAGCATTATACAGAAATAAGCAACTTCTCACCAAAGCAGCAAAGATTTCAGTAGCAAATTCCCACCTTATCTCCACTCTACTTTATGCCTCTCCAATATATACCAACCTAAGGCAATGCGATCTAAACAAGCTAGAGACCTGCTACAACAAAATCGCCAAATTCACCACAGGGGCATCCTGCCGTAGTCACCACTGTCTTTCACTTGCTGAACTGGGCTGGCTTGAACTCCCTCACCTCCTTCAATGGTATCAACTCTCACTCGCTCACAAACTAGTAAACCATCCACTAAATGTCCCATCCCTCCAGAATCTACTCCAACCCTATCGCACCACCAGACCACTAAGATCCAGCAACAAAAATCACTTGCATATCACTAAAGCCAATAACTCTGCTGGTGAAGCACTATTCTCTTGCACCATAGCCAAATTATGGAACTCCCTCCCACCCACAATTACCTCCATACCATCATGCACCCACTTCAAAACTTTACTAAAAGCGCACCTAAAAACATGCTGGCTATGCCCTTGCAACTCCCACTCTAATATCACCCACCCCATCCAACCACTACCTTCCTTTCCACTCCACTAACTACCTTGATTATAGCAAGCTCAGATGCTCATAAGCCTAGTACTTATTATACAGCAGGAACTTCTTATTGTAACATTTGTTAATGTCTGTTCTGTACTTCACAGATAAAGATTCTAGTTGTCTACTGATGTACTATGTTCTTCATCTGTAAATATGTTGTAAGTAATTGCTATGTAAATTGTTAATCGCTATGTAATCCAATGTAACTACTGTCTGTTTATTTTAACTGTGGAGCTTTTCTCCCCGGGCCTCCACTGAAAATGGACCTACGTCCAGTCGGACACTCCCGGTCAACAAATATAAATAAATAAATAATAAATAAATTTCACCCTTTGTGAGTTCTGGTGTTAGTGCCAGCTTGAATGTGACCGTTTTGTGGTCATATTTAATTGAGTGTCTGACAGTTCCAGCACTGCATCTGTTTGACATATTACTGAGGACCAGATCTAGAATGTTTGTTCCTCTTTTTGGGGTATAAACAATTTGTTCCAGGTCATTTGAATTAATAAAGTCAAGGAACTTTTGCTCTAGCGAGTTGTGGCTAGCATAGGTTTCCCTGTTAATGGTGGGATAATTGAAATCTCCCATAACCAGAGTGCTCGGTAAAATTTGGATTGTCTCCAGTTTGGACAAGTAAACTTCGTGAGACTTATGACCCATGGAAGGGGATCTATAACTGGTTATGACTTGAATGGGGGTCTTACCCACAATAATCAGGACTTGGAGTAACTCAATGGAGTTGTCCAGTCTAACTAGATGGGAGGTGAATTTATCTCTAATATAGACAGAAACATTGCCTTCTTTGGTTTTCATAGGTTCATAGGTAGATACTAGGCTATTGACCCTAGGGCCTATATAAGTCTAGCCAAAAAGGTACCCTGGCTTTCCCCACCCAAGAAAATTATTTTCCTGTGCCCATGTCAAGCAGAGCCACAGAAGTGATCCCCAGGGTGAATTTCCTATCTCCCATCCAATCATCAAGATTTTTCTTGAAGAGTGCTAATGAGGAGCTTTGTTTGATATAGATAGGCAGTTTGTTCCAGAGTACAGGAAGTCTCTGGGACAGGAATTATCCCTCCAGCATGTTCTGTTTATTGTGGCGACAAGGTTTAGCTCCCTAGAGCGTGTAGCTCAGAGGGATTGGGATTTCTTTAAGTGGAGCATGTCCAACAGCTCTGGGTTTGACATAGCTTTGCATGTTAGGCAGAGATCGCCTCTGAGTAGGCGATATGCGACGGAGTAAAGCTGGAGTTTTTTGCCACGGTCTGCGTAGGGAATCTGTTTGAGGCCAGTAATCCTCTTTGTGAGGTATTTCTGCGGCCTTTTTAGTTATTGTAGATGTCTTGTGAGGTATATACCAAAAGGGGTGTTGTACTCTATAATGGGTCTAACTAGTGACAAGTAGAGGGGAACAATGACCTCTTTTTTCCTGGATGAGAAACCTTTTGTGATGAGGTATGTCATGTAGAAGGATTTCCTGACTACTGTGGTGATGTAATTATCAAAGGAGAGACTACTGTCCACCTGTGTCCCAAGGTCTTTTATCACACTTTTGGTGTTAAGTCAACTACCACCTATGTGGTAGTTCACGGGTACAAAGTTTTTACCAAATAGGATGACAATGCACTTTTTGGCATTGAGCTTGAGGCCATGGCTTTGACACCAGGCATCTGTCTCAGTGAGGCCCACATCATTAGGAGTTTCGATTATGGCTCCTAGTTTGCAGTCATCTGCAAACTTCAATAGCCAAAGACCTTCTGTGTTAGCCTGTACTTCTGAGAAGTAGAAACCAAACAGGAGAGGACCCAGGACTAAACCCTGTGGTACTCCACTTGTCACTGGTCTGAAGTCGGATTTGGAGTCTGCTACTTTCACTGTGTGGGTTCTGTCAGTGAGCCAGTTGGCAACTCATCTTGTGACATAGGGGTTTATACCTAGTTTTGTGAGTTTATCTATAATTCCAGAGTGGGGGATGGTGTCAAAAGCCTTGGCGTGATCTAGATAGGCTATGTGAACCACCTTACCCTCATCTACGGCTTTGGTGACTGCTTCATTCATTTTGCGGTCTAAAGGTGTGGAAGGCATTGTAGCCTTGCAAGGCTGGTGTACTCTCTGTGGCCTTGACCCAGGTTTATGTGACTGCACAGAGATCTACATCTTCTAGTGATAGAAGTGCTTCCAAGGAGTGCAGTTTTTGGTTTAAGCTCTTAGTATTTAGCACCATGATCCTTATTTTGTTCTGGTTGACTAATTTCATGTCAGTAATGTTGTTTTCAAGACCTTGCCTAAAAAAGGCATTATAGGGGAGGCAATTGCCATTGCCAGCAGCCGAAAGCCTAGATTTGCCAGGTGCAAACCGTCTCTGGCAAAACAGCGAGGTTGTCGACCATGGCTTTCCAGGCTGACAGGAACTGGATCACCTTTGAATGACACCAAAAACTAAGCCAGTTATTGAAATCAGTCATTTTTTTGTTTATAATGTGGCATCATTCTAGGTGAGAGCGGTATGCTGCTCAAGGCTAGGGACATACCTGCCTGGGACACATACTCAGAGATCTCAGCCATGTCTCTTTTCATATAGTACAATGAGGTATGTCTCAGGTCATTCACACCAACATGAACTATGACAGAGTCATAAAGGTACCTGTTGCTGAGAGACCTGAGTGCATGTGTGATCTGATGAATCCTAGCACCAGTCAGGCAGCTGACCATGACATTCTCTTTGTCCAACCAAGTGAGTCGGACATCCGTGTGTCTCACTATTGAGTCTCCAATGACAAGAAAACTTAGTTTTTGAGTGTTATGCTTTACGGGCTTGGTGGGGTGAGACACTAGTGTTTCTATGTGTCATGGGCGCTGTGAGAACTGTGTTAGCTGCAGCAGTCTTGTGTTTTGCAGGTCTCTGGTGTTAGGTAAGTTTTTCAAGAGAACCTCCGTGTATGTAGAATTTTGTTTTTGATGTGTACTATGTGTATGAGTTATGGTACTATGTGCATATGTAGTGGTGTGTGAGTTGACAACCTCTTCCATGTTACTGTTTTATGCATGAGAGAGCATGGGTTTAAAATTCTTGGTGTAGATAACTTTCTCATTAATAGAGGTTTGTTGGTGTACATTAGGCAGTTACTACATTGTCTCAAGAGACCCAAATCAGCAAGGTTGGTAGGAGAAACAAGGGTAGTCCAACTGTCCATAATGCTAGGTTGAAGACTGTTGTCACTAGGGGTGGCTTTTCAGAATCGTTCACAGAAGAGCTCAGCAGCTGGAAATTTCTGCCTGGGGTTTTACTTATTTATTTATTTTGCTGGTGGTTAATAGGTTACAGCTCACTAGCAGTATTTCTTTGACTGGGAAAGCACTAAGGATGAGGGCTACACTAACGTGCTATAGTAGTATCTAAGGGAAAAATTGTTGAATTTAACTGTCTGGCTTTGGCTCACAATTGTGCAGCAGTGCTGCGCAATGTGCAAACAAGCAGAAATCTGCTCAAATGTTGTTGCTGGTCTTTTGGCTTTTCCCGGTTAGGGATTGCCACAGCAGAACTCCGGTCTGCTAATGGTTGGCAGTAGATTTTCACGAATGCTGAGGTGCCAGCTTGACGTCCAACCTTCAACGAAGGCACGCCCATTTACACATGTCTTTTGAACGCCCATCCAACCGCGGGGAGAACATGGAGACTGCACACAGAAGCCACTCCCCACACTTCAGTCGAGAATCGAACGGGAGAACCTCTTGCTGTGAGGCAACAATGCTACCGCTGCATAAATCTGCTCAAATGCAGTGCCTAAATACCTGAAGGTATAAACCTGAAAAAAATTTTAAAAAGATTCAAAAGGACCAATGAGGATACTTATTCCAAGCCCTAGACTGACCTTCATTTACGAGACTGGGTCCAATCAACACAATCTTCTCACTAAAGTGCAGATTGGCCCGTTCTAATCCAAGATGACCTGGAAAACATGCTCAGAACAAACAATGGAACTCTGGAAATTTACACTGTAACTTCCAATGGGCGGAGCCTAAGCTTTTTGTTAGAATCAATTTATGTCCAAACATTTCAAACAAATGTTCGTATCTCTAGAACCACAGGGGTTACTAAAGAAGTGAAAATGGCAAACTCTTCAGCACAAACTGTTTTTTTTTACAGGTGTAATATTCTTTAGGTTCAAGGTCTTAATTAGCCACAGTAAGGCTCCCTATTAAAATGTCAAAATGCTGAGTGCTGAAAAGCCAAAAAAAAAAAAAATCAGAAACCTGGAGAAGAGCAAATCTCAAAAATTGCTCTTCTCCTTAAAACATCTTTTTGCAGGGGTGGCAAGCACCCCCGAACTTATATATGCCAACTCCAAGATCACCATACCTCAGAGAAAAGGGAATATTCTGAGAAATGGCATCTTGGACTTAGTATATGTAAATCTGTTCTTTTGGCCATTCATTCTCCACTTTTGGGATTCACTCTCACTGGTCCTGACATTTCAAATGGTCACCCACAGTAAACACAGTAACTATTAAGTCAATATTTTGTAAACATCTTACAATATCTCAGCAACCACTCAAATTGCCAAATACAGTTAGTAGCATTTTATTCGTCCAGCTGAGTCTTTTCATATGAGGCTAAGAAGTTCTTTGTTTGCCACTTGGTTGTTGAGAGAACTTTGTGTTGGAGAAATTGGCTATGTCTCCTCCTGAACCTGCCCATCAAGCTGATTTAAGGTTTCTGACATGGGAAACTATACTCATCATTGTTCTGATATCTGCAAGAAGAATATCAGAGTTGTAAGCTCTCATGTTGGGTGAACCTATCTGATTTTCCACGGGGATAGGGTCTCATTCATGCCAAAAGTGGTTTAAGAGTATCACTTATGCTTTAGGTGCAGAGGTGTTCTCAGTTTTGAAAGAGTACAGTACTACATTTTTTATATTAAATGATCCTGGTGCCATGAATTTCAGATATGTAAGACCCTTTTTTGGGATATGGATATCATCTGGGATATTTATGACAGCCCTGAAATTTCAGTAATCAGCAAATCTGTTCAGTCAGGCACCCTTGATGTCAACTTTAATGCCAGTGAGGTATAAGTTGAAGAATAGTGGCTCCAGAGCAAAGGGCTGTCAGACACCACTGGTTATGTGCCTTTTTGAGGAAAGTCTGACAATGACCCTAACTGAGTAGGTTTTGTTTGTTAGTTACACATTATGTCAGGGTTTATATTTACTTAGGTCAGCCTACAATGGCCGAATATGTGACTGAGTCAAAGCCTTGGCTATGTCTAGGTGGATAGTGCATACTGATTTGCCTACATACAATGCCTGTGTGACTCTCTTTGACTAAAGCAGACAGGATCTGCCCTTCACAAAGCCTGATTTGTTCAGATTAAAGGATTATTGTAAGTTACTGATGTTCTTCTTCATGAACTCCATGATGATGTGTTCTATTATTTTACAAATGAGGCTGGTAAGGCTAATCATTCTGTGGTTCCCAGTATCAGCTGGCCCCAGCCTTGTTTAGGGAGACCAAAACAGCTGTCCCCTAAGCTTAGAGTACTTATTCAGTGGAGATGCTGAACTTAAGTAGGTTGAGTCTACAAGACAGTGTTTCATACACCCTGACATCAATTAACTTCAACTGACTGCTTGGAAGATTCAGTTCTAACACATTTTAGTCACTTATTTCATGAGGATGTGTAGCAGGTTCTAAAGGAGGAAGGAAAGCCTGCTACCGGAAAATCCTATATTGGTAAATCGAAGTGATTTTCTAGTTGGATTCCTAACCAATAACCAAGGTCCATCAGGGATTTAGTATCTCTGGTGCTCAGATATTTGCGTGAGTTACTTTCCTCTGGCCTGTCTTATTCCCCTATAAAGGTTCATCTTGTGTCCACTTCAGCATGTCACCCATGGAGTTTTCTCCTCTTTTTTCTCTGTTTGTTGTGAAACAGTTTCTGAAAGGAGTTTTACACCTGACAACTCATCATAAACAGGTTGCGCTTCCATGGAATCTCAACTTTGTGTTGAAGATATTGACTGTGTCTCCTTTTGAACCTGCCCATAAAGCTAATTTAAGGTTTCTGACATGGAAACCTGTCCTCATCATTGCTCTGACATCTGCAAGAAGAGTATTTGAGTTGCAAGCTGTCATGGTGGGTGAACCTATCTGATTTTCCACAGGGACAGGGTCTTGTTCATGCCAAAAGTGCTATTGAGAGTGCATTCTGAATCAGGCCGTCAATCTCTCAGTTTTCTTACTATAGCCTAAAAACAGGGAGAAGGGTTCTAACTTCTACATAGGGGAGGGAGGATGGCATAATGGTTAAGGTGTTTACCTTACAGAGACAAGGTGCAGGGTTTGATTCTCACATGGGGTAATTGGTTAGGCTTGAAATAGCCCACAAGGGTAGTTAGCCTAGTACTAACCTATGAACCTACATAGTCTAGACATGCATAGGCAGCTCAGGTACTATCTTGACAGAATTAAGCCCTTTAGAAAAGCTGAACAGCCATGTATTTCTTATCAAAGGTCAAAAAGGGACAATCTGTGCCTAGACAGTTTCCAGGTGGTTGTCCTCAGCTATTGTTTTCTGTAATTCCCACCATAACAAATCCATTCCAGACAGTATCTAGGCACATTCTATTAGAGCCTTGTCTTCTTCGATGGCATATTGGAAAGGGATAGACTGAAGAAGGGTTACAGCGACAACTATATGACCCTCTGTACATACTTTTGCAAAGCATTATACACTGCCTAAAGGCTACTGCAGCAATGGAAATAATGTACATAGTAAGTTGTACAACTTGCATCACCCATAAGAGTAGATTTTGGAATTCCTCACTGCTGCATTAACCACACCCACCCTTATCCTCCTACTCTTGTATGTAGTTGTAGCTGGGATATAAATTAACGTTGTGTTTATTGCTACTTTATATAATATTGCTATTATTGGTTGGTTTATTCAGGATTGTTAGGTTCTTTTCTCACTGCATGTGCAAGAAGGACCTGAAGAAAGTTTCACTTTGACTGTTGCTTTCCCTCCTTGGGCTCAGCCAATCAGCAGTCAAAGTGAAGTAGTGTGTGTGTGTGTGTGTGGGGGGGGGGGGGCACAGAGCTTTTTGTAGCTGGTTGGTTGCTGTTGTTTCCTAGGTAGGAAACAATCCCTATAGCCCAAAAGGCTAAACAGCAGTGAGGAATTTGAACATCTACTCTAATGGATAAATACAATTTACACACCTGTACTTTCTAATCTAAGGTAAGATGCAGATTTGGGTTAGGGGCAGGGTTATAGTTAGGGTGAGCATGATTTAGAAACATGGTATAGGGAGCTCTCAGGAGAATAGCAGACGAAAAATTAAACTTTATGCAAAACAACAAAATGTCCCGAATCAACCTCTTTAATACTACTCAAAACAACTCATTCAATAAGTGCTTTTGTTTAATGCTAGACTTCTTCAGACTGAATGAAAGAAAATAAAAAACACCTTATATACATACACCATAATTAAATAAATAAATATTTAGCATCATTTAAATTATTCTTAAAATACATATACCAAATACAGTTTAAAATGCAATGTTCACTTAAAAATACATATACTGTCTGTTTAATGCTTTAGTCTTTTTCTTTTTAAATAACTTAAAAAAACGTCTTTGTCATTTAGCCCTGGGGGGAGTACTGGCATCCAATTTAACTATCCAACAATACTCCCTCCAGTCTAATTCATGTGCTGCTTCTAGCCTGTTGTTGAAATCAGACACCTTATCCAACACTAAAAACTTAGGCACCCCATTACACATAGTAGTGAACATTGTTTTCTTAAACAGTATTTGGTATATGTATCTTTAAGAATGATTTAAATGATACTAATTGTTTAATTATTCAGTTATGGTGTGTTTATATAAGGTGTTTTTTTTTATTTTCTTTCATTCAGTCTGAAGAAGTCTAGCATTACACGAAAGCTCTTACTGAATGACCTGTTTTGTAGAGTATTAAAGAAACTGATTTGTGACATTTTGTTGTTTTGCATTTTTGTGTTTTCTGTATTTCTCTTTATTAACAAATTAAACTTTGACTCCTGTTTATTTACTAAAATCAGGAAAGCATATTCTGTCAGATTCTGAATCCCATCTAATCTTAAAGGGCATGTCTATTCACTCTAGACAGATCTTTCTATCACTTTATACAACACTTATATAATCCATTATTAGACAGAGTCCTGTGTTCTTTAGCCTTACAGTAAGCTATCTGAAACAACTTGAAAAAGCATAATTCCTTACAACCCCCTCAGGAATAGATACTTGAACTATTTAGAAAAGATTTCAGGACCTGATATTATATTCTCTTTTATATAGGTTATTAACAGGTGACCACTTTCTGGCCTGTAAAGCAGCACTCAGTCTGGTTCTACTTGAAAGCAGCACTCAGGAAGTTAGCACCAGATTGTGAGACTTAATACTAAAAATAAATAACAATAAGAGAAAAATAGCAGATACACCACATAAAGCCTTCCAATGCAACATATTCAATAATCTTTTCCTTGCAGTCAAAAGAAGTCAATCATTAACCTACTTCAAGCATATTTCTTATACATATGTAGGAAGTAGAAAATATCAACATGGTATTAAGGCAACTGAGGTTATTAATGGCTACTAGGTCATAAGCTGATAATCAAACTTATGGACCTACGGACCTTTAGATTTTCTCATTGACTTTTCCTTCTAACACTGTTGGGCTAACCACCCTGTAGTTTCTCAGATTTTTCCTATAACTGCCTTGTACAGTTGTACTACTTTTGCTGTGTCCCAGTCCCCTGACACTTTCATGCCAACTAGCTATCTATTGAAGAACTTCATAAAGGCATTTGCCTGCATACTTGCCAGATTTCAGAGGAACCTGGAAAGCATACCATTTGACTCCTGTATCATTTGATAGGGCATCCAGTTCCTCTTCTGCCTCCTTCTTCTGTAGACTAACTTTCTCGACTGTGCTGTACCTCCCATCCAACATGTACGTTGTGCTTAACTTAAAGGATGAGCTAGCTGCTTTTACTGAATACAGAAACCATGTTAAGTAGTTTACAGGCCCAAAAAGTACTGAATGACTAAATAAGTAAACAGAAAGGAAAATTGATTTCTGCTAAATAATAAATAAATAAATAAATAAATAAAAGTGAAGATAGAAAACTACAATTGATTTGGCCACAAAATTTAAAGGCTGCTTTAAAAAATTATCTAAGGGTAGATGTGATCGGGTTATGCTCAGAGGTGGTAATTATCAGAAACGCTTTCTTTCTCAACGGAAATCAAATATCTTTGGCTATATTACAATGTAAAACTCACCCTCTAGTGACCCGTGATGTGCTTGATATGAGAAATCTGAAACTAGGTTTGAATTATTTGATATGACCAATCACCAGTCTGTCTCTTCAGGTTCTCTATTTTGTGAAGCAAATTTTCTGATGCTTGGAAGGTATCCACTTTGGTATCTGTTTGCAAGAAAGAGGAGCGGGATAATATAAGCAGCCATCATTGATATACTTTTTCAGCCTTTTCTAAGGTTGTGTATGGCTTCAGGCCAAACAACTTAGGATGTATTGTTTAATTTTATTAATATTAACTACATTTCATCATGGATTTATTGGTGAGTTTTCAATAAGGAATACTACTATGGCACTTTTGGAAGAGGAATATTAGGTCTATGACAAGTTAAGATCAGGTATGAACATATTTACAAATTTCTCTAAGACCTGTGATATTATGGATTATCTGTCTTTGAAAAGGTGTGGGGGAAGTGACTGGTGTCTGGCACAAATGTTTACAGACTTGTGTGGTCTTTCTTAAAAGGAAGAATAATTATTACAAAAGGCTTGAATGTTCTTCATACTTATGTTATACAAGTTTGTGCAATCTTCAGGGATCTATGAAGGAACCACTGTTTTATTACAGTAATGAAGGGTATAAAACACTTGGATTTATCTAGTTAAGCTGATGATATAAACTTATTTTGTACAGCTAAAGCTAAATCACTGCAATAAATACATTGTAGTGAGATTTCAATGAACTACAAGAATGGTCAGCTACACAGTTTGATTATAAAAAGAGATGAAACATAATCTTTGTTTTCCTTCTGCGGCCTTCCTCTCCCAGTAGAGAAGAGAATTGGACTAGATGCTTTGGTAATACATATGAGATAGAAAAACATGCTAAGTGGTTTTGCAGAGGTTTGCTTTGTTCATTCTTTGGCTTTTACCTCAGAGATAAAGTATATCAGTAGTTAAAACATGTTTGCATTCTGCATTTTATTACAATATACTGACCAATTCTGGTTGCAATAAAAAAGCTTATGATAAGCTGCTATATTCTGGTAATTGCAAGAAAATGTAGAGTAAGCTGCTAGCCTTTTATCATTCTGTCCATATATAAATTACTAGATCCATTTGTTCTACCCATATTCATTATTATCGATTACTACGTAAAGTACTAATTGAATCATCTTTAGAGAAAGCACTTAACTGGGTGCTTGGACTGTTTATTTATAAGGTCTATTATAAGGCAATATATGTAATGACTAACCAGTTTGAAAGTTACACCCAGAGTTCTTTTCCCCATAGTCAGTTCATTCTATAGTAAGTCAAGTATGCACAAATCTATTAGTTTTAGAACTACAGTATTGTCTAAAATTGTATTCAAGAACATTTCTATTACGTCATCTCTGAGTTTTAATGAGATATTATGTAAGTGAGTACAGTTCTTTTTGCTCATTGTATCTTATTTATCCGAAATGCTTTGTATACTCGGTGTCTTGTAAACACTGTTGATATGGTTATTCAAGTCTAAATAAATTTTGAAACTTTAAAATTCAAGTTCTGTTTGTCAGAAGTCTCATGCTTTTTCATTCTGAAAGCCCTAAATCTTTTAATTACATTGCTGCAATTTATCTCCAGTGTAATTCAACATTCTTCTCTGACAAATGCATGATTTTAATTGCATTACTTGCTATCTCAAATGAAATCAGACCTGCTATGGAATGAAAAGCATGCTGAGTAGTATACCTGTTTGGGGCTTAGGCTCCCAGACAGCCAAGTCCTTATTCACAGGACTAACTAATTTAAACTCAACACTATACTACTTCTTCATCCCAATTTGCTGTCAGTAAAATCCAAATTTAAAGAACATTAATTATATATTTTACATCTGTGTTGGAACTTTCCATTGCTATTGATTCCCAACAAAACATTTCTAAATTAAATGGATAATGTGAGCTTATGTATCCAGACCCTTTTTTTTGTTTTATGCAGATGCTGTATGTATTGATTTAAAAAAATGGATAGTAGCTATGTACACATTCCTCCTCAGGTTCTATGATTGTGTTAAGACAAAGGAAACAATCTGCCAAGTGTGATTTGATTGGATGTTTTTGTCACATGATCATGAGTGGTTTTAGATAAATTAAAAATGTTGTTTGGTTGTTGAATTATTTGATGAAGTCCTGCTATGGTACAGGGATGAAAGCACTACTCTATTAAACTGTGTGTGTCACCACCTTCTGGTTTTTGTTTGTTTGTTTCTAAGGATACAGTACCACAAAGTACATTTGCACCCTGAGTAAGTACTTTTTACCTTATAAGGAAGTTAATATATCTGAGCTCCTGAGACAGTTTATATTTCTACTTGGTAACAAGCATATATATTTCCAAAGCTAATAAAGTTAGCAACTTAAGAGTGGTTATCTTTTACTTTTCATAGGACCTAGTGTGGGCTGCAGTAACACATTTTGTGAACATTTTGCTGTAATGTATTTGTAGATGCTCAAATATTGATCACTGTTCTAGCAGCCTAAGCTATATGACTCCTGACCCCCCCCCCCACCTTCACAAAGCTAAGGGCACTTTCCACACACTCCAATTGTTGGGAGCTCAAGCAGAGCTCTATAAAAGTACAGTCAGAGTAAAAAAAACTACAGAGCTGTTCTTTTACCAGAAATTGCTCCTTTGGCATGTTCCATGGAACTATCAGTTAGCTAACAATCTTACAAGGCTGGGCAGATAACTCCAATGTTTGGGAAAACTTTCCATTAACTTTGATCTTAAGAAGAAAACATGTTTCTCTTTCAAAATGATTGTGTTTTACTAGAAAACGGAATGCTATAGGACTATTATTGCATCTCTAAGGAAGTTCTTATGTAAATACCTGTATGAATGCTTTGTGAAGAAAAGCGTTAATTTTGTTTACATTTTTTCAGGACTTTAGTGTTTGTGTGTTTGGGGCAGGACATTGTGTGGGATTGTCAGTGTTTATTTACCTCAGAGCCATTTTTATCTACTTATTGGTTTACATATGTAATTACCTTCAGTGTCTGTGGTTGTACTTTTCCTTACCTGCAAAACAAAAAAAGTCCTCAAGGAGTCTTTCACTGTCTGATCAGCTCCTTTTTTGCCTCAGCTGATAGTGGGTAAGTCTGATGTGGCCATTTGTAGTTCTTCAAGCCACACACCTTTTTCTCCCCGTCTTCTTGGTGTAACCTTTTCAGCCATCAAGAACTGGGGGATAGCCACTTCCTCTGTAGCTTTAGAGCTGCCCTTGGTGGACAAGGGAGTGACACTTTTGTCAGTGTCAGGGGACGGCATAAGTAACGATTCTTCACTTGGCCAGTATAAGGATGTGAATCTAGTACCAGTATGCCTACTAGGAGTCAATCATTCCTCAGGGAAATGCGATTATTGAGAAAAAGTTTGCAGTCTCCAGTTTCTATTCCTATGGGCAGCACTGATTTACTAGGATTTGTTAAGGAACTTTATAGTGCTTTTTCCTGGACATCTGATTTTTTACGAAGAAAAGGAAAATACTTCTTTGTTCTTCTGGCAAGGGATTTCAGTCAGTAAAGCAAGCATTGTGGCTACGGGAAGTTGTACTTCAGGAATTTCCTATCAGTCTGACCGTTATGGTTTTGAGGAAAGTATGTCATCAGATTCCCCTCTCATAGAGATTTGTGTTTCAGACATTTTGTCTAAGATGAAAGGGGTTTTTCAGTAGGAGCATATTAAGACTCATATAGGACAGAAATACATTACAATTTACTACTAGACATGCCAAAACCTGTATTTATTCCTCCTGTTTTGCCTGCTTTAGGGAATGTTTTCCTCACTGTATTTAGCTAACCTTTTTCCTTCTGATACTGATGAGACAGGAATGAATAACTTCGGGAGGAAAATGTATTATTCTAGTATTTTTATTCTATGGATTGTAAACTACCAAAATCATATGTTAAATTTTAAATGTTACCCTTTGAAAACATGGTTAGCCTTCCTTCTTCTGAGGTAAAAAATTCTGTAAATGTTTCTGTGTCAACTGTTTCTTATGTGACTAAGCATATTTTATTATTGCAATAACCCACACCTGGGTGTGGGTAATGCTGGATTTACCCACGGTTGGTGTGGTTTGGTCAAGAGGGCGAAGCCCGAGTGGCCAAACAAGACAACCGTGGGTAAATCCAGCATTACCCACACCCAGAAGTGGGTTATTGCTATTATACGATGACATTATTTAAGAAAAAAAAAAATTACTTTTCTTAAATAATGGCATTGTATAATGCTTCCTTGCTGCCTTTCCGCAGCTGTCTGGTATTCTGTGGCAGTTCTGATGTACTGCGCATGCGTATGCCTACGCGGTACATCAGAGCTGTGGGCAAAAGCAACTGAGAAAGCAAGATATCCGTTGCTTTTTACAAACTGTTTTGCTACGTTAAATGGGTTTAACATAGCGAGACAGCTTTAAAAAAAGCAATGGAGAATCTCTGTTGCTTTTTTTAAAGCTGTCTCGCTATGTTAAACCCATTTAACATAGCGAGACAGTTTTGAAAAAAGCAACGGAGAAAGCAAGGTCTTCGTTGCTTTTTACAAACTGTCTCGCTATGTTAAAGGAGTTTAACATAGCGAAACAGTGTGAAGCAATGGAGATCTTGCGTTCTCTGTTGCTGTAAAAAAAGAGTTATAGTAATGGAAAAAGTCCGGGCGACCGGACCTTTTTCCATTACTATAACTCTGATTTACAACGTGCATGCTGACCAATCAGCGTACACGTTTTTGAATATTAATGGGGGGGGGGTCATTGTATAATTTATTTTTTTCACTGAATCTTTTTTAATCATCTTTATTGAAATATCATTTATAACATAAGTAATCATGCATTTATATAAATGAAAACAAACCATAAAATAAATCTGTACAGTCAGTGTCAATTCAGCATTACGTAGTTTTCTCAATTAATGCATCCCCTCAAACCTCATTCCTCTTCCAAAACATTATTCTGTATGTATTGTTCCCATAATTCCCATTTTTCTGTGCAATTTGCACATACCCTTTTCTAAGGATCCCACTTCCAGTTTTTTTATCTCTGTTACTATAGTCACTACTTCAACTACGGTTGGTTTATACTTTGATTTACATTTTCTAGTAACTGCTTTTTCAGCAGCCACTAGAATTAAACGTAGCAAGACCTTACTAAGTCTAAACAATTCAGATCCTGTATCCCAGCTCAAAAAGTAAATTCCTTAGTTAACAACAATTTGCTTATCCAGTATTTCTGACAGAGTAGTCTGTAGGAATTTGTAAAGTTTGTCAATGCATTACACTTCCAAAAATATATTTCTTGTTACCTCTTTCTTTCCGGTCACACCTTCAACAATTGTCAACTCCGTGAGGTGACTAAGCATACTTTAAAATGTCCTTATGATGCTGTTGATTTTTTCCTCTGGAGCTGCAGCTTCTGAATCAGTTTTGAGGAGATCTGCTTGGCTTCATTCTCAAAATCTTCCTGATAATGTTAAATCTGAGATTTAAAAATTTCCCTTAGATAAGGAGGTTCTGTTTGGCCCTTCTGCAGCTGAGGTGCTTAAGAAGTGTGATGAAAGGATAAAACTTATTCAAGGAATGATTCAGATTTTTCAATCCTCCTTTTTCAGAGCAAATACTAATTTTCCCTCCTTCATAGCTCACTTTTTCTAATAAGCAGTTTATGCAGCAAGAAGCTAGTAAACAGGGTTTTAAAAAGCAATGAAAAGGAAGCTCTTAGAAAAGGAAATGCCTCTAAAGTCAAAGACAGTCCTCCCAGTCAGCACAACTATTGACCTGTTCAAGCTCTTCCCCCCTTCCCATCTTGGCAACCTTTCCATGTCTGTGGGATTTCATGTCCCCTTGTGGCATCAGACTGTTTCAAACAGCTGCGTTCTGAAAATAATTCAGAGGTGGTACACTTGGCAGTGGTAATCCCTCCTTCCTTTTCATAGGACTTTTTACTGCACCAAGGTTATTCATAAAATGCTAGTTAATGCTAGTTTCAGTCATTGTTTACTGCAGAGTTCAAGGTATTCACATTTGTCTATAATTGGACGATAGTCTTATATTTGCAGATATTTGTCCAGCTGTCAAGAGTCTTTAGCAACTTTTCCGAAACTTCTATTCACTCAGGGTTAAATCAAATTTCAGAAGTGTCCTCTCATCCCTTCTCACAGAATGATTTTCCCGGTATGTTTGTTGGACTCTGCTTTAGGAAGAGCCTTTCTTCCTCCAAACAAGGTAGACATGTTCCAACAGTTATTGTCAAGTTTTTACTGTCAAAGCCATACATCTGCGAGGAAGTTTCTTAGGACTCTGGGGTGTATGGCTTCAATGGTTCTCATACTTAACCTGACCAGATTACTCATGAGGAAAATACAGTGGTACCTCAGATAAGTGTAAACTAATCATCTATACCATTTGTCCTTTTAGATTCCAGTTCTGGGATTTGTAAATAGGGAGTGTAGATTGTTTGTAGACAAAATAGCTTGCAGTCCTGGTCTTCCAGTCTCTCTTCAGACCCCCCCCTGCAATCAGTCAACACAGATGTTTCAAACTTGGAGTGAGGAGCGGTTTCCAAAGGGGTAAAAGCGCTGTGTGTTCCTTTAGACAGACAGAAGCACATGAATGTCATACATGTTGGCAGTTATCAATGCTTTGAAGGCCTTGGAATCATCTCTGGTCCCTGGGACCTCTACAAGTGTACACAGACAACATCACAGTGATGTGGTACTTAAACAAAAAGGGGTGTACCAGATCTTACCCTCTTTGTAGACCTACTATGATAACCTGAGAGATAGCAGCTCAGTTATGTTTAAATCTTCAGGCCTCATATATTCCATCAGAGCAAAACCTGGTTGCAGACAAGCTCAGCAGGACCAGAACACATCTCCATGAATGGAAACTTCATCCTAGTCTCTTCCAAGAATTGATTTAACTGTGGGGAAGACCTCAAGTAGATCTGTTTGCATCCTTTCAGAGCAGACAACTAAAGAAATTTTGCACCAGGACTCCTTGCAAACAAGCCTGGAAGACAGATGCTTTCTCATTCCTTTGGACAAGAATGATGATTCTACCCTAATATGCATTTCCAACATCTAATACATCTTCAGAGAATTAATCAAGAAGTCTTTAACTCTGTTGAAAGTTGGCTGCAGGATAAACACCTGCTACTAAATCCCCAAGAACTACATTACTTCTTTTTTTTTTAAAAGTCTCATTTCCATGAAAAAAAAAATTAAAATTTCTTCCTAAAATAATACCATGATTGAAGTTACTCCATATACAAAACTACTTGGCATGACAATTGATGAGTATCTTAAATTCAATTTATATATCCACAATAGTATCTAGAAAACCCATCAAAAACTATCCACACTACATGGAGTAAAGAACTTCCTTACAGACTCTGCCAAGGTAACTGTAGCTACCACTTACCTCTTATCCTGTCTGCTATATGGATCCCCTATCATAACCAACCTACAAGCCTCACTTAGTTTTAAACTTGAACAGTGCTATAACAAAGTTGCCAGATTTGTTTGCAACAATCCTTACCATACCCACCACTGTTTAGCATTAAAAACACTTAACTGGCTCGAGCTTCTTCACCACCTTTTTTATACTTGGATCTTTGGTTAATTGTCGAACAGAATAACCATTGAATGGCACATCATCAAAAGTAAAGCATCGAAAGGCCATCCATCAAAAGTGCACTTCCTCAAACCTGTGAGATGGGGAAAGTAACTAGTTGGCCAACACTTCCCTGTCTCACTTTTCTCCACTGTTGTGTGACCATGGAGTTGGTATATATATAGCTGGGGGGTGTGAAGCTCCCCACATGTGTGGGTTTGAAATACTGCCATTTGTGTGACAGGGAAGTGTTGGCCAACTAGTTACTTCCCCATCTCACAGGTTCAAAAAAGTGCAATTTCGATGGATGGCCATTCGATGCTCTGCTTTTGATGATGTGCCATTCAATGGTTATTCTGTTAGACGATTAAGCATAAACCCCTTATACTAAGCTCACCTTAACCCATGAAATAATTCTTACCCCATCTGCCTGCCAAAAATTGGACCCCTACTTCAATAATATCTTCCAAAGTGTTGCTGGGGTCACTCTCCATTCCAACAGTGTAGCTAGAACTTAGAATAAAATTCCTGCATCAATCAGGTCTTTCACACATCTTCATCTTTTCAAACCATTATTAAAAGACTTCCGCTCCAGTCTTTGTCCCGGCTCTTCATGTGGGACATAGCTCTCTACACCCTTCTTCACCTTTGTATATACCCCCTTTAAAACACTAAATCACTTAACCTGCTTATCCCCTTGTAATATCTCACTTTATTGTACTACTTAAACTACTATACCTACTTCTAGTTAGCACAACCAAATTACTATTCCATCACTCGCTCTCTATTAACACTTAAACTTGCTTATCTTTTCTGATGCCTCACTCTATTGTATTTCTTAAATTACTTCTACCTATCTTATACACCACTCTTCTATCTGTAAAGTCTCATTATGAGGCTTGTAAATATAATATTTTTGAAAATCAATACAGATTTTATTATATTGACTATTATAGGTTCATAGGTTCATAGGTTTATACTAGGTTATCTGCCCTAAGGCATTTATAAGCCTAGCCCAAATTTTTGTGGCTTACGCCACCCCTTATGTTAAAAAATATTGTGCCCATTAGTTTGTTTTGCCTCTGTCCAGCAGTGACACAGAGATGATTCCCGGGGTAAACCTACGATCTCCCATCCACCGGTCAAGATTTCTCTTGAACAGAGCCAGCGAGGTGCTCTGCCTCACATGGACCGGGATTTTATTCCACAGCATAGGGAGTCTCTGAGTGACAAATCTATCCCTCCAGCATGTCTTATTTATATCCGTGCTAAGGTTTAAGTCGCTTGCTCTAGTGGATCTGGTAGATTTGGATTTTTTGAGGTGGAGCATGTCCATTAATTCCGGGTTGGACATGGCCTTGTATGTCAGGCACAGGTCACCTCTGAGCAGGCGGTATGCGACTGAATAGAGCTGGAGTTTCTTCAGTCTGGCAGCATATGACAGATTTTGGAATCCCTTTATCCTTTTGGTGAGGAACTTTGGGGTCTCTCCAATTGCTGCAGGTGTCGGGTGAGATACATCCCGAATGGGGCATTGTACTCGATCATTGGTCTGATAAGTGAAGAGTACACAGGAACAATGACCTCACTTGATCTGGATGTGAATCCCTTCATGATCAGGTGGGCAATGTAGAAGGTCTTTCTAACTACTTCAGCAATGTGAGTGTCAAAGAAAGGCCACTGTCCACCTGGGTCCCCAGGTCCCTGATAACCTCTTCTGTGCTTAGTGGATTGCCACCTATATGGTAGCTTGGGGTTACCTTGTTTTTCCCGAAGGGTATGACTATCCATTTTTTGGCATTTAACTTCAGGCCATGGCTCTGGCACCAGCTATCAGTTTCCGTGAGACCCTCTGAAGGATATCTGTGTCGATGTACTTTCCACTATGGCCCAGTTTGCAGTCATCTGCAAACTTTGTCAGCCATAGTCCTCCTATGTTTGCCTGTACTTCTGAGAAGTAGATGCCGAACAACAGGGGGCCAAGGACTGAGCCCTGTGGGACACCACTTGTGACCGGCTTGGAGTCTGACATGGTGCCAGCAACTCTGACCCTGTGGGTTCTGTCCTTTAGCCAGTTTGCAACCCATCTTGTGACATATGGGTTTACATTTAAGCTGGTAAGTTTCTCTATAATACCTGAGTGGGGTATTGTGTTGAAAGCTTTTGCAAGGTCAAGGTAGGCTGTATGGACTGCCTTTCCCTCATCAATGGCCTTGGTGACTGTTTCGAAGAAGTCGACCAAGTTCAAAGGCATGATCTGCCCTTGACAAAGCCAAACTGGGTCGGGTCCAATGTCTGCAAGTTCCCTATGTCTTTGTTTATGAATTCCATTATGATCCTCTCCATAGCTTTGCAGACCAGGCTTGTTAAGCTTATGGGGTGGTAATTACCAGGGTCCGTAGAGGCACCGCCTTTGTGGAGTGGGACCACAGTTGCCGTCGCCACTCCTTGGGCACGTATCCTGTGGTAAGGCTAAGATTAAACAGCTGCCTTATGTGCGGGTTTAGTTCCTCATTGAGTTCATGTAGCACACAGCCGGGGACACCATCCGGTCCCATTGATGCTGTGTTTTTAGCTTTAGAGAGAGCAGCTTTTACCTGCGCATTTGAGATGTCTGGGAGGCTACACTCGCTGGGATAGTTATCTCTCCTTTTGGGGAGAGGGGGTGAAGTTTGCACTGAACCTGTCCGCCAGTATGTTGGCAATGTCTGTGGGTTCAGTGATTTTGTATCATTTTGGACTAATTCTGAGCATATCTGGGAGATTCCACCCAGGTTTCTAACATAGCTGAAGAAGGCCTTATGATTGTCTTTTGAATCTATGGCAATTTTTCTCTCAAAGTTGGCCTTGGATGATTTTATGAGTGCTCGTATTTTTTACTAATAATGATCAGGGTGTCTTCTCTTTTATGGATTTTGCTCTATCATGTAACAGCTTTCTCCTCTTATTGTAAAGTTTGTTTATGGCTGGGGTCCACCAGACTGGACGTTTGCCCTTGGTGGAAAGAGTTTTGGTATTATTAGGGATTGCCTGATCCATGCAGTCCTGGAGGTGTTTGTAGAAGGCATTTGTAAGGGCTTCCGCAGCTTGGGTTGTGGTTTCCACTGGCTCGGGGACCTTGAAGGATACCACACCAGTCTTGAGTAGTGTGAAGTTTGCTTTAGAGAAGTTCTTCACTGTGGTCTTTTTTGTTTGGGGTGGGGGCGGGATGTGAATTTCCAGTGAGATTAGTTTATGATCTGATCTCACCAATGAGGGATATACTTCCGGTGTGGAGCATTTTGTCCCCATGTTTGTGATGATGAGATCTAGTATATTTTCTCCTCTTGTGGGAACGGTGACTAGTTGTTCCATGGCATTTGAATTTATGAACTCCAGGAACCTTTGGGCTAAAAAGTTGGGGCTTGAGTAATGTTCCCAGTCTATATTCGGTAGTTGAAGTCACCCAATATAATGGTGTTTGGAGATACATTTATACCCTCGTCTTCAGGAAGGCTGTGTGGGGTTCCTGAGTTTGAGAGGGTGGCCTGTAGCATGCTACAAATTGTAGAGCAGTTTTGCCTATGGTTAATTGCACCTGGATGGTTTCCGATGCTTCGTGCGTTGCCACCAACCTGGAGGTGTGGGTATCCTTGATGAATATGGATACACCCCTCCTTTTGTGGTGTGGTCCGGGTTTTGGGGCGGAGCATGATATGAGGTAAAACCTGATAGTGCTGGGGTGCTCTCAGGAGCCTTGAACCAGGTTTCAGTTACAGCACAGACATCGATGTTCTCCATACTGAGAAGGGCCTCGAGTGCGTGCATTTTGAGATTTAGACTTCTGGCATTGAGCAGCATTACCCTTAGTTTCTTCCCATTTTTGTTTTCTAGGGTGGTAGGTTTAGAATTTGAGACTTGCCTAAAAAGGCACTATGGGGTGGCAAGAGCCTTAGCCAATATCCGGAATCCCAGGGTGACAGGTGCAAGCCGTCCCTTGCAAAGCAGCGTGGCTTGTCAAGCATGTCATCCCAGGCAGACAGACACTGGATCCCCTTTGAATGACACCAGAAATTAAGCCAATTGTTAAAGCTGATCATCTTGTCTCTATGTTGTGGCATCATTCTTGGTGAAGGAAGGATACTGCACAGGGTCAGGGTCATACCTGCCTGGGCTACATAATCAGAGAGCTCCTCTATGTCTCTTTCATGTAGTCCAGGGAGGTACGTCTCAGGTCGTTCACACCAGCATGGACAATGACTGTGTCATATTTGTACTTGCTGTGGAGTGACCCGAGTGCTTGTGTTATGTGGTGGATTCTAGCGCCCGATAGGCAGCTTACTGTGACCCTCTCCTTATTCAGCCTGGTGAGTGGGACATCAGTGTGTCTGACTATGGAGTCACCTATGACAAGTATGTTTGGTGTTGTATTTGGCCTTAAGGGCTGTGACTGCTTTGCACACTGATTTTGTGGTTTATGTGTTGCCTGTGGTGTGTCATGACATTATGTTATGTATTCACTTTAACTGCATTATAAAATTTGTTATTGTAAATACTGATGGCATTAAATATAATAAGGAGTATTTCTCCCCAGGCCTCTGCTGATAAAGGGCACCTGTGTCCAGTCAGACTTTCCTGGTAAACAAATGTTAATACATAAATAAGTATTGACCCAGTCTTCTAGCTTTGGACTATGGGAAAACAGTAAAATAAGCTATTCAGCTTACCATATCTTTCCTAGTGAATGACTCATGAACCCGAGCAAAAACAGACTATGAATTAATTCACTGACCACAGACTTCCTGTAAGGTTACAGAGAGTATACTACACACCGAGACTAATAAGAGTTTGACCTAAACAATTTTTAGCATGTGTATTAATTGTTTTGCTGGTTATCATGTTTGTAGAAACCCCTGATACTTAATTTATAATATGATAATGTCTGAGTCTATCAAAATGACAGGATGTTACCACAAAGTAATATCATCATTAACCACAGCTAAAGAAAAATGTATAAAGTTGATGCATCATTTGATTTTCTATAAAAACATTAGACAGAATGATACCTAATTATATGCTGATAAAGACTCTACCACTTAGCCAATTCAGTATACAAGTAGTAAACAGTACACTGCATGATATTTCAAAAATGCACAGCATGACTCTTAACATTTAAATGGGATACTATGTAAGGTTATTTGTACTATACCAAAAGGTTTACATTCTATGATTAGGAGACCTGTTCCATAATGACAAACAGTAGTATGCATACAGGTATACAGAATTGCTGAGGCAACTTATGTATACCACTGGACTACCAGAAGACACAAACTCTGGTTTCTGTAACTAATACAGATGTTTATGGGGCCCTAAGATTGCAGGTGTCAATCTTGTATCACGTGTGGACAATGATGGGAAAGGATTTAAGTGAAAATGTTTTAGTATAATATCAGAGCTTGGGGAAGTTGGTTTAGGAGAAGATGATCATAAGGGAAATAAATTATCCACTTGTAGAGTGGGGAGTTTTATGAAATGGGAAGTGTGACATGTCAGATGGTCACATTTCCCATGGCATTTAGCTTATTTGACTTCATAAGACTACAGGGAAGGGGGACTTCCAAGATGGCTGCACATTGAGTAATAGTTTAATTCAAGCTCTCCCAGTGAGAAAACAGAAACTCAGCAGAGAAACCAGCAGACTTTTGTTTTTTATGGGTAAATTTCAGTAACTGGCTAGTAAGTGTACTCCCGGGATGCCAGGAAAAAAGAAATACAGAGTACCTGGAAAAAAAACAGTTACAAAAAGTGAGGAAGAAACACTGACTGCGAAAAGTTTGGCAGCTGTTTATGAAAAAGCAATGCAACCTCCATACACGACTTCCAGTAACCTACAGGAAGATATAAGACAACTGCACCCAGACCTGGTTAATATAAATGAAACACCGGTGGAGTATATCAAAATAAATAACCAAAGGCTGGAAAAATGAAAGAAGCTTTAAACAGATATTCAGATGAGGTGAAAAAGCTGCAAAAATCATAGGTTAAAATGAAGAAAAGGCTGGCTTAATTTGAGACTGCTCAGGAAGATATGTTTCAAAAAATAATAGAATTAGAGGACAGAGCACATAGGGAAAACCTGAGATTTTCAGCTATACTAGAGAAACTGGAAGGAACAGACTGCATTGATTTTATGAAAGCACAACTAAGCAACTAGACTGGTATTCCAAGCAGGAATTGTAAGTTGAAATGGCACATCGTGTGTATGCTCAAAACCTGACTATGAGAAAGCACCTAGACCTTTAACAGTAAACATGCAATCTACCAGCAAAAGAAGTTGATTCTGACAAAACTATGGCAGAAGGACATAACACTAAAAGTGGGAGACAGCAAAGTGTTTGTGGAGAATTATTGCTTATTGTACACCAGGCAGAACAGGAGTATATTCATTCCACTATTCATGGAATGTTGAGATGAAGGCGTGAGATTCAAACTGCTGTACCCAGCTGTCTTCAAGGTATTTTTCCCTGGAGAGTCAAAAATCTTTTTTTTTTTTTGATGAAGTACCTGTTAAGGGGGAAATACCAAAGTTTGTCCAACAAAGAAGTGAGCTGTGAAACACAAGGCTATTCTGCTTCTTGTTCCTCTGGTAATAAAGACAACAAAGGGACTGTACCTGTGAAACTTTTTCCACTGTTTCAAGGAAAAATGTTGGAGAGAAGGAAGGGTGCAAGAGAACTGACTAGAAAATTTGAGAGTGCATTGTAAATGAAGCAAAGTCAGGGTTTGTGAGATGGAGATGAACAACAATAAAACTAGTAACTTAATCTGCGATTACAATGGAATAATTATATCTGTGAAATATGACAGAACAACAAAATCTGGAAATAGTGAAGGACTCTAAAGTATATGACCTACTCCATGTCATTAACGTTCGGAAAAATGCTTTTGTGGGGGGAAGAGGGGGAGAAAGTTAACTATAAGTAAAGAAAATGTGTTTTCTTAATAGTTCTATTTTTGTGGTGTATGGTTTTCTTTACATGTTGTAAGCTTGCTGTTACATCTCAACTAGGCATGACTTTCAGCACCCTATTTATAATATTACATTTAAACCTAATTTTTATGCTGACTGTAAATCACATGGTTTGATATATTTAGCTAGATGCAAGTATTGTACCTCATTCTATGTGGGGGAAACTATTAGAATGCTTAAGTACTGAATTCTCCAACATATGGGTGACATTAGACGTAAAAACATGCTTAATGCCCTGGCCAAGCATATTTCTAATTTTCTGGGACATGCTTTTGATTTTATTGTGTTACAACTTGTTTATTTTAATAAAAGACATGGTGATTTTAATAATAGGTTAGAAACTGTAGAAACTAAATGGATTATTAAACTACAGGCTGACAAGCAGCCTGGTCTTAATGTTTCTGTGACTTAAAAGCCTTTACTTAAAAATTCCAATATACATCAGTAATTGGTTTGATATGATGACTGTTTAATTGTTTAATACTTTGTATTATTTAAAGGCTTTTGTAATACCCTGTTATGTGGATCTGATGAAGCACACTATGTGTGAAAGTGCTTATCCTGTGTATTAAAGAAGATTTTAGTTTTCAGCCTTGGTGGATGCCTGATTTGTTTGTTTCTCAGTTATATTTCATTTCTTATTGGGAACCTTTTTTTCGAATACATTTTCTTTCATTTGATATTAGTTTTTTGTGTATCTGAACAACACATGGCTGAACAAGCTGATATAGAACTGGGGTATCGGTCCACTCTGGATGCAACTAATCAGCAACGTTTCAAACAGCTTCTGACCTTGGAAAGTAATCCATTACTGGGATGTTCTCTTACCAGTGAAGTCCATACTGATGAGCCAGCAGACTGGGGTATGTTTATATAAGTACTAAAATAATTTGAAAATGACTTACATAAGTTAAAAAGAATGCAGTGGCAAAGACTACATTTGGAAGCCTGTATTTACCATAAAGTTGTTCCCAGGGGGTTGCAGGTTCTCCGCATGCCAACCTATGGTGATACATATCCAGAATTACAGAGACATTGGCAAATACTGAATATTGAGTTGAGTATTAACTATATGTGCCTTTTAAATGAATTTTTTGCTCCAATTGAGAAAGAACTACTGTTAAACTTGAGCCGTTGCAAACTGAATTATTCAGCAAGTTTTCTGCTTCTGTCTATTTGGCAGAAATTGATAATGTTTTACTGAAGGTCTTGGCCTATGATGATAAAAGGCAACAACTCATCAAAAAAAGAAACCTGATTAGAGATATGGCAGATTTCCAACATGGTCATATCTTTGTATGGCCACGAGGGTCCAAACGGACAAATGACAATTCTGTAGATCATACTCAATCAGCCGCTACTGAACAGCTACAACCAGATTTAACATCTCTATCAACTGTCACTAAACCAAGTACATCTAACATTGTTACTACTGCCACTGTATGTGAAACTATGCCTAATGGTTCTCTAATTTGACTTCAGTGACTGTGAATGATGCTTCTATTTCATTTACCGGTGCTTGACCAAACGATACTAATAGCTCTTTGCACTCGGACAATGTTTTTTAAATTTTCCTGCCCCTTTCAGACTTCCATCCACAATAGGCAGGTGGCGGAACCTGAGCTATACATGCAAGAAACGGAAGTCATCAGTAGAGAACAACCAGCTGTTAGAGGAGAATGTGAGCAAGAGGCTTCCTCGTTAGTATACAACCTTTCTTCAGTTTTACTTACAGAATCACAAGTAAGTTTGCTAAATAAAGGGCTGAGCTTTGTTCCATCATGCTCAGTACCCTTTGACGACATTGTTTTAGACATTAAACTTTTTTTACGGAATGTAGTTTTGAAATTAGCATTTGGTGAACAGCAGGCAGCACCTGCACTTCTGAAACGGCCAAGTTTATATAAGCCATGAATGCACCCTGTTCTTGAAACTTTTGCTAAGACTGTTGAGAGTGAATTGCTTAAGATGGATGCTTTTAAAGGTAGATTTTATAACTTAACTCATGATGAATTTCTGGTGCTAAATGAGTTAAAAGCCAATAGCAATTTAACTTTTCGTCCTGCTGACAAAGGTGGTTCTATCACAGTTCTTGATTCTGCTTTGCTATAATTCAATTATGTTTTCTATGTTGAATGATGCTGCTACTTATGAATGTATAACTGTTCATGATTTGAAAAGAGTTGTGAGCAGTGTTCATGAGAATCTATATGTTTTACTAATGGAACGTGTCACAGAAAAAAAATGATTATGACTTTATGTTGGTTACTGAACCATTAATACCTGTTATCCATGGCCTTCCCAAGGTCTACAAATCACTACATAACCCACCCCTTCGCCCAACCATCTCAGGTAGAGGTTGGGCTGCAGAATTTATTTCTATTTTTATTAAACACCACCTGAAAAAAACTCTGGAAAAAGCTAATGCAGTGCTTAGGGACACTGAACATTTTCTGGGTACCCTGGGTGATTTTGCAAGGGAACATGGTATTTTTCCAGAACAGACTCTACTCATCACCATGGATATTCAAACTTTATTTACCATCATACACCATGAAATGGGTATTATGTATATGGAGAAGTTTCTTACTACTAATACTGACTATCCTGTTGAGTTGATTGAATGCACTGGTGTTCTAATGGAGTTGGTTCTACACAATAATGTATTTTTGTTTAATGATTATTTATACAAACAGAGGGTGGGGGTTGCGATGGGGACTTCCTGCACCAACAGTTATGCCAACATTGTGTTGGTGAAATGGGAGTGTGGGGTAGTCCTCTCTGAACATCTTTTTCCACACAGTTGTATTACAGACAGTTTGTGGATGATATTTTTTTATTTTTTGGGAGGGCCCAGAAGCTAACTTATTGAAGTTTGTTCAGTATTTATTGTTATCTAGTGATTGTTTCAGATTTGCTCTGCATTATTCATATACCACTGTAGACTTCTTAGGTGTAAGGATTAAGCTATCAGATGGTGTTATTAATAGTTCCCTTTTTAGGAAACCTTGTAGGTAAAACACATTTTTACAATTTAATAGTATGCATCCTAGGCATATTTTTAACAATATTGCCAAAAGCCAATACCTCAGAATGTCTCGTCTACACACTGATGATACTGAATTTTATGACGCTATGGATCTTTTAAGTAATGATTTTTTGGCCAGGGGCTATAAGCAGCATGATTTGAATGTTAACTACAATAATGCAGTCTCTTTGAGGTCTAATAGAGATATACCTTTCTTCAATCGTCCTAATATGCCTAAGAAATCTACTGTTATTAATTCTGCTAATAATAATAATGTCAGACTTTCTTTGACTTATGGTAACAATACGCATCATGTTTGTCAAACTGTCAACAAGCTTTGACTCATATTACATTCAGATGATAAAATGAAATCTATTGTGGAGGATAAGCCCAGTTATATTTTCAAAAATAATTTATCCCTTAAGAGACAGCTTTGTTATAGAACTACATCTAAATCCACTTTATGCTCTGAACATAAGGGCACTTTTCCATGTAGGAGCTGTAAATCTTGCTGTTACATTTCAACTAGGCATGACTTTCAGCACCCTATTTATAATATTACATTTAAACCTAATTTTTATGCTGACCGTAAATCACATGGTTTGATATATTTAGCTAGATGCAAGTATTGTAACTCATTCTATGTGGGGAAAACTATTAGAATGCTTAAGGAACGAATTATCCAACATGTGGGTGACATCAGACGTAAAAACACGCTTAATGCCCTGGACAAGCATATTTCTAATTTTCCAGGACATGCTTTTGATTTTATTGTGTTACAACCTGTTTATTTTAATACAAGGTTAGAAACTGTAGAAACTAAATGGATCATTAAACTACAGACTGACAAGCAGCCTGGTCTTAATGTTTCTGTGCCTTTAAAGCCTTTACTTAAAAAACACAATATACATCGGTAATTGGTTTGATATGATGATTGGTTAATTGTTTAATACTTAGTATTATTTAACGGCTTTTGAAATGCCTTGTTATGTGGATCTGATGAAGCACAATATGTGTGAAAGTGCTTATCCTGTGTATTAAAGAAAATTTTCGTTTTCAGCCTTGGTGGATGCCTGATTTGTTTGTTTGTCAGTTATCTCCTCTATAACACCTCACTCTATTGTATTTCTTAAATTACTTCTACCTATCTTAGACACCACTTTTCCATCTGTAAAGTCTCATTATGAGGCTTGTAAATTTGTAAATTTTATATTTTTGAAAATCAATACAGATTTTATTATATTGACTATTATGTTATGTATTCACTGAAACTGCATTATAAAATTTGTTATTGTAAATACTGATGGCATTAAATATAATACTTAGGAGGATTTCTCCTCAGGCCTCTGATGATAAAGGGCACCTGTGTCCAGTCCGACTTTCCTGGTAAACAAATGTTAATACATAAATAAGTGTTGGCCCAGTCTTATAACTTTGGACTATGGGAAAGCAGTAAAATAAGCTATTCAGCTTACCATATCTTTCCTAGTGAATGACTCATGAACCCAAGTAAAAACAGACTATGAATTAATTAATTGACCACAGACTTCCTGTAAGGTTACAGAGAAGAAACTACATACTGGGACTAATAGAGTTTGACATAACCAGTTTTGTAGCATGTGTATTAATTATTTTGCTGGTTATCATGTTTGCAGAAACCCCTGATACCTAATTTATAATATGATACTGTCTGAATCTATCAAAATGACAGGATGTCACCACAGAGTAATATCATCATCAACTGCAGCTAACAAAAAATGTATAAAAGTTGATGCAGCATTTAATTTTCTGTAAAAACATTAAACAGAATGATACCTAATTATATGCTGATAGAGACTCTACCACTTAGCCAATTCAGTATACAAGTAGTAAAACAGTATACTGTATGATATTTCAAAAAATGCACAGCATGACTCTTACACAGTTAAATGGGACACTATGTAAGGTTATTTGTACTATAACAAAAGGTTTACATTCTATGATTAGGGAATCTGTTCCATAATGACAAACAGTAGTATGCATATAGGTATACAGAATAGTTGAGGCAACCTATGTATACCACTAGACTGCTAGAAGACACAAACTCTGGTTCCTGTAACTAATACAGATGTTTATGAGGCCCTAGGATTACAGGTGTCAATCTTGTATCACATGTGGACAATGACAGGAAAGGACTTGAGTGAAAATGTTTTAGGATAATATCAGAGCTTGGGGAAGATGCTTTAGGAGAAGATGATCAGAAGTGGAAATAAACTATCCACTGTAGAGTGGGTAGTTATATGACATGGGAAGTGTGAAATGTCAGATGGTCACATTTCCCATGGCATTTAGATTATTTTACTTCATAAGACTACAGGGAAGGGAGGCTTCCAAGATGGCTGCACATTGAGTAACCATTTAACTCAAGCTCTCCCAGTGTGACAACAGAAATTCAGCAGAGAAACCAGTAGACATTTGTTTTTATGGGTAAATTTCAGTAACTGGATAGTACGTGTACTTCCTGGATGTCAGGAAAAAAGAAATACAGAGTACCTGGAAAATAAACAGCTACAAAAAGTGAGGAAGAAACACTGGGAAAAGTTTTGCAGCTGTTCATGAAAAAACGATGCAACCTCCAGACATGACTTCCAGTAACCTACCGGAAGATATAAGACAACTGCACACAGACCAGGTTAATATAAATGAAACACTGGTGGAGTATATCAACACAAAGGCTGGAAAAATGAAAGAAGCTTTAAACAGATATTCAGATGAGGTGAAAAAGCTGCAAACATCAGAGGTTGAAATGAAGAAAAGGCTGGCTTAATATGAGACTGCTCAACAAGATATGTTTCAAAAAGTAATATAATTAGAGGACAGAGCACATAGGGAAAACCTGAGATTTTCAGCTATACTAGAGAAACTGGAAGGAACAGACTGCATTGATTTTATGAAAGCACAAATAAGCAACTAGACTGGTATTCCAAGCAGGAATTGTAAGTTGAAAGGGCACATCATGTGTATGCTCCAAACCTGGCTATGAGAAAGCACATAGGCCTTTAACAGTAAACATGCAATCCTACCAGCAGAAGGAGTTGATTCTGACAAAACTGTGGCAGAAGATCAAAACACTAAAAGTAGTCGACAGCAAAGTGTTTTTGGAGAATGATTGCTCATTGTACACCAGGCATAACAGGAGTAAATTCATTCCACAATTCAGGGAATGTTGAGATGCAGGCATGAGATTCAAACTGCTGTATCCAGCTGTCTTCAAGGTATTCTTCCCTGGAGAGTCAAAAAATAGAAATATGCGTTTACTGGTTCTGGAGCATCACCCGTGTCTAGTTAGCCTCTGGCAAAGCTCTGCATCGATCGCCGCATCGAAGCTCTCCTCGCTCCCACAACCGACCTCCAGCTTTACTCCCACGATCTCAACCAAATTCCTCACCAGCAGTCATCAGAATCTCAGCGCAATACAGAAGAGAGTCAACAGAGCAACAGACAAGATCATCATGCATTTAATAAAATACATAGCCCAAACAAGATACAATAAGCACTGCCAACAACAACTCAAACAAGAAGCAGGCTGGACAAGGCAGATGGGAGTGGAGGTAATGGGAGCGAAAACTACAGTACCACAACAACTGACAGCGACATAGGACACATATGTGAGGACACAACCCAAATATCCTAGTGTTCAATCTCGCCGTTGTGGAATGTGGTCCTCCATGTTCCCAAGGTGTTCAATCGGAACGCCTCGGCCCACAGACCGGAACCAAAGAGTGCCCTGTCCCTAAACTGAACTCCAAACTTTGTAATGAGAAATGAATGTATGTGGTTTAGACCAAGTGGCAGCTGCACAAATAGTGTCTGATGGCAAGCGGGCTGCATGAGCCAGGGATGTAGATACTGATCTTGTAGAGTTGCCTAGGTGCCCTTATGACTGGACTTTGTTTGTTGAAGTATAAAAACAAATGCACAGAACAAGAAAAGAAAAAGCCACAGTCAGTCAGGGCTGACTGCAGTGTTCCATTTCTTTCTCTGAGAAGGCTAAGCAAAGAGCTGTCTTTGAGCTCTTTTTCGCTTTCTGTGAAGTTCTGTTCCTGAAACCTCTCCTGAGTTCTACTTGAGTCTCTAACATATATTCAACTTTATTGGAGTATATCTTGAATTGTTGGGGTTCAATCGAATTTGAAATATATTATTATATTTACAGGGTTTTTAACTGAGAAAGGATGTGGAGGATTAGAAGGATTAAAACTATCAGGGTGAAAGAAGAAATAAGGATGTTTAATAGAAGAAAGAGAGAGTCTTTTGAAGGTGATGTTGATGTGATAGCCACCTGATGCCCATGACAACCAAAACTTCAAAGGACAGGAAGAGGCTGGTTCAAAAAGGTGAGGAGATACAAAAGACAGGAGAAGTAGCACAAGTTGTGAGGAAAGTTAACCGGTAAAAGTTAGTAGGACTGTGAAGTTCAAAGAAAGGCCTTAAAGCCCTTTTAAATAATAGGAGGAGCCCCCTCCCCCCACCCCCAAAAGAATATCCCCCATGGCTGCTGTTCTCAAGTGAAAAGGGAAGTGGCAGGAGTGGAACAACAGTTCAGTTAAAAGTTAAAAACTCAAAGACCTCATTCAAGGATCCAATTACTTCCAAGCAAGATGTTGTTGTTGATTAGTCCACAAAATATTTTACTAGTGTAGATCTTTGTATAGTGGAAGTTTTGATTTTAAGGAAGAGGATATTTTATTTTGAACTGCCAGAAAGGAAGATCTGGCCAGCTAAGAGAAGCTTGGGAGTAAAGCTTGGGAGGAGAGGGAGAGAAGCTGAGGTGGAGAGCCCACAGAATGGGCGGTCAGTAGTCCAGGCCAGGTCCAGGATCCAGGGTTCCCGCATTTGTGCCAGAAGAACCAGATATGGTTCCAGATGAGAGGAGCAAAAGGGAAATAATTGTCCCTTTGCTTGCAGGTTGCTGGCTCAGAAATAGAAATTTGAACAGGAGGAGAAGAGAGCAGGAGAGACCGAGCCAATCGTGAACCAGACCGCCCTGTCCTTGGGGACCCTCCCTGAGGGGTAATAGGAAAATAGCTCCTGCATTTGTTGCTCATTGAGACGAGAAAGAGATGCAGGAAGGCTGGCCCCACTTGCGCGAAATATTTTTCGCAATTGACTGTTTGAGGGACCACTCGTGAGGTAACAGGATGGCTCTGCTCAACCTGTCCGACGCTATGCTGATGGATAATATGACTTGCTTGCTTATCAGAAATGACCATGTGGACTCAAAAATGACCTGTGGACCTCATGGCCTCCCTGCAAAGTTGATAAGCCCGTTTCTGTTTGCTTTGCTTGCTTACAGATACTGTGACATGTTGTCCGTCTGTTGTGCCAATGTCCCTTTGTGAAGAAGGAAGAAAAAGACGCAAGGTGTGCAAAGAAACACAAAAACTCAAAAACAGAACGTTGATGTGCAGATTGTACTCCAAATTGGTCAAAATGGCCTGGACTGTCTGGGTCCCCAAAATGCCCCCAATGCCCCCAGGGAGCGGCCCGCGGGTCGTGTTTGGTCAGGGGCGCAGGGGAGCTGGTCTTCCGCTGAGATTGCAAGTCCAGTAGCCACCAAGCTAGGTGTGATGATTTTGCACATGTTGTTGATGAATTTCATGTGTCAGGGTAGCTTTTGAATGACCATTGTGCAAACAGTAGCCATTGAAGAACTCTCATGTGCAGTCTCCCAAGGGTATCCGCGATGAGAGAAGCTCGATGAGCCCCAGCCCCAAACCTTCAGAACTAGTTTCGCCGGGATTTTCTGGTTGATAGAAGAAGATATATATGGTTCGTAGGGAGTTTATCCTTTCTGGAGGAAGCCTTAGAATCAACGTGTAGCAAATTCTGCTCCTATGCCCTAGATATGAGATATGCTGGTGATGGCTGTAGTAAAAGTTTTTTTTTTGAAAAAATAGATGTACACACAAAGTCGTGGCGTGTAATCCCTGGCCTGAAATCAGTCGACGCCGGTGGTGGCAGAAAGGAGCCAGTCAAGCATATCTGACACGACAACTAAATCCCAGGCTCTCAAGTGAGACGCTACCACTGCCATACATTGGTGAAAACCCTGGGGGCTGAGGTCAGACCAAAGGGCAGGGCTCGAAACTGATAATGACTGGCTCCCGAAGCGCAGCAAGTGATCCTGCCTGGCCATCTTGATGTGGTAGTATGCGTCCTTTAGATCTATTGAGCACATCCAGTTGTCCTTCTGTAGAAATGGAAGGATCATTGAGAAGCGTGATCATCGAACTTTTCCTTCTTGATGAAGGTATTGAGTTTGCTTAGGTCTAGAATTGGCCTCCAGTCCCCTTTTTTTTTTACTAAAAAAAGAACCTTGAGTAGTCGAATCCCTCTTGGTCCGCTGGGACTGGTTGGATGACTCTTTTCTAGCAGCTTTGAAATTTCTATAGCTAAATTCCAAGAGACCAAGGAAACGGCGGACTGTTTAATGTAGTAAGCGCTTTTTCGGTCGGTAATCCCTCCCAACCTCATCAGACATTCAAAAAATGACAACCATGATGCTTCTTTTAAATGCATGGCTTAATGAGATTACATTTTGTTAATTGAATAATTCATTAATTATGCTTAAATGACCAAACTGTAAAATAGTATGTAAATAAGTTATAAATACAAGAAGGCTGTAGTTTTTTTCAACATAACACAATATGAACATTTTACATGTAAATAAATATTTGTATAAGATACATGTAAATAATGATTTATATATATATATATATAAGTATGAAATAAAAATATATATATATTGATTCACAATAAATTAACCTCACTTTAAATTAAAAAGTTAAATTGGTGGAGAATACTAATTATTATTATTTCTTGACCTTACACAATAATATCATGTTCCACCCCAATGTTAAAATATATGTTTAGCAGCATCAACAAAAAATATATGTTTAGCAGCATTTAAACAAAATAAAATAAGCAACACAACACAAAACAAACCAATACTCGCCAATAATTATCATGCTTATACAATATTATTACATTGCCTTATATTATATATATTAGATGAGAGGGTATCCAAATGCTCTAATTAGGGAAGTTAAGGATGAGGTAGTCTCAAAACGAAATGCAGGGCATTTTCATTTAATCCTATAGGAGGTGGTTCTATACAAACTAATGTAGAGTCATCAAATAGAGACACATCACATTTTAACATTAATTTCATTTTCACTTTTTGTGTTGACTTTCAGGAAATTAGAGACATCATAAATAAAAACTGGAATTTTATCATTGAAGACACTGAATTAGTGAAAGCTATTGGCATAAAACCCAGTTTTGTTTATAGGAGAGGTATGAATTTGAAGAGTTTGTTGGACAGGCCTAGCCATAAACCAACAAGGACAAATATTGGTATGTCAAAATGTGGCATGTGTCCTCAATGTAAGCACATAAAGACAGGGAACAGTGTGTGTATTAGGAACAAAACCTATGCCATAAAAGGGAGATATAACTGTGACAGTAACAGAGTTGTGTATGTGGCTGAGTGCACAAAATGTTATGCATTTTATATAGGCAAAACGGAAAGACCATTCAAGAAGAGAGTCTATGAGCACCTTTATGCCATAGGTAGAAAAGATTTAACAAACGCTCTTGCCAGGCACATACATGATGAACCTGATCATGGCTTTGTATTTTCTGTCATTCAACAAATTAATATCAGTATTAGGGGTGGACCGTGGCAACTTTTGTTAGAAGAACAGGAACTACTATGGCAAATTAGAACAGCAGCCTATATTTCTCCAGGTCTCAATGAGTATGCATCACTAAAAAGCATACTAAAATTAAAAGCATTAATGAGGTGATGCTAGTATAGCTGGCTAGGTACAAGCAATAAATATAATAATTATTATTATAATTATTTTTAATAATTATTGTCTTTAGATAAATATATATAATATAAGGCAATGTAATAATATTGTATAAGCATGATAATTATTGGCGAGTATTGGTTTGTTTTGTGTTGTGTTGCTTATTTTATTTTGTTTAAATGCTGCTAAACATATATTTTAACATTGGGGTGGAACATGATATTATTGTGTAAGGTCAAGAAATAATAATTAGTATTCTCCACCAATTTAACTTTTTAACTTAAAGTGAGGTTAATTTATTGTGAATCAATATATATATATTTTTATTTCATACTTATATATATATATAAATCATTATTTACATGTATCTTATACAAATATTTATTTACATGTAAAATGTTCATATTTATTGTTATGTTGGGAAAAACTACAGCCTTCTTGTATGCATTTAACTTATTTGTATACTATATTTACAGTTTGGTCATTTAAGCATAATTAATGAATTATTCAATTAACAAAAATGTAATCTCATTAAGCCATGCATTTAAAAGAAGGCATCATGGTTGTCATTTTGTGAATGTCTGATGAAGGTTGGGGGATTACCTCGACCGAAAGCGCTTACTACATTAAACAGTCCGTGCAACTTTTTGGTCTCTGCCTTGGTTCGTTTCTTCTCCTTTTTTGGAATTTGGTTTGCAGTTTGATTTTTAATAAATTTCTATAGCTGCAGAACCTCGCAGATGGGGCGGCACATCTGGAAGTCTTCTCTGTGGGATTGGGGGCAAAAGGAAGGGAATTCTGTATCCTCTGGTAACAATGCTTTTTACCCAATTGTCTGATGTAAGACTTTGCCAGGCCTGAGGGTATAAAGCTAAGTGACCCCCGACTGCCTCCAGAGCAGGACAGTCGGGCCTCCTCTTAGGAGTGCTGGAAAGGTTTCCCGGGGAGTGTATCCCTGTCACCTTGGTTCTGCGGACCCCCTCTGCTGCTAGGGCGATGTCTTCCACCTCTGCCCCCTCCTCTGCCTCTAGAGGGGGCATCCCCCTGTGTGCCTGAGAAAGATCCTTGGGGTTTTCGAAACCACATTTTTCCACCACGTTGCCCTTTGGGGTACGGTCTAGATGGGGTGGAAAATTGGACTCTGACAGCAGACAGAGTCTTTCCCTCTTGCTCACACCGGGTAAGGGTCTCCTTTACTTTGGGGCCAAAGAGAGTGGCACCATCAAACGGGGCGTTAGTAAAGGAAGACTTGAAGGCTTGAAATGAACATAAGCGCATCCAGGATTGTCTACGAAGAGCAATCGCTGAAGCCGCTGCCCTACTCGATCCTTCGGCTGCATATGAGATCAGCCTCATGGACGAGTTTGCAATAGATGTAAGGGTATTGAGATGTGCTGTAACCTTCTCCGAGACAGCAGCATCTGTAGTACCCTGGAGGTATCTCCCAACTCTTTGACTAGATCCCTCTGTAGCCGTGTGAAGTGGGTCAAATAGTTCAGGGATCGCATGGAAAAAGCCGCTGAACTAAAAATGCGCTTCCCATACCTGTCCATAGTCCTAGAATCTCTGTTAGGCGGATGGACAGATGAGGAAGATTCGGACATCTCCTTTTTCATGGCAGCTGCCACCACCATAGTGTCCACTGGCACTCCCTTTGTCAGATAAGCCTTATCTTGGGGGGCAGTAATATATTTGTTAGGCTTTCTAGGGACTGGCTCCACCGTGTCAGGTGCCTCCCATGCCCTTCGAGCAATCAGTTCCATCAACTCATCGAAGGGCGGAGTGACCCAGGAGGAAGAAGGTGCCTTCAGCAAGACTGACTCATCCTCAGAAGGGGGAAGGGCTTGCCAATCACCTCTCTGTTTTAGGATCTCCAGGATGTCAGAAAAGGTGACATCCTCCGAGGGTGATTTTGGGGACCCTTCTGACTCATCTAAATCAGTGTCCGATGTCAATGATTCTTGTGGAGAATCTAAGTGTCTCCTCTTACACAGTCTTTGAACTTCCTCGGGGCATCCAAGAAGCCTCCGAGGAAGAGGGGGCACCCTCTAGGGGTGACTGAGACACTGGTGCTCGACGCTTAGACGTAGCCATGGGTGCAGAGGAGGATAACGGCCCTTTAGGGGAAGGAGATGCTGTTTCTGCTGAAGTGGTTGTCTGAACAGACAACACCTTCCTCATGAGTTCAAAGGCCCCCAGGTCCCGAGTCGAGGTATCCCCCGGTTCCGAAGAAGTTGGAGGAATCCCCGAGACAGGCACCGAAGGCATCGACCCCGAGGACGGAGCCGAGTCGATCCCAGCCGAGTCCCCGAGAGGGAGCGTCGGAACCAAAACCTCAGTCCGACTCTCAGTCCCGGACCCAAGGATGGATCTTCGGCTCCGAGACTCCGGTACTAGAACCGACGGAGTCGAGGTGAATGGTACCGACTGAGAAAAAGATGGATCTGGCACCGAGGGCTCCACAATCAACAGATCAGCCTCTCCCAGCTCCGAAGACTGGCTAGGCCTCGGAGGAGGAACAGGTGGAGATAGTGGAAGGCCTTCGAGTCTCGACACCAACTGGGAGGAGACAGAGATAAGTTTGGACAAGGCCGTATTCTCCATCAGTTTCTGCACCATGCGGTCTACATCTGTGTCGGAGAGGGGCCTGGAAAGACAGAGGCCGACCTCAAAGTGCAGGTGGGGAGCTCGCACCACCGTTACAAGACTCGAGGCTCGGTAACTGACAACAGTTCAACACTCGGCCCCGAAGTCTGTGGAACCGGTGATCGAACTTTGAATGAAGAGCTCGGAGCCGATGACTTGGGCTCCGATGTCTTCTCTTCCTTCGAGGATTTAGATGCCTGGTCTGATGCATCCAGAGCCTCTTGAAATGCAGGCTTCAAAAGACCCCTATCCATAAGCTTCCTGTGCCTATCTGTCATGACCCTCCCACTGAAAGAATGACAGATGGAGCAGTCCTCTTGCAGATGGAGAGGGCCAAGACAGTAGACACAGGAGCTATGATTGTCTGTGACAGACATCTTCTGTCCACATTGGCACCGTTTGAAGCCTGATTTAGCTTTTTCTGACATGTTAGCAAAATCAATCCAGAAAACAGAGAAATAGCCAGCAGTAAAAGTCCAATCCAGTAAAAGTTGTCAAATCCAGTAAAAAATTGTCAAATCCTGTTAATAAAGTCACATCCAATAGTCAACTCCAGTAAAAGAAAAAGGGTGCCGTAGCCCCCGAGGGAATAACTCAAAGAAGTATATAAAATTATATACGGAACCGAGAAACCCTCGATACACTACTCATACACACACACAATCACTTTAGAAGAGTTTTATACTAAAAATAATACAAGAAATATAAGAAATAATTAATCTTAGCTTTGAGGTGGTCCGAGCTCATCAAAATGATGCTAACGTTGCAGCGGCAAACTAGATCTGAGGTAAAGGCAGAGGGGGATTGTGGGAGTTAGGTTGGTCTCGAGCTTCTTCTCGATGCAGAGCTTTGCCAAGTGGCCGACATGGAGCCGAGGATCGGCTCTGAACCCAGGTGTAAGAACAAATGGCGAGATTGAACATTCTCACATTCATTTTTATGATGTACCTGTTAAGGAGGAAATACCAAAGTTTGTCCAACAAAGAAGTGAGCTGTGAAACAGAAGGATATTCTGCTTCTTGTTCTTCTGGTAACAAAGACCACAGAAAGACTGTACCTGTGAAACTTTTTCCACTGTTTCAATGAAAAATGTTGGAGAGAAGGAAAGGAGCAAGAGGGTTGACTAGAAAAATCGAGAGTGCATTGGAAATTAAGCAAAGACAGTAACTTAGTCTGGGATTACAATGCAATAATTATATCTGTGAAATATGACAGAACAAGAAAATCTGGAAATATTGGACTTTTTCAGAATTTGTTGGACTTGTGGGGGACTCTAAAATATATGCCCTACTTCATGTCATTAATGTTCGGAAAAATGCTTTTATGAGGGGAAGAGGGGGAGAAAGTTAACTATAAGTAAAGAAAACATTTTTTCTTAATAGTACTATTTTGTGGTGTATGGTTTTCTTTGCATGATATAAAGTAAAGTTTTCTCAGTTATTTTTAAGTGTAATGGGGACTGTAAATAGGTGCTGCTGTTCTTTTTCCCTTTCTCTCTCTCTCTCTCTGTCCCTTCTCTCTTTCCACTTGTTCAGTTTTAAGAAATGTAGACACTGCAGTTTAAAAAAGCCTGGTTAAAACAGCATGAGAAAAGAAAAAAGATAATATGTTTTTTTCTCATCATTGCATTGGGGAATGACTGGACTAAGGACATTAGATTGATTTAGTAACAAGTTTTAAGAAAAAGCAAGTAAATGTAAAAGAATATTGAATATTATGAGGCTTTTATTCTTTCAAATGAATGCATGCTTAGTAGCAATTCTGTATCTGGCCCTCATGTCTGTATGGAAACAATCTGATAAAGAGAAGTTGAATGTCTGGTTCTCATGTCTCCATGGAAACAATCTGATAAAGAGAAAATGGTTACAGTCTGGAGGAAAGTTAGTATTTTATTAATGTGTTAATTAAAGAATTGAATGGTGGAGAGTGATTAGCTGGGGAAAAAGGAAAGAGAAACTGGCTGGGAGATAATGTTCTCTGAAAGCATTCAGGGGGTTTCCCAGCTGGGACAGCTATAAAGATAAGACAAAACAGTCAGCACTTAGTAGAAGCAGAGGCTGTACTATGCATCTTAGCATGGATAACCTTTTTTTTAGGTTAACTCAAGCCTATGAGTGTGGCTGTCAGTTTAGGACATTAGTTCTTATTAGAAGGGTAAAACCTGAATATTTGAAGATGTACATAGTTTTATATATTAGTATTAAATTAATAGGTTTTATGGGATACTGGGGGCTGTTTTTTTTTTAGGTCTTTCAATAAAACAAAAAAATTTGTAAGATGTGACATAGGCTGAGATGAGTATGCCAAGAAACAACTGTATAAAAGTTCAACCTGCCAAACATTGTATCCATGTAACACAAAAGCTGCAACTACACATTTAACAAAAAAGGTGTTATACATAAAATGTGGGAATAATAACTTTTTAATACAATGATGCTTTCTGTAATGTCTTTAAATGTCAATTATTTCATAGATAAATATGAAAAATAAAGAACAGCGAACTATATTAAAATGTAGAGTATAAATAGTATGTTACAGGAGACACATTGGAAAAAATGAACATATGAATATCATAAAGAAAGGTTTTCAGAATGGTTATTCAGTGGAGTATCTGGGACAAAGGAAAGACGACTACTTATATTAAAGGAAAACTCCACACTAGAACTAAAAAAAAACTTTTTTCATTCTCTCTGTTTCCTGGCCTATTTTAACACCTCAAAATCACTCAAACTGCTTTATTTATAACTTTAGCATGTTTTCCACAACATCGCTACCCCAATGGGGTTTGATGTATCAGTGTGATCTTGTTCTTCCTCAGCCCTTTCTCTTTCTTATAATGCTTTGTATGACTCATGCCAGACATAAGGAAGTAATTGTGAATTCCCATGGCATTGACATATAATGGGATTTATGTGAATCACTGTCATCTTCTGTACCTTCTCTAAAAGGGCTGCTTCTTTTCTGTCTCTAATCACCCTCATTTATGTTCGGCTCAGAGCTTGTTTTACACTATACATAGAAGGTATCCAGCTACAGCTAGAAAAGTAGCTAAATTGCAGGCCTTTATTCAGGTTTTTTTGTAGTCCAAGAGGAATCAACAGTCCCCTCTCCCCACACTACTGTAGATGAATTAAAACTGTCACTGCACTGAGAGACCCTTGCAGAATCAAGTGCAATTGACAGCTCATAATGGAAAGGAAGAGACTTCCAATATAAATCTCTTCCGCTCTGCGTGCAGTAGGAAGATCTATTTATTTATTTATTTAGTTTCATTATTTTTTCTGAGTGCACGTATCAGAAACTGCTTGATTATTTTAGTTTATTTTATTACTAGTAATTGATTTACTCCTTACTATATCTACAACACAATATTACTGCAACTTAAGAATGTACTGAAAATTATCTCTATTCCACAGTCCATGCAGTGCAATGTTTCTTTTTCGGGGGAGGGGATTGGTTACTGAATATTTTAGGAAATTATATGTCATTTGCATTAGTCATATAACTAATGCATTTTTTTTTTACCTTACTGTGCTGTTCTCAAATTCAATGGCAAACAAACTGCATATTAAAACTTCAAAAGAGACCACAGCTATGTCTCTTGTGAGTTAGGCAGAAATTAGAACTGATCAATTAAGGACTCATACATAAGATAGAATAGGTCACTTAAGATTAATCCTTTGTGAACTGAGGGGGTGGAGCTAGGAACTAAACCTTCTATTTAAGGGGTAAAATAAAACATTCTGTTTTTCTAGTTGCCTGCCTCTTATGTTAATTTGACCATATATCTCATTTCCTCTCTACTTTCACTGGCTTGTGTGAGTAAACGCAAAATTATCATTTTGTGAAAACACTCCCCTTCAACTATTTAAATTTATTGGCCATCCTACTGTATTCCATAGTACCAGAATACAAAACTGACCACCCCTTTTCAATCTATCTTGCTGTTTTAAAAATAGTGACTCTCCACTAAAACTTAACTTTTTCGACAGATAAAACATAAGTTACCTGCTTTCACATCTAACTTCTCTAGTGCACACTGCAGTGTTTAGGATAAACCATTTTTTTTCATCTTACCTTTAAGCATCCCTGTGACTAGCACTTGCTCGAATACCTGCTGGAAAGCACTAGGAAACCTTAAACTGATACAAGCACTCAACTCTCCTAGTTAATAAGAAGAAATTAATCATAGGCACTAAACAGCCTATAATTGCAAAGTACCTTGCTAAGGTAAGGGAAAACAGCTCCTGTACTTTACAAAAGAAGCACCAAACCAGGCATGTCCAAGGGTCAGCTTCCGGTGATTTCTCCTATCCACCTGGTGAATCTGGGCATACTGGGGGCAATGCAGCAATTGCCTCATTACACAGACAACCCTCTCCTCCTACCACCCAACATGACAACCTGTGAGAGATGCACTTACATAGCCAAAATGGAAGCAAAGCTGTCTCCAGCCAAGATTGTGCTAGACAGTCAAGAAGAGAAGGTTAACACCCGCACTACATCTGAAGCAACACATAGCCCTTCTAAACCCACACCACCAACACCCACACATAGCAACACTAAATCCATATATGCGGAGGCCCTTAAGTGTAACCTGCCCAAGCAACAAGGACCTCCAAAGCTGAAACACAAACAAACACCAATCACAACCAAAGTGTCACATAGCTCACAACACCAGTGTGCCACCCAGCATCAGCTCCTAAGGTAAGACAACGTACCTAATACTTAACACTTTAGTCATCGGTGACTCTATAGTCAGGCACACTGATGTTTCACTCACCAGGCTGAACAATGAGAAAATTATAGTCAGCTGCCTGTCGGCTGCCAGGATCCGCCACATAACGCATGCACTCAAGTCACTCCACAACAAGTACAAATATGACGCTGTCATTGTCCATGTTGGAGTGAATGACTTGAGACGTACCTCCCTGGACTACATGAAAAGAGACATGGAAGAGCTCTCGGATCATGTGGCACAGGCAGGTATGACCCTAGCCCTGTGTAGCATCCTGCCTTTGCCCAGAATGATACCACAATATAAGGACAAAATGATTGACTTCAACAATAGGTTAAGCTTCTGGTGTCATTCAAAAAGAATCCTGTATGTGTCTGCCTAGGATGACATGATCGACAGACCATGATGCTTTTCCAGAGATGGTCTGCACCTGTCACCCCAGGGATTCAGGTTACTGGCTAAGGCTCTTGCCATCCCTATAGTGCCTTTTTTAGGCAAAGTTCAAAGGACAAAACCACCACTGTAACAGGTACAAGCATGCAAAATGTGAAGGTAATGCTACTCAATGCTAGAAGTCTAAACCTCAAAATGCACTCTCTTGAGGCACTCATAAAAATGGAGAACATCGATATCTGTGCAGTAACTGAGACCTGGTTCAAGTCTCCAGAGAGCACCCCTGCAATACCAGGCTAAAACTCTTTCCACACTTTTCCGCCACCAAACCAGAATCGAAACACTAAAGGTGGAGGAGTGTCCATATTCACCAAGGATATTCACACCAACAGGCTAGTTGCCCAACACAATGCGTCTGAAATTCTCCAGGTGCACCTAACACTAGGTAAGACTGCAATCCACATTGTAGCTTGCTACAGATCCCCTACCATGCCCCAAGATTCTCACTACACCTTTCTAAAGATACTGGAAAGTATTAAGATACAACCAAACACCCTAATACTGGGTGATTTCAACTACCCTGACATTAATTGGGAAAACTATTTGTGTAACAACACCTTTGCCCAACGGTTCTTATTTATTTATTATTTATTTATTTTCAGTTTGATGACCAGGGAGGTCCACTGGGCTCAGGGAGCCCATTTTCAGTGCAGGCCCAGGGAGATAAGCTCCACGTTACATAGTTTAGATACAAAATGTTTGCTTTACATACATTAGTTATATGTATAATTGTGGAAAAGAAAAAGCCTTTACAATTTCACTTCATGCAAGAGAAACAGGCATAAGATCGTGGATACGTAGTACAATATAGTTATTTACAATATTTACATTTGTGATAGGCTAGCTTGAAGACCGAGGTAGTCAGGTGTTAAAATGGTATAAGTGTTTATTAGGTAAGGGAGGGAGAGTGCAGCTGCATTTCCTGTTAAAGTAAAGATAGAAATGTAGCTGAGTTTTAAAAGTTTCAAAGTTCTTGCAAGTTCTTTGAGAAGAAGGAAGAGAGTTCCATTTTTTAGCTAAGGAGAATGATAGCAGAAGCTGACTTGCAGGGGTTGGGTTTGTGGACAGAGATTAAGTTTTGGTGAGTAAATCTGAGTGTTCTGTGGGGAGTATAAGGTTGAAGGATTTTGGTTAGTGCAGGGCACTTAGAAGGATGTAATATTAGTCTGTGGGCTGTGGTGATTTGAAGATAGTCCAGGTGGTTGGAGAGTTCAAGCCAGTTTAACAAATGTAGGGAAATACAATGGTGGGAGGAGAATTTGGATTTGGTTGCAAATTTGGAAATTTTATTGTAACAGATTTCCAGTTTGGAGGAAAGGGAGGTAGATATGTTTGTTAGAAGAGGAGCCCCATACAGTAGGGAAGTAGATAGGTATTGTCTAGAGTTAGTCTGGTGGAAGGTGTGAGGAAGTGGATGTTTCTGTATAGCAAGCCAAGTTTTATATGGGTTTTCTTGATGTTTTGCTGGATGTGAGTATCAAATTTTAGGTGTTTATCGATGGTAACTCCTAGAAGTTTGGCAAAGTGAACAACCTGTATAGTATAGTTGTTTTAGCTAATGATTTGGAATGAGTTTTTATCAATAGGGGATGCTTTAGAGGTCGAGAACAGAAGTATTTTGGATTTGTTGGCATTTAGAGAGGTGGTTTTGGAGCATCCAATTTTCAGTGGTGGAGAAAGCAGATTGCGTCACTGTTTGGAAATCTGGAGGGTTAGAGGCACAGCAAATTAAAGTAGAATCGTCTGCGTATTGCACAATTTTGGTGTTGGGTAAGGATTTGTGAAAGTCGTTAATAAAGATGTTGAATAGCATTGGACCTAGTATGGATCCTTGAGGTACCCCAGTGGAGGTAGGATGGAAGGTAGAAGTGCTTTTCCCCATTTTACAGCTTGAGACCTGTCAGAAAGGTAGCTGGAGAACCAAGATAAGGTATTGTAGGAGAGATTAAAATTAGAAAGATGGTTTAGGAGGTGGGTATGGGAGATAGTATCGAATGCTTTAGACAGGTCCAGTAGAATTGCAGATACTATTTTTCCAGAGTCACAGGCAAGGTTACTGTGTGTAAGAAGGAGAGAAGGGCAGTGATGGTACTATGACCAAGCTGGAAGCCGTGTTGGGTAGGAGTGATTAGTTGATTATTGACTAGGAATGGCATAAGCTGAAGGTGGATGCATTTTTCTAGGAGATTAAAGATCGGGGACAGGATAGCTATGGGGCAGTAGTTAGAGATGCTATTGTTTTTGCCGCCTTTATGGAGAGGTAGAATAAAGGTGGCATGCCATAATTTGGGTACATAGGATTCCAGCATGGACCTATTGATCAAGATGCTAATGGGGAGAGCAATGCCATCAGCAGCTATTTTTAGGAAGGAGAATGGGATGTTGTCAGGGGCATTGTAGCCTGGTTTTAGTTTAGAGATTCATTTCTTTATGTGGGAGTTTGAAATGGGTTTGAGCTCAAATGTAGGAGGAGGAATAGTAAGGGGTGAGGATGGTTGGATAGGTTGAGGGGATGGGTTATTGTTTGGGAAGGTCTTGGTCAGTTCTGCTATAGAGTTTGTGAAGAAGGAATTGAATAGGGAGGCTATTTCAGGCTCAGAGTTGCTGTTGTCAGGGCAGGGGTTGCTTTTGGTACCTGGGTTGAAAAGGGAATTAATGGAATTCCAGAACTGTTTGGAGTTGTTAGAATGGTAAGACTTTTTATCTCTAATGACTTGTTTTTTAGTAACATTGCATAGTTGTTTGTATTTAAGCAAAGTTTCAGGCTGTTTGTTTTTGAGATAAGCTTTCCAGGTTTTATCTCTTTGTAGCATAAGTTTTTTGGTGTCTTTAGTTAGCCAAGGGGCGGTCTTTGTTTTTTTACTCTTTTTGTTCTTATTGGAGCTAAGCAATTTAGGACATTTATGAAGGCTGAGCTGGAGAGAAGGTGGCTGACAGAAACCAATCAGTCAGCTTCAGGAGAAATGTGTGATTTTACCAGAAGGACAGAAACATCAGAGGTAAGTCTATACTGAAGAGAATGAGGGGAGAAAGGTAATACTTCAATGTACCAGGTACAGCAGGCTAGTGAGGTGTAAAAGTAGGGAGAGTGGGGGTAGCTTGGGAGAAAGTTGAATAGGAAAAGTAGTCTATAAAATAAGTGGGTGGGCAGAAATGTATATCAGGTGGCTTAGAGGGCAAGAGGGATTAAGGTGCAAGAGAAATAGAAACCACAATAGGCTGCTTGGCTAGCATGGGGAAAAGTATAGGCACCACACTAGTGAGGCACAGGTAGCAGAATTAAGTTTACAAATGACAATACATCCACTATTAGAGTTTTTGCAGAGGGTTTATCTGTTTGAAGCACTTCAGAGGGTTTTGGAAGAGTCCCGTAGTGGAATTCCTTAGAGGGGAGGTTTCTTAGGATGTAGTAAATGGGGTGGAACACAGCATGCACAGCTGTAGGGAGAAGAGCAGAACAAGCAAGTATTAGTTGAGCAGGGGAGCAGGGGAGGTTCTTGGAATTCATAAATTCCAATGCCCTGGATCAACTAATCCATAGTCCTACCAGGGGCTCCAGTATCCTAGACCTGGTCATTACCAACATGGGAAATCGATGCTCCATACCTATGGTCACCCCCTCGTTGGTCAGGTCAGACCATAAGCTAATCACCCTTAACATCCACATCCCACCCCCACCCCCCAGTAAGAAAACCTCCATAAAAAAACTTCTCCAAAGCCAACTTCATGCTACTCAAGTCCGAAGTGACAAACTTCATGACACCCATGCAGACGGGAACTGAAAGTTTGCCTGCTGAGTCCTACACTAAAGCACTGTACGAGCACATCCACTCATGCATTAATCATGCCATTCCAAATAGAACCAAGGTGCTCTCCTCCAAAAAAAGGAAGCCAATCTGGTGGTCCCCTGCTATAAACAAACTTTACAACAAAAGGAAGAAACTGTTGCAGAAAAGCGGAAAATCCCAGGATGAAAAAATCTCCCTTACCAGCCTCACTAAGAAGCTGAGATCCCTCATAAAAACCCCCAAAGCTAGTTACGAAAATAAAATAGCCAAAGATTCCAAAGACAACCACAAGGCATTCTATAACTGTGTAAAGAATCTAAATGGCAATGCTCAGATCTGCTCTGAGCTACAACAGAATGGCATTAAATATACTGATCCCAAGGATATTGCCAATATCCTGGCAGATCAATTCAGTGCCAACTTCACCCCCCTCTCACCCCCTAAACAGCCCATCTCAATACCAGAAGATTGCCAAATTCTGCTAATAATGGCCACACATGTAAAAAACACACTCTCCAAAGATAAGAATACAGCATCTATGGGACCAGATGACATCCAGGGCTGTGTACTACATGAACTACAAAATGAACTGGTACCTCACCTAAGTGTCATGTTTAATCATACCCTCACCTCAGGCTTCGTGCCCACTGAGTGGTACACAGCTACAGTTATCCCACTCCACAAGGGGGGGGGGGGTTCACCTTGGATCCCGGGAACTACTGCCCCATCAGTCTGATGAGCCTGATCTATCTGCAAGGCCATGGAACGTATTATTGACTTCTTTAAATCAGTCTCCAGAGCAGTGGACAAGGGTAAGGCCATCCACACAGCCTATCTGGACCCTGCCAAGGCCTTTGACACCATCCCCCACTCTGGAATAATAGATACATTTACTAAGCTGGGCATTAATCCCTCCGTCACTCGATGGGTTGCCAACTGGCTTACTGACAGAACACACTGTAAAAGTAGCTGACTCGAGCTCCAGCTCCAGACAAGTGACAAGTGGTGTACCTCAGGGTTCAGTACTGGGACCGCTCTTGTTTTGCATCTACTCCTCTGAAGTACAAGCCAACACTAAAGGACTCTGGCTAACAAAGTTTGCGGATGACTGCAAACGTGGAGCCATTATTGAATCCCCAAATGATGTGGATACTCTACAAAAGGGCCTTACAGAAACAGATGCTTGGTGCCAGAGCCATGGGCTCAAGCTGAATGCCAAGAAATGTATAGTTATCCCCTTTGGGGAAAAAGCATGTACCCATGAATTGCCACATAGGTGGCAGTATACTTAACACTGAAAGTGTGATAAGAGACTTAGGGACACAGGTGGACAGTGGTCTCACCTTCAATAACCACATCGCCACAGCAGTCAGAAAATCCTTCTATGTGGCACACCTCATCACTAAGGGCTTTTCATCCAGAAAAAAGGAGGTCATTGTCCCACTGTACTCTTCCCTCATTAGACCCATTATAGAATACAACGCCCCATTTGGTATGTACCTCTCAAGACATCTGCAACAACTGGAAAGGCCACAGAAATACCTCACTAAAAAAATCACAGGCCTAAAGCAGATGCCCTATGCTGACCACCTAAAAAAAACTCCAGCTATACTCTGGGGCATATCGTCTACTCAGAGGCGATCTCTGCTTAACATACAAGGCCATGTTAAATCCAGAGCTGTTGGACATGCACCACTTAAAGAAATCTCAATCCCTCAGAGCCACACGCTCCAGGGATCTAAACCTTGTCATCACAATAAACAAAATATGCTGGAGGGATAGGTTCCTGACTCAGAGACTCCCCGGATTCTGGAATAGACTGCCCATACATGTCAAGCAGAGCGCCTCTTTGGCCCTCTTTAAAAGGAAACTTGACGATTGAATGGGAGAAAGGAAATTCACCCTGGGAATCACGTCAGTCGCCCTGCTAGACAGGGGTCCAGGGAAGTAAATAGTGTGGGAAGAAATAGCCAGGGAATTGTTATGGCTAGGCTTGTATAGGCCCTAGGGCTGACAGCCTAGTACCAACCTATGAACCTATGTAACAGTTATCTATTCCTTGCCCTAGCATCAGTAATTTCTCTTTGAGGCACTCTTGTCTTTGAGCATTTTTAGTTAGTTATATTGCTGGTTGTACTGCATGGACTGTGAAATAGCAATAATTTTCAGTAAATTATTTTACTGTGCTAGTATCACATAGTCAGGTTTGCCAAATTAGTGTTTTCCTGTAATGTGACAAATCTGGAGATGACTAGAATGTCAGGAAATTACAGAAAAAAAAACATGCCACAAGACAGGTGTTTCTCAGAAAGAAATAGTTATGCAAACCAAAGTTACAGTAATGTTGTGTTGTATATAGAATAAGGGGTAAATCAGTTGTTCCTAGTAATAAAACAAACCAAAATAATCAAACAGTTTTTGCTACTTGCACTACAAAAATGTAATGAAACTATTTAAATAAATAAATAGATCTTTCTACTGCACGCAGAGGAGAAAATATTTATATTGGAAGTCCATTCCTTTCTGTTATGAGCTGTCAATTACACATGATTCTGCAAGGGTCTCTCAGTGCAGTGACAGTTTTAACTCCTATGCAGTAGTGTGGGGGAGGGGACTGTCAATTCCTCTTGGACTACAAAAGAAAATCCTCAACAAAGGCCTGCAATTTAGCTACTTTTCTGGCTGTAGCTGGATAACTTCTAAGTATAATGTAAAAAAAAAGCTCTGAGCCAAATATAAATGAGGGTGATTAGAGACAGAAAAGAAACATTCCTTTTACAGAAAGTATAGAAGATGACATTGACTCACACAAATCCCATTATATGTCCATGATGTTGGAATTCACTTCCTTCTGTCTGGCATGAGTCATAGAAAGCATTATGGGGACGAGAAAGGGTTGAAGAAGAACAAGATCACATTCATACATCAAACCCCATTGGTAGACATATTGTGGAAAACAGGCTAAAATTACAAATAAAGCACTTAGAGTGATTTTGATGTGTTAAAATAGGCCAGGAAACAAGGATAGAGTGAACATTTTTTTTTTTATTTCTAGGGTGTAGTTTTCCTCTAATTGCAAGAGGAGTTCCTGTAGTGATAGAAGAGGATGAAAAAGATAATAATGGCAGATTTCTAGTGGTAATGGGCTACTGCAAGGGAGGAGGATTACACTGGCATGTATTTATATTACATCTAAAACTACAGTAATAGAGCTTAAGAAAATTCTGGGAGAAATAATCAATTTTCAGCAAGGACTATTACTTATAGGTGGGGATTTTGATTTGCTGCAGTGAAGATGTGTCTGAGGGGCCCAGAAGGGACAGTATAACAAAGGAGGATAGACTTTTGAAGAAATTTATGAAAATATTTCTCATGGAAGATGTGAATTCAGTAATAGGAGTTTGAAGTGAATTTATATATTATTCCCCAAGATATAAAAACTGGGCTAGGCTAGACAGAATTTACATTTCACAGAAACATGTGCATTTAATTACAGGTCTTGATATGTACCCAATAACTATTTCTGATCATATGCCAATAATATCTAAAATAAAAACACAGGGTAATGAAATAAAAATGAGACACTGCTCTTTCCTACCTATCTGTTGAAAAGAGGAATTTAAGGAATGGGTAGTGGAGATTATTTAGGAGTTATTTGAGAGGATAGAGATTACTTCTAAAAATATAGCTAGGGAGTGGGATAAAATTAAGTTGGAGTTTAAAAATAGAGTGGAAATAAAAGAAAGGGAGCTATAGTTAACTAATAACAGGAATTATTTAGAGGGACTGACAAATACTAAAGTATTGCAGAATATAGGGAATCTCACAGAACAAGAAGAGCCTCAACCGTAGAATGCTAAGCAGAAAATAAAGGATCACCTCGATAAAATACATGGGTTTGGAAAGATTGTTGTTAAGCAACTGTTCTTTTTTAAACAACTTTTATTTGAATTTACATCCAGAATTCACAATCAGAACAATTATACATATCTGAAACAACAGAAAAGAAGAACAAAAAACAAAGAAAAATTCAACTATGTACACCTATGTACAATCATCCATGACAAAGTTTGGAGTAAAATGTTTATACCATTAATATTTGTCTAATAACAATTGCAATTTCTGCCAGGCTAGTTTTTATGAGTTAAGTTAGATGTTCTGGTACAAATGGTGTGTAATTCACTTTTAAAAACACCTTTAGCTAAAATTATAAAGTCCATAAACAGTAAATTTTGCATACTCTTCCAATGCACTGTAATTACTTTTCTTGCAATGTCCAGAAGTGAGCAAAGGAATCGAATTTGATGCTTTGGTATTAAACTTAGTATAGGAACATTAAATAATAGTAAGGAATTAGTAATATAACAATTATCAGACCACAAAGCCATAACAAAATATTTAAATTCCTCCCAAAATTGTAATGTAACTCTACACTCGATAAACATATGACTCCAGTTAGCTTCCAAGAATTCACCATATCTCCAGCATTTTGATTCTTTATTCTTTGAGATAATAGCTATTTTATAAGGAGCGAAAAAACTTATGTTTAAAAATTTCCAGGTATATGACTTCCAATATAAAGAGGATGTGCTGTTATTTACTGATTTAATAACAATCTTTTATTACCAGCTAAAAAATATTCTTCATTCACTTTTGCAGAGTAGTCACAAAAGGTTAAATCAAATGGGAAGGATTCATCTCATAAGATTTTGTATACAAAGGAAATACATCAATTCTTACTTGTGTCCATTGAGATGTTACACATTAATAGTTGTAGTAATTTTGACAAAGTACTGGTCTCTGTGTTTATTGAAGTTTTTAATTTATTCTCAACAAACCGTCGTAGAGTTTGTAATGTTAACCAGTTATCTTCTGTAACATTGTATCTAGCTAGGAGTATATTTGACGGGTGTACTTTATTATCTACAAATTGATACCAGAATTTTAAATTATTATCTTTAAGATTTAACATTTTATTTACATTAAAGGACTCTAAGCAGTGTAGGGTATTTGCAATAGGGAAGATAAGAAAAAGTAGCTGTTTAATACTATAGTTACTTTCTATTATACTTTTAAAGGAATTAAAGATTTGATTAATATCATATGAGAAATGATTAAACTTCTTGTTATATAGACAATGAGCTCGCATTATCCAATATATTTGCTTATTCGTAATGGGGGGTTTATTTGGGTTTCAGAATTACTACTATATATTACTGTATATAAGTGTCATGTAATTGTTTCCAACTAGAGGTATAAGTAGCAGTTAACCAGTATAGTACTAATTTAATAATAGTAGCTTCTGAGTACATTTCAATGTTAGGGAAGCCAATTCCACCATCTTCCCATCCTCTTATGTGCCAGTTATAAGCTATTCTTGGTTTTTGAGGAAAGCAAAGGAACTTAATTAGTAAGATGTTAAGTTGTTTAAAGATTTTTTTATGAAGAATTAAAAGTAAGGCTTGTGTATAAAATAACATTTTTGGTAGGATGTTCATTTTTATTAATGTGAGTTTGTCCTCCATAGTAAAAAATAATTATTCCAATTATTTATTAATTTAGTAATTGTATTTAATAAGTTTGTGTAATTTATAATTATAGTTTCTCTCCAAGTGGACTTAATACTAATTTCTAGATTTTGTACTGTTTTATTATCCTGGTTAAAATGTTTATGCTTTTCTAGGTTTTTGTTGTTTTTTTTTATTGATTAATAATGTTTCAGTTTTACTCTGAATAAATTTTAAGTTTGAGACTTTTTCAAATAAATTCATTGATTCAATAATATATTGCAAAGAAGAGTCTATATCTTTGCTTTTTATAAGACTATCATCTGCAAACATCTGAATTTTTGAGCAGTGATCTTTATTTATGGAGAAGCCTTTTATATTATTATTTCTTATATATGGGGCAAAGGGTTCTATTGACAGGGCAAATAGTAACGGTGACAGTGGGCAGCCTTGCTTTGTACCTTTAGTTACTTATTTTAAATGATGACAATAAACAAGCTCCAATTTTAACATATGCTTGGGAGTCATTATATAATTTTAGTATTAAATTAATGAAATTTAGGGAGAGATTATATCTTTTAAGAATTTTATGTAAATATATACAACTAATAGAGTAATATCTAAACTGATTATAGTTAGTTACTGTTTAGTCTTGTGAGCAATATCAATTAGGGAAAGTGATTTAATTATATTATCTTGCACTTTCCTATGTAAAATAAATCAGTTTGATAATAATGTATACTATTGGGCAAAATATCATTTAATCTTTTGGCCAATATGGACATAAACATTTTATAGTCAATGTTTAACAAAGAGATGGGGCGATATGAGGGCATAATTGTGGTGTCTTCTCTTGTTTTAAACTTGGGGAAGTCAGGTAATATCTCCAAGAAAGGGGTATTATCAATAAATTTTTAATTATAGAGAAAGTACTTAATAATAATTTTAAAATTGAGTATGGAAAAATTGTATTTATTTCTGGAATTATGCCATCTAAGCCCGGAGGTTTATTACTTTTTAAACTTTTAATCTGGTCTTTCAATTCTAAGAATGATATTGATTTATTTAATATTTTATTTTGTTGTGATTATAATGTATATTGTTTTGGAGAAAACTATCTATTGTAGTGCTATTCTCTAAATCAAGATTTTCCTCATTAATTGATTGATAATATTTTTAAATGCTTCTAGTATACCTTTTAAAGGTGTTTCTTTCTGTGGAGCCATTAACTGTATGTTTGATTTCATTAATATGGTTAAGGTTATTAGTTTGTTTGGATCTGATGGCTAGCTTATGAAGATGCTTGGGATTTACAGAGTAAGACTGTAATTTAAGTCTCTCCATATTTATTGAGACCTTATGATTTAAAATATTGAGGTATTTTTGGTTTAACTTTGAACGTTCTGTAAGTGTAGTTTTGTCATTATAATTTAAATTTGATATTAATTTATCTATTTTAGTTTGCAGTTCCAACAATTCCCTATCCCATTCTTTCATTTTTAAAAAGTACCAATTCTTTATTTTGCCGTAAAGATAAACTTTTAATGTATCCCATATTATGGTGTCAACAACCTCACCATTATTATTCAACTCCAAAAATGTATTTATTTCATTTAAAACTCAGTCCTTAAAACCTTTCATTTTTATTATATAAGCTGGGATTCTTTGCCAAAAAACTAAATCCTCATTACTTATTTTGAAGTTAAAAGTAAGGGCATTATGGTCAAAGACTGGACATGTCACTATTAGAACTTCACTTATTTTGGAGTATGAATTATTGGAAATGAAGACCTTGTCTATATTTGTTTAGGTTCTGAATCTAAAGAAATAATGGGTATAGTTAAGGGAATTAGTCTCTCTTAAATCATAAATATCTCTAACATTCATAGAGGAAATGAAATTATTCAGTTTCTTGGATTGCCTCGATAACTTGGGTTTGTTGATTCTGGATGTTTCTTTTTCTGTTAGTAAACAGTTAAAATTGACTGGTAAAATAATTTCTCCTCTGGCATAAATAGTTATGGTATCTAAATATTTATGTACAAATGTAGATCCTAGGCCAGGTATACAATAGGAGTTAATCAATGTATAAATGTTCTTATTTATTTCTAATACCACTAGACATAACATTCCCTCTTTATCCTCTAAGGTACTAAAGATTTTAGGCACAGTAATAGAGTTTTTCCACAACATAAGTGATCCTCTCTTTTTGCTTTTGTAGCATGAGGCTGCTAGAACAGAATAACCCTTAAAAGACAATTTGTTTAAATCTTTTTTAAGTAAATGTGTCTCCTGCAAAAAAAGTATTTGTGCTTTATGCAGTTTTTTAAATGTAAGTAAACTGGCCCTTTTCACATTATTATTTTAGCCATTGACATTTAGTGATAAGCACTTATATTATGTCATGAGTTTCAGATGTTTATAGGATGCCTATAATGTGATTTTACACACCATATCCTATGGAATCTTGTGAGGTAATTTACATGAATGAAATAAACAAATTAATTTTTGATCTTTGAAATACGTTTCTGTATACAAAAACAAACGTGTAACAATGTGTTCCTGGTTTGATTAATAATATAATAAAACCACCCTCTATCCACATCTTACACACCAAATATCTTATTAGCTTCTACCTTGTATGAAATTGAAAAAAAAAATGAAACTATATATCTATAGACTGAACTGAATGCCACTCAAATGCTATATGTTTTCAAGACAGCATTGCTGACTAATTTAATTCCAGACCTATTTCTCCCTGGTGGTTTCTCATTATATGTCAAAAATAACAGCATTGTAGTAGGCTACATAAATGATCAGAAGTTTACATTGTACATTTAATGTTACCAAAATAAAAGCATTTTTTCAGTAAAGTTTAGTGCAAACAAACATTTGAAGTTAATATCATAATGTAACAATCAATTTTGAATACTATGTTATAGTACTGCTAGAGAAAGAGGAGAAAAAAGAGGGGGGAGGGGGGTCTAAGACTTGCTATTAATGAACAGTGATAAACGATAAGTCATTATAAAACTTATATTTTAGACTTGTGATATGTGAGACATAACAGTATAATTGAAATCTGGCCTGATATGCAAACAAAAAAATGAATAAAATATTTACTATGTTACTGATATAGCACAAAACAAACGGAGTGTGTAGCATTTGTTTTGTATTTTGATTACTACACTGTTGACTGGGAATCGTATGCAACACCAACCATGCATGTACAGAGATTCTTACATTTTGTATATAGACTCCTTGAAACAGATATTCAATATCTTAACCATGAGTGTAGCCATTTTGGGTCTGGTCCTCAATAATTTGAAAGATTGCAACACATCCCCTGCTGTAATGTCATCTCTGTATAGTCCAAACAAATACATTATTTATTTTAAAGTAAACTTAACAACTGGACCCCTAGATAAATCTGGTATATTTAGAAGCTATTCCAAAGCTAGTCTCCTGCTGTTAAGTGGTAACCTTTCAAATTGTCAAGCCTCAATAAACTTTGAGAACATTGCTACATATGTAGAACATTTTACAGAGTCCCCATACATTTACATTAGTAACTGCATAGGAGCAGCTACACCCACCATGAAGGAGTATAGAGCTAAGTCAAAAAATAATCACCTATGGTGGGATCACAAGATTAATAGGCTGCATAACAGGAGATAGGAAATTATGGCAAACTTAGGAAGTGCTGTACCCATTTGAATAAAAGCACTTTCTTAAACTGATTAAGCTTGGGGGGGTGATTAAAACCTGTCTAAACCAAATTTAAGATGAGACTGACTTCCCAGGCAAAGGACAACTACAGAACATTCTTTGGCTATGTCTGCAACCTCAAAGGCAATACACAACTGTGTGCAGAACTCATTGTGGCAGGAACTACCTATCTTGGGTCAGAAGATATAGCACATATCTTTGACTTATTAGCTAAGCTTCAACTTTACCCATCCCCTCAGCCCTCCCATAGGAAGTAACATCCAATATGACTCTGTCTACTATTAGTGTAAAGCAAGTGTTTAGTGTTCTGTCTAAAACCAAGTGCACTACATCATTGGGCTCAGGCATATCCCAGGTTGCTTTCTAAATAAAGAGAAACATATCCTATCTGAGCATTTGGAGTTATTATTTAACTGTGGCTCCTGAACAGGTTTTGTGCCTCATGAATGAAGAAAGGCAATAATCATCTCTATGTTACTGAAGATACATAGTGTGGGAGAGGAAACAGTGATTACAGTCAGTTTCCTCTAATGTGGGAATTAAATACTTCAGAATAATTTGCTACTGGTCTTTCACATGTAGTGAATATTTGTCTCATAAAGAATGTGCTGATTCTGTATTGTATGTATAATAAAACCTAACAACAAAAAGTTCCACATTCAAGATAAGGTAGTAATTCTCCCATTTAACTAAATTCAAAATACTGCCATGAAAAGACCAAAATACAATGAACTAGTGTCTTACTTGCTTTAAAAGCAAGTCAGCACAATAGCATCCTTTTAATGACCACTTGAATGATTTTATGTCTATGTGGTTATGGAAAGAATTTCATAAAATGACCTATTTACTAGTTGAAACCCCTTTTCTCCTTTTCCAAAATTTGTATAAACCAAAACAGCCCAAGTGTGCCTGATTTGTCCAAGAACACAATACTTATGACAGCATCAACATTTATAAATATTGTGAACATACCACTCTGCAGCATCAAATGTGTGACTACCAGTCACTGAAGAATAACGGTTTCAATCACAAATCAATACATTTCAAGGGGGTGGAGCAAAGATGGCCAGCTGTTAGCAGCAGATTTTTTTAGCTCCAAACAACTATACTAAAATACAGGAAAATACTTATTTTATTCCAACAAAAATAAAATAATCTCATTAACATCTTCCAAACTACTTATTCCCCAATTTTGAAGTAGATTCATCATAATTTTCCTGACAAAATATCCTGGAGATCACTTCAGCTGTGTGGAAATGAATATCTCAAAGAATTCCCATGAGTCTTCACTGAAAAAAGGAAATTCAACTGATGTCTGCAACTCTTCATGAACTGTCTCTAAAAATGGATAGATTTACTGACAACTTAGAAATTCTCATAGAAAATTGCCAAAAACAAACTGGTGTCCTTAAAGAAATACTACAGCAACATAAAACTAAGTTAGTGGACATTGAAACTTCACTTAATGATATTGATGGGAGTCTCAGGGAAGAAGAGAGCCAGTGTGAATTTTTCTTACAGCAAAACAATTGGTTAACCAATAAAATAGATGACTTAGAGAATATGGAAAGGAAAACTAACATAAGAATTTTTGGTGTCCCTGAAAAATCAGAAGGTGAGGACATTATATTATTCTTAAACTACTGGCTTCCTGAAATTCTAGACTTGAAAGAAGGTTTATCAAATGGAATTGAAAGAGCACATACAGCCATAGGAAAAACTAAACCTTTCTCGCCCACTGTGTCTCCTAGATCCATAGTAGTTAAATTTCTTTCATATTTAGACAAGGATCTCATTCTCAAAACAGCTTGGAGCAAAAGTCGTTTAACTTATAAACATAGTCAAGTAAGATTTGACAATGATTACTCATCAAGAATTTTGGAATTAAGAAAGAAAACATGGCCTTTGGTGAGACTTCTTAAACAGAATAAAATAAAAGCCCAACTTGTTTACCCTGCAAAAATTAGAATTTTCTATTCAAATGACATGAGAACCTTCAACAATATAGAAGAGGCAACTTCGTTCATCAAAAACAACAATATAATTCCTATTCCAGAAGAAATGGATTGGGCAGTCTCTTCTACCTTGAAAAGCTCTTCCAATAAAAACAACTGGTCTGATGTGAGAAAGAAAAAACAAAAAACTGAACTTCAAAAAATAGACATTACTAAATCTCTCAAAGTATCAACCAGATCATAAAAAGTAACAAAAGTATGTACATTTACTTATTTACTTTCTATGGTTCTCAGTTTTGCAAGTCGGTTCTCAATTGTTTTTCATTCATATACTATATATGACATTTAAACTAACAACTAGACTTTTCCCTAACAACATCAGTATTTATATATCTAGGAGTTTATTGTCTGGCAATAGTTTTCCTTTAATATTTATTTATTTTTTCTCTTAAAATTAACAATTAATATAATAATAATAATATAATTTATTATGTTTATTATGGCTCTAAATGTTTGGAAGCACCAGTTAATGTGGCCCATAACTTCATATATTACTGAAGTTTACTTTATCAGTATATTAGTTAGACTCTTGTTAGTTTTGTCCTTTTAAGGAAAATGATGAGGAATTTGGTGTTTTTCATTTCTAACGGTCATAACGAATACAATTTGCTCGCACCTTCAAATAGCGCCTTTTCCTCTCATAGTATAAACTCGATCTACTTTAATTGTATCATTCACCATGTTCCTCTACCAGATTCTCTTAACTCACTATACATTTATTTACACACTCAGATCACAGTGCTTAAAGCAGAAAGTAAAAGAGAAGGAAAATCATCTAACAATTGAATAATATTTCTACCTATATGTTTACTTTTGTTTATTTGTCTCATTTGGGTATTAGTTCTATTTGTTCGCATTTCACTTTATTGGGCTTATTTGCTTGTGCTTTGACATTTGAGTTGAATAAGCTACCCGTGGCTGCTTTAGTGTGATTTATGGAAACATGGTGCTATTAATGTAGGTTTCCTGTTCGAGACTTCCTGGCTAGTTTAAGTGAGTAAGCGTCTAGGCAAAGTTTAATCTTAGAGACACGACTTTGTTTTCTCAGAGACATATGACTTATTGGATATTTCTCTGAGTTGGGTGGCTTCTTTCTACATTTTTTCTTCCTTTCCTTGAAGAAGATTCTCCTCATTGAATCACTCCTTTGACTGCCGCTCATTTATGCTCTTCACAACATATCTATGTCTGGAAGCCGATCTGAGTAATAGTCTGACTGGGATCTTGGCGGCTGTAGTGAGGATTCCTTTTGTGATTGCTGAGCACAAATACAGTATTTTTCATTCTTTGTGTTTTTAGAAGCCCGGGTAAGTTGATTAGATTTGATCATAGTTGAATGATTTGTTTACTGTTGTCTGATTTTTCGAGAGTGGAGTTCTGATGTGTAGTTGCTCTGTCAGAGCAATTTGGTAACTGAGACTATTTTGTTCCTGTAGTGGGCTCCATAACCATGCTGTGGCTTTCTGGAGTATGATGATTTTTTAAAATGTTGATCTCGCTGGGTTCGTTTTCTCTGGTGGTCCTGCTGGTTGAGCTGTAATGAGTTCATCTGGTCCCATTTGATATACAGTTTAGTGGCGCCCCTCCATATTTGTCATGTTCATTGTTTTTTCATGTCATTTCATACAAACATATAAAGAATCCTGGTGTAATTGGGAATCATTTTCTTATAAATTTAATGCACCACTGTCCAAGCTTTCATTTTGATTGCCACAGTGGTACAGCGGTAGCATTGTTACCTCACAGCAAGAGGTTCTCCCATTCAATTCTCGGCTTAGCTTGGGAGTGCCTTCTGTGTGGAGTCTGCATGTCCTCCCCATGGTTGGGTAGCATTCGAAAGACATGCGTGCGTAAATCAGCATGCCTTCGTTGAAGGTTGGGAGTCGAGCTGGCACCTCAGCGTTTTGTAAAAATCTACTGCCAATCATTAGCGGACCGGAGTTCCGCTGTGGTGACCCCTTACCAGGCAAAAGTCGAAAGACAAACAACAACAGCAACTATCCAAGTTTTTATTTTCTTACTTGGATTTACTCTTGTTTGTATGGTCATAAATTAAGATGTTCAGTTAATTAATTGTATAGTCTGGTTGTAGGAGAAGGCAGTTCTTGTCTCTCAATCTTTGAACTGTAACTTTGGAAAGACATTTATGAGTCTCCTTTATTTGTAGACTATTTACTGAACTGTCAGTTAAAATGCATTGTCCACTATACATAGGGGATCTCAGATGACAGTTAATGCAGTAGCCTATTTAATATCTTAAATTTGGATATTTCAAGAACAAACATTACATTCACTTGCTAAAGAGTGTAAGAGAATTTACATCCAGTCTGCATAGATTCTCATGTTATACATTAGAAATGGTATGGAAGTCTGCATTTCTCATTTCATTAATGACATACTAGAATTTTAAGGGTCATGCATTTAGATAATAATTAGTATATTTTTGTCTATCCAATGATTGAAGTTTTACTGTCTAAACGACCTTTATCGCATTGATTATTTATTGTTATTTATTCTCCATTTACTGAAGCAGAGTACAATGTGATAAAGTGTTAAATGCTCTGTGAGTTATATAGCTGTCAGAACTCATATATAATGTTAATTATAGGGTCTAGAGTATTTGATTTATACCCTTGGTCAAAAAGAATATAGATGTTTAGCAAATAAATCTGATGTTATAATCTCCAATGATCTCTTCCGTAGTCTTGAATTTGACTTATTTTTTTTAGCCTGCTTTCCCTATGTCTCTAAATAAGTGTTCTAACCAGACCTTCTTCCATGTCTCCATTGGAGGCAGTCAACTTATTGTTGTGAGTTGTTTGACATTGAAATAGTTCAAAGTAGCTATTATACAAAGGAAAAACTAACAGCTTTCATTTCATTATTTGTATATCAATAGACTTTGTTTTCAGTATTATTTTTCTAATATACTTATCTCAGCTTATTCTTCCAAAGAGCTTTGGTGACTCACAGCATTTTAGGAATATTTTGTATGGTAACCAGTTATTTTGGAAATGTAGCAAATTGTTCCATATAGCAATGAAAAGTAAATACTAGCTGGTGATTCCCTGCTCATCTTATCATCCTAATCATTGTCCCATTCTACCTTCTTGATAATATTTTAAGATAAGACTAGTCTAAGTTTGGGCTCCAAAGAATTGAAAAAATATAGAATAGATGTTTAGAGTGGAGTCGATTGGTAGATTTGTTTTTCCTCACATTTTGAATTCCTGCAGACTTGTCGGGTCATGACCTTACTGATCGCTCAACTAAAGAAGTTTAGCCCAGAGTCTTTTGATTATAGACCTTAGTTACCTTACCTAAGTTATCACAGTAAAAGCGAGTGACAAACTGAGCAACGTCAAGGAATAAAATAAATTCTGATTTTATTAGCACTTTAGGAGAGGTCAGTGCCTCCCCTTCTTCAGACAACAATCAAATCAATTAGTAACATTATATAGACAAACAAAGCACGTAGAACTAACAAGACAACCAATTAATCACTTAAAACAATTAGTCTCTTCTTTGCCTTTCTTTAAAGAGACAAGTATTAAGCCCAGTTCAAAAAACTTGTGAAGCACTGTTCAAACAGACAATACTTTTTCCGTGCATAAAAAGCTTCATTAAAAAACAAGCATATGTATAAAATATAATAAATCTATTTTATGTTGTTTTATAAATCACTTAAGTATTATAGTGTTAAGATATCAAAAGACAAATTAGTGAGTGTAACCCATATACAAAAAATTATAACGTCGAAACCATAATATGAAAAAATATGTATATATCAAAAATAGTGTCTAATATGATATATCTCCTTTATACAATAATCAATTAACAAATATAATTAATATATACCTATTTAAGCTACTAAAAAAATAAGAACAATAAACATTTTATGGTATTGGAAATTATACATTATAAAACACCATTACTATGACTCCTATCCATGGTCTTCTAAGATAAAAGGCCTAAAGTTAGAGCAATCATATAAATGCAAAAATTGTACCTAATGTGGCATTGACAATTATGAAAGCAATCGAATACTATAAATAAATATATATTTTTATTATACCTAATAAGGCTCCTAAAAAAGGGCCAAAGCCAACTATATAGTGCATATTCTACTTCGTATATAAGTATTTTCTGATGCACTTATTATAAACTGTATCAAATTTATAATTTAATATAATATAATAAAATATAAGCATATATACCATAACATATTATAAACATTAAAAAACAAAAAATATATATATATATATATAAATAAAAACCTATACGTAAAAAATATGAATTTGTATATATACGTATATGGACAAGGATAGACTACCTTCGTAAGGCTAGATATTTCACGATGCTTTTATTGAGACATATTCATTGAGGCCTGGGAAAATGTGGGTGGCTGTCCTAATTTGCCACATAATTTCATCTATTTCAAGTTGTATTTGCCAAGGCCCACCTCTTAAATCCACGTGTCTTTGTTGTAATATGCTAAATTTAAACCTATGACCAGGAAACTCGTTGATATGTCTAGCCAATGCATTGGTTGTATCTCTTTTATTAATAGCATATTGATATTCATAAATGCGCTGCTTGATCTTTCTCTCAGTTTTACCAATGTAAAATGCAGCACATTGATCACAGCAAGCTGTGTAAATCACACTCTTAGTATCACAATTGTACCTGCCGTTAACATGGTATGTCCTCTCTCTAATAGTAACCTTAGTGTCATTGTGAATGTATCTACATTGTTGGCACGACCCACATTTATTCATTCCATAATTCTTACCATATTTATTGTTTTTCTTTCTTTCTAATAGAGCTTTTTAAGTTAGCTGCTTTCCTATAAGTTATTCTAGACCTTTCTCCCAATATCTTGAAAAGCCCACTATCTTCAATTATAATAGACCAAATAAACCCCTTCTGGAGAATTATATCTATCATACTGTTGAAAATATGGAGGACCAACACAGTACGGTTTTAAACAATAGTGAACATGGTTTTAAAACTAGTTTCCTTTGTACTTATTCTTTAGATCATTTCAGAATAAGGGAAATGTTAAACAAAAATTGGTCTACTATCTCTCTAACTGAATATTCTCTTTTTATATAGGCCAAATGTATATATTGTATATAGTTTGTTCTTTTAATTATTCACAAATTATTCATTTTATACTTACTGTCCTTATGAAATTCAATAAAATAATTTGAAAAAACAAAGAAAAAAACAAACCAAATCAATACATTTAATGAAATTAGTCAGTTCTCAAATGTAAGAAGATAATACAACATAAGAACCATACATTCAAAGACAAAAGGTTCCACAGTAGAAATAAAACTAGCATTGATTAATCAACTATGCATTGCCACATTACTTCTTATCAATTTGGCCAGTTGTTTATTTAAAATGGCTATATATTTAGTTGTTTTATGTTTCCCAATATTGGCTTTTTCTAATTTCAGTTCTTACCTTCAGTTTCTGATGGAAAATTTGTTTTGTTTTTGTGAGTGATTCTCAGCTTTAATTCAATGACTATCTTTCAATTTGTTCTGTTTCTGTCTATGAAACTGGCTGCTTAATCTGTTTATACAGCTGTTTTAACATTCCAGATGCTTGGTATGAGGTTAAAGGTTGCCGATCATTTCCTGTGGTTGTAGTTTGTTATTAGAAGTGGCGACGGTTGTGGTGTGAAGCTATGAGCAGCTCATGAGCCTTAATCACTTCAGAGGAGTCTTTTTTAATTGGTAGGTGGGAAAAACAGGATGAAGCAAATTATTTTAGTCTATAGAAGGCTTGAGCTGTTTCACTAAAGCAACGCTACACTTGCAAGATTGTGAAAGTTAATTACATGACCAAATACAGTGTCAGAAATGTAATGCATATAAGTACCATGTTTTCTAACCATATTAGACCAGCAGAACATCGTCATTTTATCTTATATGTTACACTATTGCCAACAAGCATAATAATAATAATAAAAAAAGAGACAACCCCCTTTCCCTGTAATAGAGAGTCTCTAAGTTATATATTAAGACAAAAATTTATATTCATTTTTAGGTAATGAACAAATTATGTCTACATATATATCTGCATTTTTTTTTGCTGCGTAATAATTTCTTTTTATTCAGTTAAGCACCCCAGAGAAAACTCTCTATCTCCAAGTCAGCGCCAAACAGAGTTCCAATAGGAACACAGAAACCAGCCATGCAAGGGCAGCAAACAAATATAGTTATATATACTATATATACACACAAATATTGCTCCATCCCTCCTCCATTCCCCTCACCCCACCTTCACTCTCCCTCTTATTAAGTAACTATTAGAAAATAAAATAATTATAATCTAGATGATAGAAAGGGGGAATAGAATAGACTATAAGAACAGACATAAATTAAAAAACAAGAAAGAAGGGAGAAGGAAAAAGAGACAAGAAAGTGGGGAGAACAAGGAGAAGAGAAGAAATGAATAATATGAGAAATGCCAGAAAATGTTATAAAAATGGTATTTACCTTTATAACAATGTTTAGCATTTTGTTCAGAGAGGCAATATAATCAAACTCCAAACAGATCAAAATTATATAGCAAGTTCATTTATCTTTTAGTTTTTTATTTGATCCTTCTTTAACAGACCATCCATTTTTTGTTGCCTGTCTCTTCAGACTTTGTGCTGACCAGTCTATTTCCTCAATATCTGTTAATAGATTTCTCTTTTGGATGAAGTCCATCATTTCTTGGAGTGTTAAAGATTTTTTCACTATCTGTCAGAAGTAGTTTTATTCTAGTTTGAAACAAGACCTGTGCTTTGATGTTAGACTTTTTGAGAGATTTTATCAAGTGTACATATTCTTTTATCTTGGAAATGACAGTAGAAGTGTAGTCATTATCAAAACAGATATTTCTCCCATTAATTTTGACAGGAGGATTTGACCAGGCAGATATCAATACCAAGTCTTTGCCATGGGTAGACAGAAATCTAACTATAACAGACCTAGGAGATGAGGAGTTGCTGACAGACACAGGTTTTGACAGGGACTGGTGAATTGTTTTTTTTTTCCAAATGACAATGATTCAGGCAGGTTTAAAGCCTTTAGTAGCCAGTTATATAAAAATTGTACCATGCTATTACTCTCCTTTTTTTCTGGCACTCCATAAATTCTTATGTTGTTCCTTCTTGATCTACTCAAAAGATCCTATACTTTTTCTAAAAGGTTATTGTTCTGCTTGAGGAAGAATTCATTGTGGCTCTCATACTCAGTCCGCCTGCCTTCAATATCATTCACACATCTTCTAAGGATGAAATCTCTTCAGAATGTTTTAATTACCTCATTCAACAGGTCCAGTTGTTTTCTGCTCTCTTGCTTTATATTATCTATTTTGTTCTCCAGCTTGTCTATTTTTGTTGAGAGTTCTTGTACATTTGCTATGATGGACTGAAGTTCCTTCTTCACCACACTCTCCTAATGTGAGTTCTTCGAGTTACTCGTTGTATCACTTGTACAGGAGCTTCTGGCAGGAAAACAAATAAAAAACTAGGTACTAGTATTGATTTTTTCAGAAATCAATACCTAAATAATTAAATCTTTCTTATAAATAAACTAAACGTTTTTTTTCCCACAAAAATATTGAAATCTCCTGTCAGGATAATAAGAAAAAGGCAGAGCTAAGATTCTGTGATGTTAGCTGTTTGGGATCTTCAAGCAACTGTTTTTTGATAATAACACTTTTAAAGACTTTTAAAACTTTTAGCACAATGACTCAGGCAACAGAAAGTAGAATGGGCTGTCACCAAGCTTAGGGAGCCTATAACCAGACATCTTGTAGAGGTATTAGAAGTATTTTGGAAATTCAATGAAAGTCTGTATAAAGCAGAGGATATGGGAATCAAGAAAAGATACAAATGAAAATGTTTATGGAATAATTAAATATGTCAAGGTTAAAAGCAGATGAGGCTCAATTACTAACAGTTAGGATAGGAGGAGATGAGATGAAAATTGTGAAGAATAACCAATCTACAGGAAAGTCCCCAGGAATAGATGGTATTCCTGTGGAAGTTTAGGAGGGAAAACTGATACATATTTGGATGGGTTTGTTTAGCACTATTTTAAGAGGAGGAGAAGTACTAACATCCTGGAAGAAAGCAGTGGTAGCTGTAATACCTAAAAAGGGTCCATCAGATCCAGCTTCATACAGGCCCATTTCAATAATAAACCATGATTATAAAGTGTTCATGTCTATAGTGGGTAAAAGAATGGCAAAAGTAATGCCAAATTTGATAGATATGGATCAGTGTGGTTTTTCTGGAGGGGAAGCAAACATTTGACTATATTAACAGAACACTGATGATCCAGATGGAAGCAGAATGTAAGAAAATACCATAACTGTTGGTGGGTCTTGATGCAGAGAAAGCATTTGACAGAGTAAGCTAGGACTTTATGAGCAGAGCAATGGAAACATTTGCATTTCCTGAAAAATATATAAGGTTGATTAGGAGAGTATATTAGGGATCAGAGGTGAAAATTAATGTGTATGGGGTCCTCCTTTGATAATTTTTGCTTGAGCAGAGGAACCAGGCAGGGGTGTCCTCTTTCCCCTTCGTTTTTGCATTATATTTAGAACCATTGGCAAAGAAAATAAGGGACTCAGAAATTCAAGGATATAATTGGTATTGTAGTCAAGAAAAGCTAGCTTCTATTTGCGGATGACATTATTTTATACCTGGCAAAACCAGAAAGGAGCATTAAAGTGTTGTGGAACATATTGAGACAATTTCAAATATTTTTGGGATACAAAATGAATTAAGCTAAAACAAAGGCAATAGCAGTAAATGATGTACCCACATATGAGGTGGTTCAGCAACATCCATATTTATGGGGACATGATGAAATTAAGTATTTAGGAGTATGGATTAAAATGATACTAGTGTGGCAGCTGAAGGTTTGTGGGAAGAGGCTATGCAAAAGATAATACAAAAACCTGAGAAAATGGAAGCTTTGTTATATGGATATGGATAGTAAGATACAAGCAGTTAAAATATTTTTAGTCCCATTAGTCTTATACAAAGGTCAGGCATATTTGTATCAACAAGAGGAGAAGTTGTAGATAGCAATTAATAAAGAGATGAAGGAGTTTATCTAGGAGAGAAAGATGGCAAGAGTCAAGTGGGATAAGCTGATTCTTCCAGTAGAACAGGGCAGATTGGGATTTCCCAATTTGAAGGTGTATTTCAGCGCTACACAGTTAAGGCTCCTATACATAGCACAAGAAGAAAACTATAATTCAAAGTGGAAAGAGATGATGATGAAACAGAGGGGAAGCTCAAGAAACAAGGAGAAATTGGGATTTTGGATGCAGGCCTTTAAGGAGAATAACAATAGTCGTACATGATATTATATCTATAAAGTAGCAGAAAGTATCCTAAGAACTAAGCCAACATGGGAGTGCAGGAAAGGAGATTCTGGTGAAAGGGATGACTGCAATTAGGGATATAGACAATAGGCAAGAGGGGAGATGGAATTTATTGGAGAAAACTGGCGAAGGAACCAAGAATTTATTTGGACTGAAGGTTAGAGATTGCTTTCACTATCAAGGATTGCTATCATAGTATAGACAAAGAGAAAGAAATGAGGGGTCCTAAGTGAAAGACCAGCACTGGTAGATTTTTTAGTAAAATTTAAAAGAGAAGTTAGCATTAAAAAAGAAATAATTAGTAGAGCAAATAAAATATTGAATGATAGCTATACGAATCAATCAGAGGAGGTCAGAAAGGATTGGGAGGCAAGATTGGATAAGAAGTTTACAAAGAAACAATGGGTGTCAGTATGGTTTGTGATGTAAAATGCTTGCAACTGGGACTGTGTCGGTGTGGTTTGTTTTCATTTATTTAAATGTATGATTGCCTGTGTGATAAGTGATGGTTTAGTAAAGATATTTCTTGTTTAAAAAAGGGCAGGAATTAAATAGTTTTGTAATGTTGCTTAGGTTATATGATATACATCAATATATGTGACGTATAATGTTTGTGAACATGAACTTGTTAATACAGTTTAATTACTTTTATATGAATATAAATTTACATATGTTACAACTGATAATTCAATACGTTTAAACAGGTGTTTAAAAAATAGACACTAGGGAAGGGGGTAGATGTAACTTAGTACTTTAATAGTTGATCAGTTGATATGGAGCAACATATATTTTAATACTTGATCCAAAGCAGACGGTACTATCTGAAGGTATACATTATACCAGCTAATGTCATACTATTAGCCCAAGTAACTCTGTGATTATCACCAAAGTCACAGCTGGAAGGTCATGGATAGGATCTATGTGCCTTAACCAGAATCAGGGAGCTTGTATATGATGATTCACTGCTGTGGATCACCTGACCTGTTAACTACAGATAAGATATGAAGAGAGTTTAGCTGGGGGGCTAGCTACCTGCGGCTGCTAATAAGTAGTTGTACTACACAGTGTACAGGTTCTGATTACAGGTTCTGATTACAGGTCTTTGCAGTACAGTCTGCTACAGTCTCAGGTAAAACATGAGGAAATTCTTAATTTGCATATGTTCAAAACATTTTGTTGAACTTTTCATTGATCCTGAATCCAGACAGAAGAACTTTGATAATGTTGCAGTACAGGCCCTGCCGAGGATGGTAACCTAAGGTTATAAGCGAAATTAATCTTATGACGCTCTTGTGCTTGAAGAAAGACAAAACTGAGTCACCATTTCTTCTTTGTGACAAATATTTAGTGTAGGTTATACGTCTTCATTTTTCTGCATATAGTCAAATGACAAAAGAATTCTGATTATGTCAATTTGATCTTCCTACTGGGACAGAAATGTCTGGCTCTGATTAACTGTCTGTACTTTTAAACCTGCAGGTGTTAAATATGAAACACCGAAAAAGATTTTTTGGCTTGAAATCAGTCTTTAGTGGTTTCCTGTTGTATTCAAATGTACCACAAGCACTTAGCCTGCAGTCTGATACAGGATTTGAACTGAAGAATTCTGCTGCCGAGATCATGTTTATTTAGAAAGTCAGTTACTAAATGGAGATACAAATAATATATATGCAGAGGAAGTCAGCACTGTACTTTTAAGGCAACAACAATGAACTTATCTTTATAAATGTGATATATTTTTCTTGTTAGGTAGCTCTGTAAATTTAAACAATGGGAAAGGATGTTGCTTTCTGGAGTTAGATGACATGGATAAAGTTTAAGAGGAAAATATAAAATGAAGTTTTACAGAAATTGTACTTTTTCTGTGGAATCCATATGTGCATCTTGTAGGTGTTGTTAGCAACTCCCCTGGGCAGCCGTTTCCATCCACAGACCCTACTAGCCAAATAGGGAATAGAAGTTGATTGCCAGGCCTTTCTTCCATATCACACACACACGCACACACACGCACACACACACACACACACACACACACACACACACACACACACACACACACACACACACACACACACACACACACACACACACACACACACACCTAGTGACAATTTGGAGTCACCAGTTTGTCTACTGCATGTCTTTGGAAGGTGAAAATAAACCCATGTAAACACAGGGAGGACAAATAGTCTCTTCACAGAAGGCTGCCCAGCTGTGATTTGGCAATGCTATTCACTGTGTCATTGTGCCACTCTTTTTGTGGAATTGTTGTTGTGTCTTTTGGCTTTTCCTGGTTAGGGGTTGCCACAGCGGAACTCCGGTCCGCTAATGATTGGAAGTAGATTTTTACGTGCCGAGTTGCCAGCCCTGACGCACGATCTTCAACGAAGGTATGCCCATTCATGCATGTCTCCACACAGAAGATGCTTTAGCTGAGAATCGAACAGGACAACGTCTTACTGTGAGGCAACAATGCTACTGCAGCACCACCACCACCACCACAGTTTGCCACTCTTTCTGTGGAATACTTGGTTTTATTATATTCCATTTAATATACAAACATTGTGTCTGTTTATATACTGCGCAGCTGGAAATAACTGGGGTGATAAATCATGTGGTCCATGCCCTTCAGACAGGTTGGCTTCTAATTAAACTTATCCTTTTGAAGCAGGAAAGCAATACATTCTAACAACATACTAATACTTTCTAAGTTAGTTTTGCTCTAGTTCACTCAGTATTTTGCTTATTTCTGCATCTCTTTCTCTAGACATTTTCCTGTTATTCTTGCCTTACAACATACCTCTGCAAGAATTGCTTGCCAATATTTTGGAAATTCAGGACTCACAATATGCATATGCTCTTTAAGAAAGAGACCTTTGCACTAACACGGAATACATAACTAACTGCATAAGGTAAATACCTCTTATGATCGACACAATGTAAACTTGCAGGATACATGCAGGCTAAGAATATTGTTGAAACAATGGCCTTTATTAATGCATTTTAGGAACATTTTAAACCAAAAGATACACTCTAAAACTCCATCCAGCCTTACAGACCAATGGGTTTACTAAATTATATGGTATAACTGTTGGAGAAAATCATGATCATATCACAGTGTAGTTAGTAGTTAGAAAGACAGATTAAAATTAACATCACAAAATTTGCTTATAAAGAAAAGCCTAACCACAGCAGTAAATGAGTTGCTCCTTTGAGCTATGCATCTAGAGGAGTCTATAGGTGGATATTATTTGAATAGCTCTACAGCTGTTTGGCACTAATGCCATTTTGGTCTGATTTAGGCTCTCCCTCTAACAGTATTATAATCAAAGGTATTTCCTCACACTAGCTAAATTTTTCTCTCTCCCCCAGCTACTTCTAAGGTTTTATTTTTGCTCGTTCTTAACCAGTAACTGTACGTTAAACTTGTATTTTATTTTCCTTAGCTGAGAACAATTTCTATGATTGTTTCTTGAGATCTGGGTTATAACCCACTCTGTTCCACCCTTGCTATGCTCGGACTCCACTTTGCTCCCTTCCCCACACACCCTTGCTCTTTCTAGATTTATAGTTACAACACCACTCCTCCTCTACCTCCTCCAATCAAATCACCCCTTCCTTCACAACTCCTCCCATACTTACTCCTAAACTCCCTCCCACATCCTTCCACAACCAGTCTGACAATCCTTACACCCTTAAATACTTCTTCTCCCCTCTCTATAGCTTCATTCTGTGAAAGTAATTAGTCATACTTCACACCTCAAATGCCCACCTCCAAACACTCTTCTAAGTCAAACAGACCCATGCCCTACCAACTGTCCACTAAATCAATATACCAGATACTCTTTCTGACAGCCTCACTAAGCCTACTAATAACAGCATCCAACATCACTACTATCACTCGATTATCTCCAAACACCCCATTCCACTCCACCTCTAGCACCCATCCCCTTCCTCTCAATCCAGTTAACATCTATATAGGTAGCACTATCTTTAATGACATAACCTTAACCCAAGCTAAACTCCCACCACCTAACTATCCAAACTTACCCAGTATTTCCTTGAAATATGATAAACACTTTAACAATCTCTTGAAACATATTGTCCAAATAGCATCAAGGATAACCCTATGTGGGGACATACATCCAAACCCTGGCCCAGCCAACAATCCTTCAACCTCAGCCCCTCACACTGGCTCTCAAATCAACAGTAATCAGCCATCAATCATTCCCAGTAAAGATAAAGCAGATATTCTACTATTGAATATGAAGATAAGAAGCATAAACAACAAAATTCATGAGCTTCATGCTAACTTCTCTCTTTACTTACCAGACATTGCACTACTTACAGAGACCTGGCTAAATCCCAATACCAACAGTAATGAAATACTTCCACCAGGCTATAACTATATATTCTCTGGCAGAGTAAATAAAAGAGGTGGTAGTGTAGCTCTACTCTTTAAAAAACACCTCTGTATAGAAACCCGAGCTGAAAAAAAACCTTAGAACTTAAAAATGCAGAAATAATATCTGCCAAAGAAAACATCAGCACCAATAAAAATATATATATTATAGGTCTCTACATACCATTGGGAGATATAATGCTGGAAAACATACTACATTGCTGTAGCAATAACCTACCCCAGGATACACTCATAATGGGTAATCTCAATATAGACTGGTCAGATTACAATTCTCCACACTCCAAAAACTATTTTAACCTACATGGTTTCTCTCAACTCATCCAATCACCCACCAGGGTTAATAAATCTTCAAACAGATACTCCATACTAGACTGGATGTTAACAAATAGGCCAGCCGTATACCCCTACTCGGGTTGTCTACCAGAAAGCTTCAGTGATCATTATCCCACTTATCTGGTCAGAAAGAGAACCATCCCAACTAAACAACCCATTCTGCTACAAATAAGAAATAAAAAACAAGTTAACCCCAACTAACTTATAGAGATACTTAAACATTGTAATTAGACAGCATTAAAACAGCTACCCTACATGAAGCCATGAATTACTTCAACTCAACTTTCTTTTCCATTCTAAACTCTCAGGCACCCAGTAGATATATACATGTTAAATCTAACTATGTCCCATGGTTAAAAAAAAACACTAACTCTTCTCAGGCTTAGAGGTAAGGCTTGGTCTACCTGGAAAACAAATAGGCCCCAACTCACATTTCAAACTTATCAAGAACTTAGGAATAAAGCAAATAAACAAATTAAAACAGATAAAGCTAACTACTACACCAAAATACAAGCCAAGCACCACAAAAACCCACAAAAATTCTGGTCCACAATAAGCAATATCCTTCTCCCAGGTAAAACAGGTAGTCCCCCCCCCCCACCAATAACTCAGACAATATAGCCACTCAATTTAACAAATATTTTACAGAAACCATCTTAGAACTATCTAAACATCAAATACCCTCAACAAGTAAACCCTCCTTTCCCACATCAACCATCACACCCACCTTCTTACTGCAACCAGTAGCAACTTCTTCTTCTTCTTTCAGCTTTTCCCGGTTAGGGGTCACCACAGCAGATCACCTGTCCGCTCATGATTGGCAGTGGAGAGTTACATTGCTGAGATGCCAGCCCGGCACCCAACCTTCCACAGAAGGCACACACATGCACACACTCACACCTAGTGCCAATTTAGAGTGTCCAATCTACCTGCAGCATGCTTTTGGGATGAGGGAGGATACAGGAGCACCCGGACAAAACCCACATGACCACAGGGAGGGCATGCAGACTCTGCAAGGAAGGCACCCCAGCCGGGGATCGAACCAGTGAACCTCTTGCTGTGAGGTGGCAACGCTAACCGCTGCACCACCGTGGCTAGCCTAACAAGTAGCAACTGATACTATCAAAAAACTTTTGAAAAAATTAAAACCAACTACACTAGCCACAGACAGTCTACCTGCAGAATACTTAAAGCTAACAGCAGAAGGCATAACATACCCCTTATCAATACTAATCAATAGATCCACAGCTAAACACCAGGTCCCTCCCATCTGAAAACCTCATACATCATTCCCCTACATAAAGGTGGCCCATCAACTGATCTTAATAACTATCGACCAATTGCAATATTGTCACCACTATCTAAAATTCTAGAAAGAGTAATTCATAAGCAGGTCACTGACTATTTACTTAATAACAAACTACTAACTAATACCCAGCATGGTTTCAGACCATTCCATAGTACAAGAACCACACTAATGTCATTTACTAACATTGTCAACCATCACAGAAGCAACAATAACTACGTCTCGTCTATCTTACTGGACCTGTCAAAAGCCTTTAATATAGTCTTCTCTACTAACCTACTAAATACCCTCTCTGATCTAAATTTCTGTAATTCTACCCTAGCTTGGTTCAAAGATTACCTCACAGGAGATCAACAAGCAGTCTCATGGCAACAGACCTTATCACCCCTATTACCAGTAGTCCTTGGAATGCCCCAAGGCTCTATCTTAGGCCCAGTTCTTTTCTCTATATTTACTAATAAACTCCATGTTGCAACAACTCATGCATCACTCATCCAATATGCAGACGCCTAAACTGTGATTTGTTCTGCACCTTCCTTACTAGAACTTCAGACTCTAACTAAAAAAGCCTTTTCATGAAGTTGAATCCTGGCTCACAAATGCTCATTTAATCTTCAACCCTAAAAAAAACAAACTATTGGTCTTCTCTCCTAACAAACCCCCCCCCCCCAACACTTTCTACATTGCCTCATAACCCCCTCACCGCACACTAAACTATTGGGAGTAGAAACTGACATTAAACTTAAATTTGATATTCATATTTCTCAGACAGTTAAAAATGCACACAAAAAACTTGGTACCCTATATAGGAACAGACACTTCTTCACCAAAAATACCAAAATAGCCATTGCCCAAACCCACTTACTCTCAACCATACCATATGCAGCTCCCATTCTCACTAATCTTAAGAAATCTGAATTACAAAAACTTGAAACCTGTTACAATAAAACAGCAAGATATGCCACAAATTTACCAGCTAGATCACACCATTTCTTAGCGCTCAAGCAACTCAACTGGTTAGAACCCCCCCCCCCCAAGTCCTACACTACATACAACTTACAATAGCCCATAAAATCCTCTCAGATCTTGAAAAAATACCTCCCCTACAAACTCTTCTTCAACCCTACACTACCAACAGACCACTCCGATCTACCAGCAACAACCACATAAAAACCTATATATCCAAAAATCTAGCAGGAGATTCCCTGTTTGCAAACTACACAGGTAAACTCTGGAATGACCTGCCAGCAAACCTTACCTCCTTAACATCCCTAGCACTATTTAAACCAAGCTTAAAAAGCCACCTCCTTAGCAAGTGGCTTTGGCCTTGCTCTACTCCTGGTTGACAGCTACCTACTCACCCTCCACTGTCACCTCTCCAACTCTTCCCCACACTTTTCACAATCTTACCTACAGTTTTTTTTCCACCTCACACCACCCACTTTACAACCCCTGTCTATTTGACATACCAATGAAATACTTATTAAGAAGGAAGTATATCTCTAACTCTTGCCTGGACAATATTTTTTATAATGTTATGTACCGTGTAAATATGGATTACTCATTGATGTCTGGATGCAAACTGGAACACACTATACGATTTTTGCTATTACTATAATGTAAAACCTCTCTCTGAGAGTCTATTTTCCTAAAGCGTGTATAAAATTCCACTAATGTCCTACTGTTTGTATAACATTACATTGTATATATCACATTGCGTATTATTGCTACTCGGCCTTGTTGACTTCTACAGGGTACATCTATGTTTTAGGTTCAAACTATTCCTACTAGGCATTTGTTGACTTGTATTGTTACATTTATGTTCCTTATGTTTTGTATATCACTGTTCTACCTGGAGCCTCCGCTGAAAAAGGACATGTGTCCAGTCGGACTTTCCCTGTAAACAAATGTAAAATAAATAAATAGAATAATAAATAGATGAGTTAGGCCTTTCCCTAGGTTTCAATAAAATGTTCACTGCTTGTGCTAATTGCCCATCATGATTTGATCAATTAGTATGATGGCAAGAAAATGTATAAAGACCTCATTATCATCTCATTACAATGTCTTTGAATCAAACACTAGCGCAGGTCAGACACTGACTGCACTAGTCTTCTACATAGCAGCCCATGCATTGCTTTAGGGAAGGCACTTCGCACATTCAGGCACTCAGAAGTGTGATTAGGGAGGAATGAAGAGGGCAGCCACCCTGGGTGGAAGGTGTCAGGAGGCATGATCCGTAGATTCCAATCAGTAGTATTACAATACTGGCATTCAGTTTCTGGTATAGCACTTGCAGTCTGGGCTGAAATGCTTATGACTTCACCACTTTGCTTGTGGTAATCCAGAATGACTGTTGCAAACCACTAGTTACATTTGTAATAAGTGGATTGCTACAATTATTCTAATAGAAGAACCGTTTAAACCTTTTTGCTAATGAGTTGCTGTCTTTTTTTTTTTTTTTTTGCTGTTTCAGCTCTGCATCCATTGACACATTCAAACAGCTATGTGTGCGTGCATGCACACACACACACACACACACACACACACACACACACACACACACACACACACACACGCACACACACACACACACACACACACACACACACACACACACACACACGCACACACGCACACACACACACACACATGCATGCACCCACATCCATTAATTCACAAACTTCCCCATATGTGCTCACAGTTATGGAAACTCCCATACACACACACACACACACACACACACACACACACACACACACACACACACACACACACACACACACACACACACACTCATTTGCACACCTGCAATTCTCTACTTAACTCCCAGTAAGACCACCCAAGCAGACACAATCACACACACATGCACACATTCATGAAGCCTCATTCATACCCTACAGACACATGCAGAGACACACATACCAGCACCACCCAACTCCCATTTCTTTGTTACACTTACATGCACTATGAGTTCTCCTACAGAAATAAATGGCTGACTGACATTTTTTGGCAGTCATTTTTTACTTCAAAAATACAATTCTTCTTGTTCATTTGAGTAAATCAGTAGCTGTTGAGATACCACACAGCTAATTAGCATTAACTACTCCCCAAACTTCCACATTAGCTTGCTGCTTCTTCTGAAAGGCTGTAATCCATGCTGAGTAGAAAATCTCAGCAGTTAGAGCAGTTTCTGAATTTGAACAGCTTAGCCTGATGTGGAAAATGTGGGTCCTAGGGTTCTACTCTGTAAGGTGTGACATACTGGTTACTAATCTAGTGAACCTAGGACTAGATAATAGCTGACTGATCTTTGTTCAGAACTGGTTAATAAGTAGAAAATAGAGCATCTGAATTAATTCTCACACTAATGGAGTTCATTGAAGGAGTACTGCAGGGATTGCACCTTTCTCCATTGTTCAATCTGCATTTGTTACATTTAGCAGCTACAGAGAAAGTATTTTTATAAATATCCTGAGTATTTTAATTTAGAAGAAATCATCAATGATATTACAGTCAAGAAGGTTATTCAAAGTAGTTTAGAAATCTTAGTTTGCTGGTTCCGTAAGAAATAACTGTTGTTTCTGTACTTGCTGATAGCTGTTGTATGTTATTTTAAATGATTTGCAGCCAT